>NC_035449.2:95696846-96069346 GCF_002127325.2 Helianthus annuus | reverse complement strand
CCTACACGTTTTGATTGATTAGATTATTAAATGTACAATCACTTTACATGTGGTTTCTTTCACTGTTAGATATTTCAGTATATAAACTCATAGCCACTTCACCTGTTTTTCATCACGTTTTCCTACGAAGATATCATACTTTCAGGAAAGTCGAGTAATATAGTTTATTGAAATGGCGTCATTCACTTATGTAAAATCAGATGATTTAAAGCAACGTTTTGTCAGGCAAATCGAAGAACAGGTGTATGAAGATAGGGCTACTCTTCAAGAGCTGAAGAGATGTTTTGATGGATTGCAAGTTGGCCTGTTCACGAGAGAGCAAGTTTCCAGAAATCTTATGCGGATGCCTTCAACTTCCGTTCGTGAGCTTTGTGTTGTCAGTAATATAGAGTGCGGTGATAGAGACATGGAGTTCATGGCGATGCTGAAGGACATACATCGAGAGGTTCAGCAATCGATGGAGCTGAAGCTAAAGTTTCTTAATTCTTGATGTTATTGTTAGATTTGAAAGTTTAGTTGTTCGGTATGTTATGTAATTATTGGACTTTTAATGTCATGAATAAATGAATAAATTTTAATCTTATGAATCTATGTTGTTGCGTTTTAGTTTTACTTATTTAGTGTTTGAGTTTGATTTAGATTATGTTGATGTTGATGTTGATGTTGAATTGTGTCTGAACATATGTTTGGTAAGTCAACAGAGATTTAATAGTATCAAGGGGTTGTTTGATTGTGAACAGATGAGTGCAAAGATAAACAAGGTATAAAATTTGATCATTGATAGCAGTTTTTTGAAGAATCTGTGCTCCTGCAAATTACAGAGAGTCAATATTTGGAGTTGTAAAAGGTCTGTTGTAGTTAAAGTATGGTAAAAGAGAACATATGCTGATGATGAAAGATTGAAGAAGGAAAGGTCTCTATGGGAGACCGAATGTTAAAGAACAATAGATGATATTCAAAATATGTTGAGCCGACAAAAGGTTTTTATAGTAACAGTGGATAGGTTAATAGCAGATGTTGGGAGTTTGTTTATCCATTAGATTAGATGTTGCACAGTATGTGAAATTGTAATTGTATACCTTTGTATAAGCATGCTGCTGTTGTTATGTATTCGAACCTTCTTATGAAACCACTGTGTATGCTAACGACTGTTGATTTACCACTGTTGAATAAATGAATAAATTTTAATACTATTAATCTTTGTTGTCGCATCTTCATTTTAATTATTTCAGTCATTCCTAAGTATTATTATATAATTTTGTTCATCAACAACAGTTTTTTGGAAGAATTTCTGTAAGACCTAATTACAAAGAGTCGATATTTGCTGTTATAAAAGGTGTGTTGTAGCTAAGTCTGACAAAAGAGAGCATCTACTGATGAATAAATGTCTGAAGATGCAAAGGTCTGCTATGGGTCAACAGGTATTAACGAGCAACAGATGATATTCAATCTTAAAATGCTAAACAGAGGTTTTGATACTAACAGTGGTTGGGCTAATAGAAGATGTTAGACTTACGACTGTTGAGTTACGCCTGTTGAAAACAACTGTTTTTGAAACTTCTGCTTGCCTAAAAATACATCCACTGCTAAAAGGTAACGTCTGTTGTCATAATTTCAGTTTATCCTAATGACTGTTGATTTACTATACTGCTGACTGTCATCCATTATCACAAGAGAGGTTCTGACGTGGACAGATGTTAGCTAAAAATAAATCAACTGCTGAAAGTTATCATCTGTTCTCATAACTTCTGTTTATCTAACGACTGTTTGACTCACACTGTTCCCAACTTCTGTAGTCGACCAACAGAGGTTTCCAAACAACTGTCATCGGTTGTCGTAAGAGAGGTTCTGAAGTGGACAGATCTTGGCCATTAGATATTTGTAACTACTGCCACGCCAGCCTTCATTTTTTCTCTTTATATAAAAGCTGTTTCATCCCTAAATCGAGCTTCTACCACTGCCATCTCGAATTCAAGATTCTAAAAAATAGTTTCCAACATATTAAAAACCCTCCAACTTAAACCCTATTTCATCCCCAAATCACCTTCTTCTCCGATTATGTCTCAGAACATCAAAAACCCTCACAACTACCTCCCCATCTTCGAGAAAACCAGCAAAAATACCAGCTTTCACTCAATAATTGACCTTTTAACGTCATCAAAATACAAATCAATCCTTACTGCTGATGCTCCGGTTCATATAGAAACACTCCGACAATTTTGGTTTAATACTGAAATAGAGTCTGAAGATAATAATCCAGTTGCCATCATATCTAAGGTCGGGAAAAGTGTGGTACGAATTTCTCCCTTCACAATTCCCACTACATTTGCGTTGGACGACTTGGGAGGTAAGACCAACTTTGAAAAATCTGAAATTCAAGCAGAGTTCATTGAAAGAGGGTATGATGCACAATTAAAGGAAGTTACTATGTACAAACCAAACTTCCCTCCGCCAATGAAATTTTTGTTTCATACTCTTTTAACTTGTCTCTCAGCCAAGACCACCGCATTTAATGAGATACCTTTAAACATTCAGTATTTGGGTTATGCTATTTTAACAAAATCTGATTACAATTTATCACAAGCACTGTTTTCTGATTTGTTGAATAATGTGAAAAATGTGAAAAAATTGAAAAAAGGTGTTCGTAGTAATGCTTTTCTGTTGTATCCAAGACTTCTAAGCTACTACCTACAAAAAGAAGTGTCACAAACAGATTTTGAACAAGGTATAGCTTTTCAAATAAATAGTCTTACAAGTAAAACTTTTACTAGACTTATGGATAAAGAGTCAGAAGTTTCAAGAACAGAAACAAAGGGGGATGAGCCTGTTTTAGATGCGTCCACATCTGTTGCTCAAACCTCTGTTATTGAGCCAACTGCTCCTGGTGATCATGACACCACAACCGGTGTTGTGAAACACAAACCAGGAAAACGCAAAAAGAAACCTGTCACATCCAAAAAGCCCGTCAAAGCAAACAAAATAAAAAAGGTTCCTTAGGAAGATGAGATCCCAGAGGTTAATGCAGTGACAACAAAAATGTCACTTGAAACCACTGCTGCTACTTCCTCACATTTGTTGGAAAGATCTCAACCCATCCAAACTCCTCACGTATCCTCACAAAAGGATCATGTTGTAAGCACAGGGACACCAGAACATGAAGTAGACCTTTCATATGAAAGTATGTTTAAAAGTCGCTCTCCCAGGGTAATCACGCTTTCTACACCACAACCCTCTTCTCAAGTTCCATCACCAATATTACCTTTGTTTCAAGCAATTGAATTTCAGAAAGAAAACATAACTTCTGATGCACACATTACTGAGAGTAGAGCGTAACAAATGACTGTGTCTGAATCAATTCAATCTGCTAACTTACAAATAGTTGAGGAGGTTATCCCCGTTGAGTATTACGAAACTCTTCGTGGTAGTTCAAGTGGAGCAGCCACTACAACTGTTGAACCCATTGGTGATCAGTTGGATAGTGGTTACATCATTAAGACTCCCTTGAAGGCAACCACTAATGAGGTTACAACTGTAATCTATGCTTTAGTGGGAAGTCTCTAGAACCAAGAAAAAGGGGCATCTGTTTCTGATGATATGGAGACTTCTCCTATTATCAAAACAAATACAACCACTACAAGTGGGAATTCAGATGATCCTATTAAAGTAGGTGGTGAATTAAGTTATAAGGATTTGATGGTTAGAGTGTCTACCATTGAAACAGATGTTGCTGAAATGAAAGAATTGATTAAGCAGCTGATAGAGTTTTTAAAAGTCAACCTACCACACAGGAAATTGTCAATGAGCTTTGGAATTCTATGCAACCCATCCTTCAAGCTCAGAGGAATTTGGCTGAAAGTAATCGCAATTTCAGTTTGGAATTTATCAGAAATTTGGTTGATGCCAGGTATAAAGACACATAAGCAGACATTATGAACATTAAGGAACATCTGTTGAAACTTTGTGGCACCACCCCTACATCAATCTTTGAGAAAGATGATGATGATGATAATGATGCCAAAAAGGGGGAGAAAGATTCACTGTGAAAGTTGCCACCAGATTCAAAAGGTAATCCTACAGAAATTGTATCCCCCGCCCAACCTAATTCTAAACCTTCTCCAAGAAAACCACCACAAAAGAAGGAGAAAATAGCTTCAACACCATCATCACCCATTCTGTCAATAGATGCTGATATAACAAAAGTATAAGCAGATGCTTACCAAACAGCTGCTGAGACACCGGTTGTTTCAGCAGAAGTTTGTCAAACATCTGCCATGATCATTTTCACTATACCAACCACAATCCAACCACCTCCAACGTCACAAAGATCTCCCATACATTCATCTTCACTACCAAAACATTCTCTTTCACCATAAATCATCTCCACACATAAGAGAAAAATTCATATTGTGTTAGAAGATGATGAGGAGATTAAATCAGCAATCCCTGTATCATCTGCCTCCAATCGAAACAGTCCATGCTCGTCATTTCCACCCATAGAACCTACTTCATCTCTTACAATTGCTACACTACCATCAGTCATTCCTTTGGAAGCTCAATATCCATTGGAATTAGTCATTGTTAAAAGTGAAATTGAATCATTCTTCACAATAGAGGATCCATCTAAAAGATCCTTCCCATCTCTTTATGGCTATAAGAAGCCTCAAAACTTAGATGAGTATCTAAAATTAAAAATATCACAGGCTAAGGTTATAGCAAGAGAGAAAGGCACAGGGATGGATGACAGGGAATACCACAGGTTTTTATCATTTCAGCTTAGCAAAGTCGTAAAACTTGAATACTATGCTAGCGACATGAGTAAATCCATGTCTGCGAGGCCAGTAATTCCTGAACTTCAGATGAAACTGAGGGATGCTTATGTTGCTCACATTATGACGTACCAACCATATAAGGCAACTGAAGATCAATTCAAAAACTGGTCAGCAGATGCTCTTAGAGAAGAGATCGATAGAATCACAAAAATGCACAATGATCCTCTGGTAAAGACAACTCCACCTAATTGGAAGAAAGTCAAACAGTGGAATCAAATGAGGCATTGAAGTTTAAAAGAATGGGAGCAAAGCTTGTGGCTGCTAGTTATGGTCCAGCTAGATCCATTGCCAGATGGTCTAAACTGAAGATACCTGAGACCTACAAAAAGTTGGAAGAACTTAGAGGTGAAGATTCAAATGTTTTTCAAAACCCAGTCTATCCTACAACTACTGCTCTGTCTCTAAAAATAGATACTCCAAAAAACCTTCTCTCATCATCTGATTTGTCTGAACCAATTGCAAATTTAGTTAGCAGACCACAATCACCAAACTCATCTTCAATAATTCTTTGTCCAAGAAAACCAACTGATCCAAAAATAGTAAAGTGGAAGTCATGCTCAAAAACCTAAGTATTGACTTTGATCAGATCAGATGGTAGTGTTGAAGAGATTAAAATGGATAGTGCATATAATCTGAATGCATACGATCTCCAAGATTTGTTGGACCTTCAACTTGAAAGGGATGATGAAGAAGACGTGTTCTCCCTGGACTTTGAACTACAATTCAATGGACAAATCAGGGAGATGTTGGTGAGAAATCAGTAATAAAGAAGGGTTTTCGTATCATCTCTTGTATAGGGAGATTGTTGGATCAGCAGCTGATACATTATCTCCAGTAGGATATTTAACCAGATCACAACATGTAGCACTGCAACCTAAATTGATAAGATAATCAATGGATAATTCTTGACTGAGGTTTGATATGTGTTGTTTAGGCAGGTGATCGTATATTCTTAGTTAATGTTTGTTAAAACTTAAGTTGTATTCGAATTTTATTAAATTTGTTAGACATCTTTTATATGTACTTATGTTTATAACAATTTACATTGTCAATGGGTGGATACTCTCTTTTTTGAATAAGAGAATGGAAATAATCATATGTAACTGATGAATTTTATTAAGTTTGTTAGACATCTTTTATTAAGTTTGTTAGACATCTTTTATATGTACTTATAGTTGTCTTTTAACTATAATAGATAACACGTTTTCGTACAATATCTATACATGTATCTATATGTTCTATCAATATGTGTTATGCATGGTTTTCTAAGAAACAACCCGTGTTTGCACACGGGTCTTACCGCTAGTCTACTATAATAAAAGAAACCAACTTTTAGACATGTGTTATTCATTGAAGGTATCCTCAAATCTATACTTATGTGTGGCATTGGCATCCGCCAATCCAAGCATCTGAACCTGCGCATTCCACCAAGAAAGTGTGTTTCCTTCGAGTGTACCAGTAGCAAACTTCACCCAGTTGTTAGTAGGGCATTCACACACAGCAAACACAGATTCGACCTTCTCAATCCAGTGTAGGAGGCCTATCGTTCCCTCGGTGCCACTGAAGGTGAGAGGTTTGCAATCCATAAAGGTTTTAAAAGTGCAAACTCGTGGTTGAGTGGGTGCTTGTGGACCTGTCACGTAAAACGAAGCGAGCAAGGTTAAGAGTGATAAGATGATACGAGGGTAGGATCTAAACATCCTAGTAAGACATGTTTACCTCCGGGATGGGCTACCAAAGCCTCAGCCACCCGGGCGTTTATTAGGTCCGTCAGCTGGTCCTGAGTCATGTTAACGTTGCCTTTTCGGTGTCCGCTCATTGTCTTCACATCTAGAAAACATAGTATGAGAATGGCGTCGTAGTGTCGTAAGAAAAGTATAGGAAAGTTTGACCATTACACACGAGTACTTATTGTATAGCTAATGTTTCATATACTAAGTAAACTAGTACATATATCATCAACTATGCACCAAATAAACAACAAGTAAACACACGCCCGAGCTACATAGTCTAGAATGTTGAGCCTTGCACTTGGAGTGTAGTGTCGTTGCGAGTTGCTTAGTACAAAACGAGTTATAGTCTGGTTTTTCTCAAAAGGCTTCTCTTTTAAAATCGAGTTCACTATAACCAATGGCTCTGGTACCAATCTGTCACACCCTCAATTTCCACATGCGGAGTATTACCGCGAGGCGTGTGACTGACCAGATCAAGCCACCAATTATATTGAATAATATAACAATAAAGCAGTATTCATCACAACCAATATGATTAGTGACTAAGGTTCAAAGTTCATAGTTTAAAAGCAGTAAGTATAGTCAACAGCGAAATCATAAGTTTAACAGTTTAAAACAGTAGTTTAAAGTTCATAATTATTAATAGGAAACCCAACACGGGTTAACGTGACCACTACACTCCCCAGCTACAAGCTCCTGAGCTACCACTGAGTACCTACAAAGCATGCAGTAGGGTGTCAACATAAAGTTAGCGAGTTCACGAGTTGTCCAGTTTTAGTTCCAAAAACGTAAGTTGTTCAATCGTTTATTTATAATCATGTTATGGGGAGCTACCGCATATGTAAGCTACTAAACTGCATAATACCGAATACTGGTGATTGTCAAGTTGTTTCTGCCCCAAGTCAATGTATATCATCATTGACCAAGTAGCAAGGCATAATAGTTCACGCCCGATCCCCCCAGTCACGGTGTGAGGTTTGTCAAACCTAACAGCGCTATCAACTAATATCTCGTTCGCCCCCGACGATTAATCGGTATAGTAAGTGGGGACTTAATGATAGAGTTTCGTTTAGTTTGCTAGACATGATTTATAAATAATATCCGATTGTATTCCCATTGGGAATAGCAGTGTTAAAGTGGCATTCCTAAGGATAGTAGTTCAACCATTTGCTCCCCCGGACGCATGCTTTTCGTATGTGTGAACTCACCTTTGTTTTGCTCGGCAGGTAATTTGTTAGTGCATTTATGTCTATAACCTTCGTCAATCCAAGCCATAGCGAGAAACAGAAGAAAACGAGATTTATATTGTAATATTAGAGATAGATAGTCAAAAAGGCAAGGTGGCAGTTCTGTAATTAATGAGAAATCTCATTAAAAGCCAAGGCCTATAAATAGGAGCCTTTATGTTAGATTAGAAACTTTTTCTCATTTGACATTTAGAAAGCTCTAGATCTAGAGAGAGATTCTAGAGAGAGAAAGTGATTCAAGGTGCTTGTTCTTGTTAGATTTCTAATAGAATCACGTTTATATTACATCGTGTGTGTTAGGTCGCGTTCGTGTTCGGATTCCGCACGCTATACGTTCGTTTCGCAATCGTTTCGGAGTCAAAACCGGTCTTACAAGTGGTATCAGAGCAGGAGCTCGATTGCACTGATCCAACACACATTTCCGCTCGTGATTTCATCGATTTCAGATCCGGATTTCATCTATTTCTTCATTTTTTTCATATTTTTCACGTTTTTACTGATTTTCGTCAAATTGAATGGGATTTTACGGTCCGAATCGGCTGATTTTTTGATATGTTGTGCGAAAACACCTGATCTATAACCCTACCAAGTTTCAGATCCAAACTCCTAGCCGTTTAGGAGAAATCGAAGGTTTTCGGTCCGATTTCGCGTAAAAAAAGTCAGGTTTCGCTCATACGAACACTGTAGTTTCGCTCATTCGGACATCGTAGTTTCGCTTATACGGACAAGTCTGGTTTCGCTTTTCTGTCAAAGAGTGGTTTCGCTTATAAGTTCAAATGGGGTGTAGGTGGTTTCGCTCTTAAAACATCACTTCTGATTCCGCTCAAAGTTCAAAATCTGATTCCGTTTTAAATGTGACAGTATTGATTTCACGTGAGATATTTTTTTTTTTGAACGGCCAACAAAATATTTTATTAAAACCTAGCCAGCGGCTAGCACCAAAATTACATACACCAATTATACCACCGATATCCCAATACAAATACTAATTAAAATACATCGAAAACCCGCCATTGGTCCCAAGTCAACTCCGAGTTTTTGGACCGATTCTTTATCCAAAGGAAGCTTTTGCTCTTAATCTCCTCAACTAAGTTGGTTACAGAAGTTGATTTCCCTGAGAACATTAGCTTATTTCTCATATTCCAAAGACTCCATATGGTTATTTGGCAAACAGCATGAAAGGTTTTCTTTTTCTTTCTTGATCCACCAAACTGTTTATGCGACTCAAGTATATCCTTTAAGCTGAAAGTTATGATAGGGTGGGATTTGCACCACTGAAAAATAATCTGCCAGACGATTTGAGCATATTCACACGAGACCAACAGATGCTCACTAGTTTCCGGGTAATTTCTGCAAATAATACATTCCGAAGACTGGACCGTGATACCTCGCTTAGCCAATGCGTCCTTTGTCGGAAGCCTTTCCTTTTCCGCTCTCCAAGCGACAATACCCACCTTCTTCGGTATCCAGTTGTTCCATTCCACAACATAGTTTTGAGCTGACCGATTATGACATTGAAGAATATGTTTAACACTAGCGATAGTGAAAAGAAGGGAGGAGTCCAACTTCCACTGCCAACTGTCTCGACCGACCCCAGCCGAGACGCCTACTAGCATTGACGTTAGTTGCTGAAATTGCGAGGTTTCTTCTCCATCCAGCAAATGCCGCCTCCACTCCCATCTCCAGACAACCCCGTTAACCCCGCTTTGCAATCGATCTGCTACTGAACACCATTTTTCTTTCTCTACTTGAAAGAGGGCTGGGAACTTTGTGAAAAACGGCTCTGTCCCACACCAGGTGTCTACCCAGAACGCAATGTCCGTACCTTCGTGAACCACACCTATTAAATTCCTTCCTATGTCGACGCCTTTATTCCTCAGAATTGGAGCGATACTGTGAATTTGTTTCCACGGACCTGCACATGATAACTTAACCGGTATAGTATTCCAATCCCTTGAGTTACTATGGATGGCCCATACTACTTTCCTCCACATATTTCCCGGCTCTGTCTTGAATCTCCACCACCATTTCGCAAGCATCGAAAGATTAGCGTCCCGTAAAGACCCAAACCCCAATCCCCCATACTTAGTTGGTGCAACCACACTTTCCCAAGCCATCCAGCTCATCTTAGAGACTTCTTCCGTACCACCCCAGAAAAAGATTCGTCGCATCCTTTCTAACTGATCCAACACTTGAATCGGTGCTTTATACAACGAGAAAAAATAGGTGGGAAGCGAACTTAGCACCGATTTCAGTAACGTGATCCTCCCGCCGTACGACAACTTCTTAGCTTTCCAGATTGACAATCTATTTTTAAAGATGTCGATGACTGGCCTCCAATGTTTCACAAGATTCATATTTGCACCAACATAAAGCCCGAGATATTTAAATGGAAATGATCCTTGTCTACAACGGAGTGTGTTTGCTAAAGCTTCCAGTTCCTCTTCTGGTACACCAACCCCATACACCCTACTTTTAGTAAAATTCACTTGAAGGCCTGACGATAGGTAAAAACATCTCAGAATACGTCGAAGGTTGGCTGCGTTTGTCTCCGACCATTCTCCCAAGCACACAACATCATCCGCGTACAAGAAGTGTGAGAGTGTCATTCCCGTATTATTACACTTAACTCCATGAAATATGCCATCCACCAATGCTCTCTTCATAATCCCAGAAATAGCTTCCATAGCAATTATGAACAGAAACGGGGAGAGTGGGTCACCTTGCCTAAGGCCTCGTGAACATTCGAACTCCATTGTAGGCGACCCATTTATGAGGACAGACGCACGAGCTGATTTAAGAGTTGCCATGATCCACTCCCGCCATCTCGATGGGAATCCCATTTGTGCCATTATCGCGTTCAAAAAACCCCAACACAACGAGTCGTATGCTTTGTGAATATCGACCTTGAAAATCATGGCAGTCTTCCTCGATTTTTTCAGCCAAGCACAGATTTCGTTCAACATGAGCGGACCGTCGGTGATGTTCCTGCCTTTCAAGAACGCTGTTTGTTCCTCAGAGATAAGCCGCCCAATTACCTTTTTCAGCCTGTTGACTAATACTTTGGAGATGACTTTGTTAATACAGCCTATAAGGCTGATGGGACGGAAATCGGATGGCATTAGGGGATCTTTTATCTTAGGGATAAGAGCAATGAAGGAGGATGAACAGCTTCTGCTGATATGCGGGTTCGCGTAAAATTCCTCGAAAAGTTTAACGAAGTTACCTTGAAGACCATTCCAGCATCTCTTCAAAAATTTAAAGTTGAAGCCGTCGGGTCCCGGAGCCTTGTCACCGTCGCATTCCCAAACCGCGTCCTTTATTTCCAACAGTGAAAAAGGACGAATAAGATAGTCCCCATCTTCCGGAGCTAATACCGATATGTTAGGGCAATTGATCACTGGTCGAGATTCCATTGGTTCAGCTAGAAGGTGAGCGAAGAAGTCGTGGAATTTTTGCTTAATGATTGCTGGGTTTGTAATCCACTCATCTCCATCCATCATCCCATTTATACGGTTCGCGCTTAAATTGGCGTTCACGATACTGTGGAAAAAGCTAGTGTTTTCATCTCCTTCTATAGCCCACCTAGCCCGGGATTTTTGTCTCGAGTCCGCTTGCTTTTGTCGCTCCACCTCAAGCATTAGCTGTTTGTATTCAAGTCTCTGATCAAGTTCTGATTGTTGCAAAATTCTTTCTTCCGCCAGGAGTTCTAGCTCTGCTACCCTAGCTTTCCAAGTACTGTACGAACCTTCAATGTTCCTTTTTTCCGCTGCAACCCATTCTTTAATCCTGTTTTTTAGCCACCGGAGTTTTGTGGCTAGGCCGAGGTCTGCTGGCCCATTGAAATAAAACTGTTCACACTTCCCTAGAACAAATGGCACGAAACCGTTCCAATCCAGCCATGAATTATAAAATCTAAACGGGACGTGGCCGAAGTCTGCTGGAATGGCAGACAACAGAAGCGGTCTGTGGTCAGAGAAGCACCTCTCCAGTGCAGTTAATGCCGCTCCAGGCCAATTTTCAATAAATCCAATGCATACTAGCACACGATCTAACTTACTCAGTTTTTCGCCATTATCCGAGACGTACGTAAATTTGGCCCCACCCATGTCATATTCTTGTAGCCCAGCCGAAAGAATGAAAGTGTTAAAAGCCTCCGCATTTGTAGTCACAAACTCTGAGTTTAACCGTTCCTCGGGATACCGGACATCGTTAAAATCCCCCAAAAAAACCCATAGACCCTGTCGTGAATTCCTTAGGGACAACAACTCCGACCACAGAATTTTCCTTAAGGTCGCGTCGTTCGGAGCATAGACATTTACCACATTTAACCGAATGCCAGATGGAATTAAGAAGCCGCAGACACAGAGGAAATACCTGTGTGATATATGCTCCGAATCTGAGAAAACAGTAGGATCCCATATTGATGCCAGACCACCGGATCTCCCTTGTGAGTCTACCGAAGCCATCCGAAAAACAGACCTGCCCCACAGCTGGTTAAAAGCATACCTCTGTGGATCACTTATTTTTGTTTCCTGTACACAAAGAAAATGAACACTATGACAAGATTTCAGCCCCCGAATCCAATCTGATTTCCGGGAATCCCGGACGCCCCTGAGATTTATTGATAGAAAATTCATGATGAACCAATTTGTACACCTTCGCCATTAATAATTTCCCTCAATTCTTCCTCGAAACCATCCAAGTTGATACCGATTCGCTTCCCAATATCGATGGTTGCCCCAATTTCTTGATCCGAATCCGAGGCTTGGGGATCAAGACGAGGGCTGTTGTGCCCGATTAGTCGGCTGGAATCCGGTTCCGGTTGGATATTACGTGAGGTGTGGTTCACCTGAGTAGGAGAGCCTTGATTGCTCCCAGGACGATTGAGATCAATAGAATCTTCTGTGGTGTCTTCACTCCTATGTCTGGGCCTTGTGGCGTTACCCTGGACAGAGCCCACAGATGGTGGGCTCCTAACATTCCTATCCCTTTTTCCAAGTTGAGGCTTTTTAAACCCAGGAGTATTGTTTGGCCCAATATGCTTATCAAGCCCAGTTAAGGTATTATCCTGGTGGGTCCATGGTGAAGCCCCCAGATCAGAACCTAGGTCATCATTTTCTCTAGGAAACCTAACCGTTTCCACATCTTCCCCATGCACGTGCTTTTCTTGGGGATCCTCCCTAGGAATGTGATCCGACCTTTCCTCGTCCCCATGCAGAAGGTCGTTACCGTTTGTCTGGTCAGGGCCAGGTGACTGATTGTTTACCGGTGACTTTCCAGCTTCTGGTGATACCTGATCGCCTTCCGGATTATTCCGGCCATCTTCCGGTGGCTCGCCAGCTCTGATCTCCCCTTCTTCATAGTCATCGACACCATTATCCATCTTCCACTCAGATTCACTATTCGATATTCCACCATCTAGATCTGGTTTCCAGGCTCCCAGTTCTTCCGTGACCCAGACGACAAACCTTCTTTCTCTCCAGTTAATGACCACAGTTTCTTCGATTCTTTTACCGGCCGGAACTAGGACCATGACTGCACTATCCGAATTGTCTGAAACAGTCCAGGAAAATGACGAGCCCTGTACGACTTTCCCAAACAATCCTCCGATCTGGTCAAAAATTGTGTTGTCTCTTAGATGAACAGGAACTCCGTTTATTCTAAGAGACGCTATTCGGTCGATGGGGAGATCCTCTCCATTCCAGACATGGTAATTACTAAAAATAGATGACAGGCAATCCGAAAATTCACTAATAGTGTCCTTAACTCTCCCAGGTTCTCCAAGAGTGAGCAATACACTTAATCCACCAATGTATGACAGTCCATAATTTTCCAAACCCCCATTGTCCAGCAGGTGGTTCAACCTATTAAAGGTATTAATGTCTTTTACTATGCCATGTATGGAGCGGCCCATGCAGTGCAGTGGGTATTTCGACCCTTTATCGTATATGGAGATCGACTTAGTACCTTGGTTTGGAGATTGAAACCCTTTTTGAAATAAGTCTGCAAACGATGTTCCTTCTTTGACCGTTGCTCCCCCCGAGTAGGTCCCCTGTTGGGCTTGTTTGTTCGTGTATGTCCGTTCCTTTGGCTTCCATGTCTTTTCACCAACAATCTTGGAAGTGTAGATAAACTTTTTATGATTTTTGTCATACTTGGCCAGTGACACCACCACCTTTGCTTCCAGTATCTTCACAGAGTTCATTGCCACCAATGTTGCATCGATATCGTCTACACCCACATAGCGAATGAAACCAAATGAATTTCCTCTCTTATCTTTCTTACGAGCTACGTACGCGTCTGATACGAATCCGAAAGGTTGAAACGCACGCCTTAATTGTGTCTTTGTCGTTCGGTCACACAAGTTTTGCACCAGAAAAGTAATTTCCACACCATTACCTCTACCTTCCCTGTTTTTTTGGTATTGAACCTCCGTCCACGGACCTTCCTCTCCATCACCACCGCCTCCCCATGATGTTCCGTATTCCATTATAGTCAACTAAAGGATGCACACCCCTAACCCTCCAGAAACAACAAACGAAGCAATGGCAACTCGACCCTAAGGGTGTTAATGGAATTCGAATCGATCTAGCTGAACTATACTCAGATAGCCGCGACCAATATCAGACCCACTAAGCCCCGAAGAGATCCAGGAACCACTACGGGAAATGAGGGAATAGGAGGATGCAATACGAGAACCTAAGAAGGGTACTGCCGGGTGGGGAAGACACAAGATCAAGATAGGATGACTGAATACATTTATTTGGTCAAATTAAATTGTAACAAGTGGTTATTGGTCATTAAAAGCTCACAAGAATTTGTCGGTAATTAAAAGCAAATTGTTTGGGAATTGTGAATTGATATCATCTTGAATATATAATCATCGGCCGAATCAAATTGAGTTCATTGTCACCGACCCATGTGCAAGAGTCTTGTGTATAAAGCTTAAATAGTTTGCATAAAAAAGAATTGGCGGCCCTATAAATATTCATGTAATAAAAAAAAAAGGTCCAATCAGAATTTACATATAAATAAAGTTTGTCGGTTCGGATATTAAGTATAGCCCATATGTGTGTGATGATTGCGGCCCAATCAGAACAAATTGGTTAATTGAGGATTGTCGGATTTTAATATGTCCGGCCCAATCATTCTTTGATTATGTGCAAGTTGAATTGAAAGTCATCACAAAATCACAAAATCGAATCTGTGTAAAGGTGTTGTTACATGTAATAAAAGCGGCCCAATCATATTTTGTTAACTTTTGGATTTGTCGGCCATAGTTGAAGATTGTCATCGGCCCAATACTTTGCATGTGAAGTGTTAGTTTTTTTTTAGTTCTATCGAGAACATATAAATTGATTAAAGACAAGCTTTGCATGAGTATGTTGACTAGTTAAAGAGGTTGCCTGCCATATTTGTCATTACACTTTGTCGTTTTTTCAAAGACATTTTATTCAAAGTATTGAAAGTTGCACAGATTGAAAGGGTCAAGGTAGTTTGAAAGTGAATTCTCTCTCACATAGTTTGAATTTGATTACTAGTTCACAAGAGGTGGTTCAGTCCCAGGTCGTGTGGTTTTGTCAGGTTGTTTGAATTTGATCCGGGTCATAGCACTTTGTACGGTTTGACAACTTAAATCTCAGTTCGCATCAAGTTCAGTCTGCACAGAATATTCACCAGTTCGAGTATTATTTTGATTCAGTTGTTTGATAAGTGTTTAAACTGATAAGTGTTTGTTTGTTTGTTGATTCAAGGTAATTCGAGATATTCAAGGTAATTCAAGAAGTTCGCATCATGGCTGAAGAATTCTACAACACGTTTTTCAACGCGTTCACATCCGATTCTTCCGAAACAACAACTGTTACACCAAAGACCATCACGAAAGCCATCAACGAGAACATCAAGCATGATAACTTCTACGGAACACACTCAAAGCCACCAACTCTGGAAAGCATTGAAGATTATACATGGTGGAAAGAACGGTTTATTAACTTGGCGAAAGCGTATACGCATGAAAGCTGGTTCTGTCTGGAGTTTGGGTATGAACGGCCAAAAGATGATAAAGGCGAAGAACTACCGTTCAAGAGATTTACCAGAGAAGATAAATCTGAGTTTGCTGCTGAACAAAGAATGATTGCATTGATCCAGTCAGCAATCAGAAATGATATCTTTGAGTTGCTGAATCATGATGGGTCATCTAAATCAGTTTGGGAAGCTTTACGTGTTAAAGCTGAGGGGGGTAAACAGATAAAAAAGAACAAAATTGCTTTACTTAAAAAAGAATTTGATCTGTTTGATAGTTTAAAAGGAGAGTCGGTGAGGCAAATGATAGAAAGATTTTGTCATCTTAAAATTGAACTTGAGAGATTTGAGATAATGAAAACAAGAGAGGAACTTATCGATAAAGTGTTTGAAGCGTTACCACGAGCTGATCAATGGCAAACGTTTGTGTTTATTTTGAAAAATGATGCTTTATATGATACGATTTCTCTTGATGCATTGTTTGAAAAGATCGAGAGTCATGATCTGGAGCTGCAGAAACAGAACAAGATGACTGGTTCTTCACATCAACAGAATGTAGGCTTGTACTACAAAGGCAGTGTACCTTCGGAGAAAGGTGTTGGTTCACCAAGGACAGCATTCAGTAGTGAGAAGATGAAAGAACCACCAACAACTTCAACAACTCATCATTCTGGATACCATTCATCTTCAAAATCAAATTCTGATGAAACTGAAGAGATTCTATGCAACATTGCTCTTAAACTGAAGAATTCTCCTACAATGAGCATCAATGCAGCAAAGCAGCAAATGAGTTTCCTTGCATCTGTTCTGGAGTCATATGAAGGTCTTGTAGCTGGCAAAATTGGAAACTCTGAGTTAACCAAAGAAGACTACGACCAGATTGAGCCAGAGGAAATGGAACTCATTGACATTCGCTGGTGTTTAGCTAGTTGCATTCGCAGAGCTCAGAGGTATATGGAGATTACTGGGAAACAATCTCTAGGAGGAGCATCAACAAAGCTTGGATTCGATAAATCCAAGGTGACCTGCTTTAGATGCAAGAAAAAAGGTCATTTCAAAAGAGAATGCAAAAACTCTGAAGTTACTGAAGGAAATGAGCGTCCTTTCAACGATGACTATTATCGAAAAGCGATCTACCATCGAAGCAGAGAAGAGCCAAAGTTGATTGAAGATAAACCAAAAGAAAAATCAATAGCTTATGCTGCAATTTACGATGATGAAGGTTTTGATTGGTCAGAAGATCGTTTGGAGAATGTTCGAAAAACAGCCCATGGGAGAACTATGACAGAGGAAAGAAAGTTTGTTTTTATGGCTGAAATTAAAGAAGATGACAAAGACAAAGAAACAGTTGAAAACAAAGAAGAAAATGTTGTTGAAATCAAGAAGAAAACTCGAGAAGAGATCTTGAGTGAGAAGACTTACAGACAAAGAGACGTGGTCTACAACAGAATGGATGACATGCAGGAAGAGTATGAAAGTGCTATCAGCAACAGAAGATGGGATAAGAAGAGAGAGTGTTATTACAACAGAGAAGGAGAACCGGTTGTTCCAATGAAAGACATAATTTTGATGATGTTCTTCTCTTAGTCCCGTTGAGAGCCGAATATTATCGAAATGTGATGAAAGATGAAACATATGCTAAAAGGCTTGAAAAGGAGATCAGATATGCCATGACATCATGTCTGAGAAAAAGGGATGAAGAGAGAATGAAGAAGAGTGTTGAAGAGATGGTGAACGATTTGAAGAAAGCTGCTGAAGAGGTTAAAACAGAAGTTGTTGAAGTTGAAGCTGTGAAGGAAATCAAAAGTGAAGAAGTTGAGGTGAATGAAGAGGTTAAGAAAGCTGTTACTGAAGAACAGCAAACTGAAGAAGAGGTGAAGACAGAAGAAGACGAAAAGAAGAATGAGAATTTGGATATTGGTGATGCTGGTAATGAAGTCAGGGTTGAAGAAAAGCTGAATGATGCTGATCAAAAGCAAACTGAGACAACTGCAACAAACACCGAAGTGCCAATCACTGAGGTACATTCTGATTCTGAAGACTTGTACTTAAAACCAATTGAACAGTGCAAGAAATGCATGGAACCATGCAGAGCTTGTATTGAAAAAGATGAGCAATTCAAAACAAGAGATCTTGAATTCACAAAAATCGAAAACATTTTCAAAGAAAAATGCAAAGAAATGCTAGAAAAAGAAAAAGTTTTTAAAGAAAATGATGAAAAACTTTCCGAAAAATGTAAAAAGATAGAAAAAGAAAATGAAGTTTTCAAAGAAAATGTTTCTAAAATGACAGAAGAGTGTTCTCAAAAAGAAATTGCTTGTCAAGAAATGAAAAAGGAATATGACTCAATGAAATTAGCATATCATATTATGAAAGAGTCATATGAGAAAGTGAAAGATGAAATGAAATATGCTCAATCAAGAATGAATTATCTTTCTGAAACAACTAAAGAGCTTAAACGAATGTATGCTATAAAACAAGATGTTTTTAATTCCTATATTGAGGATGTTGCTAAGTTAAAGCGACAGATTGCTGATTTAGAACAGGATAACAACAAGTTAAAAAGTTACCACGTGTCGTCATATGTGCTTGAACGAATTTTCAATATAAAACCGGGAGATGGTGAGTCTGAGCAAAACAAGAAAGGCATTGGCTCAGAGTTTCATCAAGTTCCACCACCGGAAAAGTTTGCATTTTATGATGAGGAAAAGGTCGAAAAAGCTTTCAACATGGTAGACCAATTGCCAGACAATATTGACATAACCTATTCCAAATCTGATGATTCTCATGATTCAGAGGTGGTAGGTAAAGTCATTGAAAGTGTGTTGAAAGAAGAGTCGATTATTACAGGTAAATCTGAATCACAGGATGAAGATGAAGGAAATCTTCATGATGGATGTCTGAAAAACACAAAATCCGAGAAAAATTTGAATGATGATTCAAAGGGATTGGTTTATACCATGATTGGATCAGACAAATTATTCTTAGATGTTGTCTTCCCAATTGAGAATGTGATTTCAGAAAAGGTTGATAAAGTTTTCAAAATGGTTGAGATTGAGAAATCTGAGATTTCAAAGTTTGTCGGTAAGAGTCGTAAAGGTTCATATAACAAACCTGGTTTCAAGAAGAAAAACATGAAGGCTGGGTTGGGTTGTAAGAAGAAACAACATCGGAATAAAAATGAGACGCCAAATTATCAGGCAAAAATGAGTTTTGTTCAAGGAAACAGTTTAGCTGAAGAGAAAGAACTTAAAATTGGACGACAGTCTAATGCTGAGTATGAGGCACAAAAGAGAAAGCAACAACCACAGGTCAAAGATGTGTCCATGAGAACATGTTTCAAATGTGATCAAAAAGGACATCTTGCACGAAAGTGTCCAAATCTAAAACCTGTGGATGTTGACAACAAGAAGATTGATTCTGAGAAACAAAAATCTGAGAATGTGAGACAAAGGTCAACCAGATTTGATTCAAAACAAACTTGGAAGTACAACACAAATAAGTTTGCTTCGAATCAAAATTGGAAATCAAACCCGAACAGGTTTGATTCAAGACAGACCTGGAATTCTCACACACCCAGATTCAGAACAACACAAAGTTGGAAAACATCAGTTGATATGACAAAACCCCAAGAGTTTTAGAAACCAAAAAATGTTGTTCAAAACCAAAGTGTTCAAAAAGATTCACATTTTTACAAACGTGGTACACCGAAAGGTCAAACATGGAGTGTTAAGAAACATGTTGATTTAGTAAAAGATGAGAAAGTTGAAGTTAAAATTGAGAAAGTTTTTGTGAAAAATGATAAAGAATTTCCAGCATGGAATGAAAATTATTGTGTTGAAATACCTAAGGTTCAACAGAACTGGGCTAAATTGTTCAAGTAATTGAGTTAGTTGTATGTGCAGGTGCTCAAGAATACTAAAGATTGTGAGATTGGAGGTTGGAGCAGCCTGGCACAACAAGAGGAGGAGGCTGCTGCTGGACCCTGGTTTGGTTGAACAGGGAGTTTATATGTTTTTCTGTACATAAATAAACAATATTTTCAAAACCCTAAAAATTTGAAAAATTAAAAACCAAAAATATGTTTGTTTTTAATTTTTGTCAAAAATAGAAAATTTCAAAAATATGTGTTGATTGAATACGCCGAAACCCTCACGGCTGAAAAAACATGATTACTTTCACCAGATTAAAAAACGGTTTTCAAACTGTAAAAATCAGTGTGTTGTAAATCATGGGGGTAATTACTGATTTTAGTGTAATTTGGTACACGAGAAGCAGAACATGGATGGCGAGACAAAGCTATCAGCATCGTGTTGTCAAATTTCCTTTAATGGTTTTGCATTTTAGGGGGAGAAAAATTATCAGAAAATACAAAAACATTAGAAAATTTGAAAAAGCCAAAAACATGATAAAATTCAAAAATTGAGTTGTTGCGTAAAAAGAGGAAATGATAGTACATCAGTAGACAATTACAGTATGGTAAAGAAATGTAATGATTAAATAGCGTTAAACAGTCTCACTGATGATATGCCTATAGGTTTTTATACATTTAGTAAACTTTTCGGGATATAAACCTAAATTCAAACTTACTTATTTCGTGGGGAACACTACTTGGATATATAGGTAACCCCTGAAATCTCGTTTGAAAGGTCCCTCTTTCTGAGATACTAGGTCTTTATACTCAGTGATATCTGGGGTATTATTCCGGGACTTCTGCTGAAGTTCTGACCTAGTCCCCGAATAATACTTTCCGCATTGCTTGAAACATAGCATCACCCTCAGCAAATTGATGAAACAATAAAATTGATAATCTTTGCTGTTGTAAAAAAGATCCTCTAAAGGGGATACACCGAAAAGTCGAAGCCGTCATCTCTCTGCGTATACGGAAGTATCGACCTGAGCTCTCACAGCCCTCGCATCTAACCCCTTACAGATATCATCTGTGGTATACTCACCTGTAAGACTGAATATTGGGATCTGGATACGGGAGTATATTCAAGAGGTGGGACACATGAATGAGCTTAAGTTCTTAAAACATCTAATTCGTATCCTGAATCAGTTGAAAGTTGTATGAAAATTTAAGTGGATCAGTATATCGACAATCTAAGTGAATTGTTTAATTCGTAATGTGTAATTAAGCTCAACGGTACTTGTGACTTGTCAAAAACTGATATGATCCTCTGACGCATACTCAAACAAAAATATTGTCTGTAAATATGTTTGTATATATTTCTTTACTGCTTTATATTTTCATAAAATACAAAAAGATTTTTGATTCTACTTTATTTTCAACAACCGATGTCTGAAATGCTGAGTTTCAAAATCTAATTAAGCTGATTGTGTTTCTGAATATAAAACAAGTTCATTAATTTAATACTTGAATTAAAATCAAAAATTTCAAAAACAGTTTGTGATATCTCCAAGGTCATTAGTTTGGACTTGGACGATTAACTGTGAGGGAGTTGGATTCTTTAACACTGCCAAATCTGTAAAGATTGTTGATAGGGGGAGTGATTTAGAGAGTTGAATAGTGCCAGATTACGATTTCTGGAAAATTGAATGTTCAAAATGTTGTTACTTATAAATGTTTGAGAATTGCAGATGTTATACCAGACTACGATCCCGAAAGCCGAGTCTAAGGGGGAGTCTGAAGACGAGCTCAACGCAAAAGGAAGCATGGATTCAAGAAGCCATGTAACTATTCTAAAGGAGCTTGTATACGGAAAGCAAGGTGTCGATCCCAAAGCACGGAAGCTTGACGAAAGGGGGAGCCTGACGAAGAAAAGAGTCTATAGAAAGGAGAAGGAGAAGCCGAAGCTGAAAACAGATCCCCGGGGATTCTGTTCAAACAAAAGAGAGTCTACGTTGATGAAAACGTGTTAAAGCTTCAAGAAGACTCAAAGAGAGAGAGAAAGACAAGACGCTACGAGATTGACTGCGGCAATATCCAAGGGGGAGTCTATTAGTGCATTTATGTCTATAGCCTTCGTCAATCCGAGCCGTAGCGAGAAACAGAAGAAAACGATATTTATATTGTAATATTAGAGATAGATAGTCAAAAAGGCAAGGTGGCAGTTCTGTAATTAATGAGAAATCTCATTAAAAGCCAAGGCCTATAAATAGGAGCCTTTATGTTAGATTCGAAACTTTTGCTCATTTGACATTTAGAAAGCTCTAGATCTAGAGAGAGATTCTGGAGAGAGAAAGTGATTCAAGGTGCTTGTTCTTGTTATTTCTAATAGAATCACGTTTATATTACATCGTGTGTGTTAGGTCGCGTTCGTGTACGGATTCCGCACGTTATACGTTCGTTTCGCAATCGTTTCGGAGTCAAAACCGGTCCTACATAATTTACTTGTTTTGACATTGGGCCAACCACGTCCTACTATGGTTACCAAGTCTAATTTGATTCATATACAAGTATTCACGTATTCATGCAAGTATTCTAGCAAGTAGCACACTATCATTATTCTACACAATAAATACACATACGGTCACATACGGATCCATATAGTCAGCCCACAGATGATCAATAATACAGACAATCCACAAATTTGACACATTAGTGTGCGGTCCATTTATATACAGCCCATTAATGAGTGTGCAGTCCAATTCATAATCAGTGTACAAGTATGTGTGAGGTCCAATTAAGGTGTCATCCATTATGAGAGTATGCGGCCCAATATATCAAACAGTCCAAGAAGGTGTGTGCGGTCCAGTAAATCATTTGGTCCAGAACATGGGTATGCTGCCCAATGAATTATCGGCCCAAAGAGAGTGTGCAGCCCACCAGCAAGTGTGCGACCACTTGCTGGTGTGCGGTCATGCAATATGCAGTTGTACCGTGTGCATCGATAATTGTACAGCAGAAATGTACGCTCATCCGAGTGTGCGACTAAGCATCACTGGGTTGGACGGGGTGCACCTGTGATTGTACCATTTCAAGTGTGCGATACACGTGGCCTCACTAGTGTGCGGGGTGCCACCCATGTTGTACAGTACGCATGTTAAGTTGTACCCTCTAGGAATGTGCGGCATCTCATTCAAATCAAACAGTAAACTTCTCAAATAGATCAAACACATGTTTTAGAATCAATCTTTTTTATCCTAACATTATATTTATCAGCATTTCATCAAAACTACTTGGATCATAAACAACAATCATTTATTATCATTCAGATCGAATGCACCTTCCTATATATTCATCATAACAATCGCGTTTCTTCTTTGCATAATTGGATCTATACATACAACAATCATTCAAAATCAAGCATAGATTTGGACTCATCTTCATAGACTCTTATCAAGAAAACACTAGAATATCCTCACATACTTCGTAAATGGACACATTATCATCCTAAACATCTATTCAAGCATCATGAACAAATTCGAACATGATCATCATCAACTATTCATAAATGTCTAAACTTTCACAACAAATATATCACATTTATAAACACCACCTAGAAATGTCATCAAACGAATCATCAATCTATCAAAGTTCTTTATTTTGTTTACACTCAGTATGTGTAATCGTTCAAGCAGTTATTTCATCAAGTATGTTCATCTAGGGTGCAAATAACGAACACACTAAGCTGGGAATAAAGATGTAAGAATGTGCAATAAAGATGAGGAGGATGATGCTCCAAAAGAATGGAATGGAATGCCGTTGTTCTTGAGGATTTTCTGCCGTTAATCTCCCAAGAAGAATAGTAATGTTTTAGGGTTTTTAGAGAGAGAAAGTTGATGGAGAGAGAGAGAGAGAGGGAATGTTCTAGGGATTTCCGCCATAGTGATTGCTAAAATAATGTGACAATCCGGATAATTAAGGTTAACATTGCTTGAAATCCCACCACTTTTAGTGTGTGTCTCTATGCTATCTACCTATCTCGTGCATCACTTTATGATTGCGTATGTTTAACTGATTAACTATACGGAGAATTGTTAAATGTTTTGTGTGTCGCTCGTCTGAGTTAGAAAACCGAATGAGTTGGGCCGCGCGTACTAGGGCCACATATTCGCACTTCATGATCTTGGCCCAATTCACATTTTATGCATTTTAATCATGATCTCGGCGCGCTTGTTAAATGTCATCTCGGCCCAATTCTTGTGAAGATCCTTGATATCGGCCTACTTATTTGAATTTGGCACTCTAACTTAAGATACGTAACCTCCTTTCATGTTTCTCAATCACAACATAACAACCCTACCGCCTTCCTGTTTGTGCTATAGCCCAATTGGATGGGCTTGAGCCCATCTCGGTTAAGAAGGGAACCGCCCCAAAGATCTTGACTATTTAGAAATACGTATTATGTAGAGATTAACATAAAACTCAACCATAACAAACCCTACTTCTCCCTTCTTGTTCTTGCAAAGACAGTAGCAAACCCCACCCCCCTGTTCGAGATAGCACCTGGATCAGCCAAGTTCTGGTTAGTAGATTCGAAATTATGTTAACTTTTAATTAGTGATTATATTTATGTGTAATCTGGATTAACCAAAGTTATGTGTATGTAATTAACTGTTAACGAGAACACATAATGATCCTTGGTGATTTGTGATTGGGTAGTTAATGTGTAGATTGAAACATGATCCTAGAGTTATACGTGAACTTCAGGAGATCTGGATATGTTTGAGTCTAGGGTTGGTTTAGATTTTTTATATAATATTTGCATGATAGTAAGGCTCTTAAAGAATCCATGTTAATTACGAATTGTTAAGTTTAGGAACATGATTCACGTTAATGACTGATGATTTAGGGTCAGCGCATGTTAATATTTAATGTGTTTATTTTGGACATGTATGCGTAGCAAAGCCTGAGGTCATCACATATGAATTAGTTATTAAGGGGATTTAAAAGAAAAGGAACAGATTAATATTCTGGTGCAGTTGTAAATTACTTTGAGTATGTTTTGGGCCTCTCCTATACAGAGTCGCATATCCAGGTGGGCCTAGGGTGCAACTGGGCTGTGAAGTTAACTCCAGCCGTGCAGGCTGGGGGTTGACATTGTGGGCCAGAAATTTGGGTCGGGTCGCACGCCGGTCAGTGGCCCACGGTTGTGATTGGATAGCGGAATGGTTTGGGTACCTTAGTGGGCGGCATATGTTACTGTTGGGTTGCATGAATGGTTGAGTAGTATATGTGCAGGTTTATTATGTTAGACTGTTATTTGTATGGTTTGTAAAATAGAATTGGTGCATGGGTTGCAATCTTGTAAGGAATTAAATGAAATTTATATATATAGATGAAGGGGAAATGCATCGTGATGACACGTATATGATGATATGGTTGTGAGGCTTTGCATGAACTACATGTTTCACTTTTGTTTGGTTCTAGAGTGTGTGGGATAAGCTAATAAAAAAATGGATACTTAAGATAATAAAATTTATGTATTAAAGAAATTCATTAGTATAATGATAATAGGCCACATCCTTGTAAGGGCCGAGTAGTGTTAAGAACTACATCAGGGTTGGGGTTGTTTAAGTTATTGGGTGTGCTACATATATCATGACTGTGTGATAAGTGAATACATGACTTGTTGTACGTGAAACATGTGATTTATGTGCATATGACTGATTGTTATCGGTAACCCTTTTAGGGCGTGGTTGTTCAACTGGTAATTAAGTAGATAATCTTACCGAGCAAATCAAAGGTGAGTTCATCTCTCTTGAGCATGCGTCCCGGTGGTTGGGACAGTCAGTGGGTATCCTTGGGAGGGATAAGTCTTTTGGGTAAAAACGAGAATGTTGGATAATATACTCTTCCTATCACCATTAAAGTCCTTCCGTGTTGTTTGGTTACCTGGAAGGTAACATGGTATTAGTTAGTAGCGCTACTTAGGTTTGGCAACCTCACCCCGTACCTGGGAGGACGGGTGTTGAACTAATGACCTAGTCATGACCAATGCTTTGATAGGAGCATTGGAGAAAGGGCAAAATAATCAGAAGCCGTCTTGTATTGGGGTATTATCAACATTGTTTTCAACATTACTTTCGGAATTAAATTCAATGGAATAACTAATCACTTGGTAACTAACGTTTTCGTAAAACTATGAACTCACCAGCGTTGTCTGATACACTTGTTGCATGCTCGCAGGTTGTTAGATTATATGGATTTGGAACTTGTTGTCTGAAGCAGCTGGAGTGGTCATGGGTCGTGCTGATTGGATACAAATGATGGGTTTATTGATTACAAACATTTAATTTGAAACAGTTAACTATGTTTTCTTTTATTTGCTTCCGCTGAACGTGTTGGTTTTCATTTAAACTTATTGACGGTACTTTTCAGTAATAATTGATGATTTTATTCAACACTTGTGATTGGTTCAATATGATTAGTGGCTCGTTATTGGTTTGTCACACGCCTGACAGGGACACTCCCTAGGTGGTATTTTGGGGTGTGACAGTTTGGTATCAGAGCCACTGGTTATAGTGAACTTGGTTTTAAACGTTTTTATAAAACCAGACTATAACCGAACAGTACCGAAATTGACCATGACACTCAGCTCCAGACTGCAAGGTTCGTCTCTTGTTTATTATTGCATAGCATATCTCGTGTTTGTTTATGAATAACATTACACGTGAATGCACACCTGACACTGTAGTATGAGCCCTTTGTTATCAATCCCGTTATGTGAACTGTTAGTGTGACACTACCCTTCGACTATTGTTATTCATGATCCTGTACAACCTTTCGTTTGCTATTTGAATGTGGGGAACCTCTTAGCGCAAGTTGAGAGGCACTAAGATAAGCATGCAGGTTGCCTTATTATTATGGGTGCACACATAATAATAACGTGAGGTGCATGTGAGTCCTAGTGAGGCTTAACGAGTGTGTAAAGGGTTCCGCTCTGTTGATTGGCTTTATGTTAGAATTCAGAAGTCTATAGAGATCATAGTAATACTTGACTCCTACTCGAACTTGCATTTTAAATCCTTCCTCTTCTTGTATAGAATCATGAGTGGACGAGGCCATGGACGTGGACACATTGCTATGACTCAGGCTGAGTTGACAAATCTGATCAACACTCGTGTAGCTGAAGCCCTAGCGGCTTACCAGGCTGGTACGATATGTGCCAATTACTTTCTATCCTTGTGTCGTATACTCGAATCTTACCTGTACGTTGTACGTTCTTTCGTTTTAGGGCAACCTGCGAATCAAAACAATCCACCTGCTCCACCTGCTTGTACGTACAAGATGTTCATGGATTGTAAGCCACAGACCTTCAGTGGGACGGAAGGGGCTGTAGGACTTCTGCGATGGTTCGAGAAGGCAGAATCGGTATTTGCAATGTGTAACTGTCCTGCTGGGGACAGAGTGAAGTATGCTACGGGCACACTCGAGGATGGTGCCCTGACATGGTGGAATGCCCAGGTTCAGATGTTGGGTATTGAGATGGCAAATGCCACTACTTGGGATGATTTCAAGGAGTTGATGCGAGAAGAGTATTGTCCTCGTGATGAGGTTCAGAAACTGGAAAACGAGTACTACAATCTGAAAATGGAGGGATCTGAGATTGAAGCATTCACCAGGAGGTCCAATGATTTAGCAACTTTGTGCCCTAACATGTCTCGACCTCCACATCGGCGAATTGAGTTGTATCTCAAGGGTTTAGCACCAGCTGTTAAGGGGTATTTTACTGCTGCAAACCTAGACAATCTACCCCGTATCGTCCGTCTGGCACATAAGATTACTGACCAAGAGGTCGAACGTGGCAACTTGCCGCCACGCGTTTCTGCTACTACCTCGACTGCTACAGCTACCACACCTGCCAGTGATAACAAGCGCAAATGGAACGATACTGACAAAGCAACCAGTGCCAGCCAATCTCAAAAAAGGGTAGACAACAACATCCACCGTAGTCTCAGCCAGCCGTCTTCTGTGAATCAGAATCAGAGTAACAATTCAAATCAGGGTTCTTATAAGGGAAAGCTACCAAAGTGTAATAAGTGTATGTTCCACCATCGCGGACCGTGCACCCGGGTATGTCATAGGTGCAACAAGGTGGGCCATATGGCTAAAGATTGTAGGGTCTGGCTCCCAAAGCCGCAGCAACAGGAGAGGCAACAGTCTCAACAGAATCGGGGAAATCAAAAGGGGTGCTTTCAGTGTGGTGATGAGGGTCATTTTAAGAGGGATTGCCCTCAGCTTAATCAGAATGCGGGTAACCACAACAATACTGGGAATAGCAACAATGGGAACCATGGTGGGAGCAGGGCAAGTGGAAGAGCATTTACTATTGGCGCTGGGGGAAACTCGCAATGATGGCAATGTTGAGACCGGTACGTCTTCTTTGAATGATCTTTTTTTTTTCTGCTTCTGTTTTATTTGACTCTTGTTTCGATTGGAGTTATGTGCCTTAGGGTTCAGTCGTCAGTTAGGACTGACTCCCACCCCTCTTGTAAAATAAGCATGTAGTAGAATTAACTGATAGTAAATCGATAGAAACTTCTCATGTTCTTCTTCGTTGTAAACTTGATCTCGTGGGTCAAGTGTTCGACAATGACCTACTTCTCGATACCCTTGTAAGTTTTGTCGTGGTCGTTGAGATAGACTTGGTTATCTCTGCATCAAGTGGAAATTCTCTGTGAAAAGAAAATCATGCGTATCCCTCTCTCCAGTGGGGGATTCTTACCAGTTCAAGATCATCATAGTGGTGCCATGGTTGGCATCGTCTCAGTCGTGAATTTTCTGACGTGTCTTCTGAAGAGTTACCTGGTTTACTTCCACATCGTTAGGTGGAATTTCAGATTGACCTTATGCAAATCCTGATTTCCTTCTGGGATATAGCATTCCTTTGGGTTCACTGGATACTACCGCAGAGTTATCATGGGATTTTCGAAAGATGGCACAACTTCAACCTCCTTAGTACAGCGGGGAGCTGTGAATTAATGGGAAATAAAACAGGGGAACGTCTTTTCAACTTTTGAAACCCAACCCTGCAACGCACTGAGCATCACTTCCATTCGAGGGTACTGAGGATCTGGCGGTATACCATGATGGTTCGAATCAGAGTCCCAGTAACACACTGATGCAACATGAGAGGGAGATGGCCACGTGGTGGACTTACAGGAAGAACTGCTCGATTCACGACCTGTGGTGGAAGCCATGGTCCTTGGAATTAAGATGGAGGCATCACTTGGACGGTACCAATTGCACCATTTAGACCGATCACAAGAGGCCTTCCGTGCACCTTTGTTTGAGAGAGCTAATTATGTGATGGCATCGCTGGACGAAACTCCTGAGCGAATACGACTATGGAACCTAAACGCGTATGAACTTGCAACTCACCATCGACTCTAGCCTACACGATCAGATTTGCCCTGTCCAAGTCGAAGCACTGAAGGAAGAGAATTCCCAAGCTGGGTTCGTGCAGGACATGGAGGAGCAACTTTTGGCAAGGCGGACGATATTTGCTACCTCATGGAACGAATGTGGATCCCACTATACGGTAACCGTACGGAACTTATACCTACCAAAGCACACCTACCGCGATGTTCTAGCAGTCTGGGTTTGATAGGAGATATTAGAATTTTAAACCTCGTATTGATGACCGGGCAGGGAGGCCCCCATAGCACTGAATATGAACAATGTTTAGCATGGGCGAAAGTCAAGGTGGAACACCAGAAACCTATGGTTTGGGTCAGCAACCAGAAACACCCACATGGAGACGAGAACAGACTACCGTGGATTTGTCATTGGTTTACTTAAAACTCAGAACGGAACCGATATCACCTAGGTGGTCGTTGATTGTCTCATGCAACCGGTACACTTTCTTGCAATCGATGAACTGACAAGTCTTCACAGCTTGTGAATATTCCTCTGAGAGAGGCGGCTTTAGGGCACGAGGTGCCAACTCCTGTCATCCCTGAATTTGATCTATGCATGATCTATGTCAGGCAATACACAACACCCTGGGAGGGTGTGGAATGCTTGGGAAGCATGGAGAGCTTAACTGACGTCACGATGGACCATTCAACAGTCTGGGAAGGATCGGTAGCGTAACCTACAAATTCGATAACGTACACAATGTCATTTATGTCATGAACCTAAATAAGCGTCTGTTTGACGCAACACTTGTGATACCCTTGTTGAGAAACTCACTTTTAACACGGTCAAAGTTCAATCGTGAGAGTTCGTTGGAACACAAGACGTGGACCGAAGTTCCTATTAGAACACAAAGATCAGGTGAAGCCCTATTATCTCCGATTGTTCAAACGATGGGACCAACTTTCGAAATCACTGGCGAATTTCGGGACGAAATTCCCTTTCAAGTTGGGGATGATGTGGCACCCAACTGACTTCGCGATCCTGTTTTTACAAATTGGTTTACATAGTGTCTGCGTAGCTATCTGGATGATTAGTAATTGTGTGTAATGCTTGATTATTAATTGTGACTATTATTTGTGTAGTATTTCATATAGTTTAATTAAGAGTTTCTATCGCTTCACTCTTCTGTGCTTACTTGTCAAATTTCGGGACGAAATTTCTTTCAAGTTGGGGATGATGTGACAATCCGGATAATTAAGGTTAACATTGCTTGAAATCCCACCACTTTTAGTGTGTGTCTCTATGCTATCTACCTATCTCGTGCATCACTTTATGATTGCGTATGTTTAACTGATTAACTATACGGAGAATTGTTAAACGTTTTGTGTGTCGTTCGTCTGAGTTAGAAAACCGAATGAGTTGGGCCGCGCGTACTAGGGCCACATATTCGCACTTCATGATCTTGGCCCAATTCACATTTTATGCATTTTAATCTTGATCTCGGCGCGCTTGTTAAATGTCATCTCGGCCCAATTCTTGTGAAGATCCTTGATATCGGCCCACTTATTTGAATTTGGCACTCTAACTTAAGATACGTAACCTCCTTTCATGTTTCTCAATCACAACATAACAACCCTACCCCCTTCCTGTTTGTGCTATAGCCCAATTGGATGGGCTTGAGCCCATCTCGGTTAAGAAGGGAACCGCCCCAAAGATCTTGACTATTTAGAAATACGTATTATGTAGAGATTAACATAAAACTCAACCATAACAAACCCTACTTCTCCCTTCTTGTTCTTGCGAAGACAGTAGCAAACCCCACCCCCCTGTTCGAGATAGCACCTGGATCAGCCAAGTTCTGGTTAGTAGATTCGAAATTATGTTAACTTTTAATTAGTGATTATATTTATGTGTAATCTGGATTAACCAAAGTTATGTGTATGTAATTAACTGTTAACGAGAACACATAATGATCCTTGGTGATTTGTGATTGGGTAGTTAATGTGTAGATTGAAACATGATCCTAGAGTTATACGTGAACTTCAGGAGATCTGGATATGTTTGAGTCTAGGGTTGGTTTAGATTTTTTTATATAATATTTGCATGATAGTAAGGCTCTTAAAGAATCCATGTTAATTACGAATTGTTAAGTTTAGGAACATGATTCACGTTAATGACTGATGATTTAGGGTCAGCGCATGTTAATATTTAATGTGTTTATTTTGGATATGTATGCGTAGCAAAGCCTGAGGTCATCACATATGAATTAGTTATTAAGGGGATTTAAAAGAAAAGGAACAGATTAATATTCTGGTGCAGTTGTAAATTACTTGGAGTATGTTTTGGGCCTCTCCTATACAGAGTCGCATATCCAGGTGGGCCTAGGGTGCAACTGGGCTGTGAAGTTAACTCCAGCCGTGCAGGCTGGGGGTTGACATTGTGGGCCAGAAATTTGGGTCGGGTCGCACGCCGGTCAGTGGCCCACGGTTGTGATTGGATAGCGGAATGGTTTGGGTACCTTAATGGGCGGCATATGTTACTGTTGGGTTGCATGAATGGTTGAGTAGTATATGTGCAGGTTTATTATGTTAGACTGTTATTTGTATGGTTTGTAAAATAGAATTGGTGCATGGGTTGCAATCTTGTAAGGAATTAAATGAAATCTATATATATATATATATATAAACATGATAAATAAGGGCTTAGGTGTCATGTTATAAGGGCTTGAGAGATGATGTGGCATCTCCTAAGACCATCTAAATTTTGGTTTTGGCTCCAAAAACTTCCGTGCTTTTTCCCCTTCTCCCGAGACCCGAATTGAATAATTTGGCCCGACAAATATGGATCTTATTTAAACCCTTTTTTCAAGTGAATATGGAGACACTTCCATTTCCCTCATACGCCGCTCTCTAAAACCCTAGATTCACATCTTCTTCCTACATATTTTTTTCTTCATCTCTCTTTCGATCCCTTCTATTTTATGGTTTTTGTTCGTCCATTAAAAGCCGATGATTTTGAATTTTGGCGTATTCTTTTTGGTGAACAGTTTTCTTTTTCGTTTTTCTTCATCCTTCCTATAAGAAACCCTAATGGCAAGCCAACCGATCGATACTTCTTTGGAATTAAGGTCTGTCTATATTTGTGATTCTTGCTTTCACCGTCATGTCCACCTCTTCCACAGCCGCCGCCACTCTGTCACCAGCGATTTCAACAGGTACGTTTCTATCCAGCAGTTTTTGTTCAAAGTTGTTTCTATCCAGGTACGTTTCTTTTTGTCTCTGTATCTTAATTCTTCACTTCTGATTGTTGCTCTTTTTTCAGACTACATGAACAACATTCAGCCATTGTCTGCTTGATTCTATCAATTGTAGGTGGTATTTGTTTAGAGGTATGTTAAATTGTTTCTTTTTGGTTTATTTTTTAGATTTCAATGGATGCTTTTATGGTTTTTTGCATTTACGTATATTAATATTTTGATTTATATGTTGAAACTAATTGCATTGAAGTGCACATAGGTTGCTCGATCATATGCCACAATGAAGTTTTAGTCTTTTTTATTGATTTCGACCGGTTTAAACCTATTGGATTCGATTTGAATTATGTCCGAACTAAAGGGATTCCATATATCACCCTACTAAATTCTTATCATCTGAGAGGGTGGAAGATTCAGACTTTGTTCAGTAGCACTACCTATGACATGAGGGGTTTTGTTAGATTTTCTAAGTTGTTGACTTAATTGAATGGTTTGACAAGTTTTTATGTGGTTACATTCAAGATTCGTTGTAGATATACAGAAAACATCTATCTCAGCAACTAAGGTGACCTTATTGGCGGGTTATGAAAACACCTGCTGACTTACAACCCGCTCTATGAAAGGTCTGAAACAGGATTTTGTATGGAGCAACTAAGGTGACCTTATCCGGTGATGATGGCGAGGGTTTCGACGAGTTGATTTCAGAAATGGAAAATAGGTGAAATTTATTGAAAGGGCGATTATATTAGCAGCTAAAGAACTGGATGACTTAACTAATAGCAGGTTTGTATTTTTTTTGTTTTTGCAATTTTTGTTATAGGAACTAGAATGGAGGTTGTTTTGATTTAACTAATACAAATCGTTCATTTAGGTTTGATTGTTCAGGTTGACTTCGGAAATAAAGACGATAATAATCAAATCTAGGGCATCCATAGTTGTACTGTTGAAGAACTATGCAAAATCCAGATGGTGCCTTAACGAGCTTTGGTTGATCCTGTAGCAAAGGAGGGAGTGCAAAATAGCATATTTATATTTATAGTATATATAATTTGGTTCTCTCTTGCGAGTACGGTGACGTCTCACTCGTCGGTATTTCTCATGTTCAACTATTTCTAACCATTTATCTCTTTGTTTTTTTTTTTAATACAGAGGTAGTCTATTTAAATTGTTGCATCGTTCTAATGTCCAACTTGATGAAATGAGGCGACTGCACATGGCTCTTGATGTGGTAGAATGTTACTTCTGGTGTTATACTTTGCTTTTTATTTCTATATTCTTTTTTTTAATAATTATAAGAAATGCTTCTAGGCAAAGGGAATGAACTATTTGCACACGAGCAATCCAATGATTGTGCACCGGGATTTGAAGACACCAAATCTTCTTGTCGATAGAAATTGGGTTGTTAAGGTTGGTCTTTCCTTTCGAATTAGAGTTGTTAAGGTTTTATATTATTTTATGTGTAATGTTTAACTTGTGTATTGAATGTATGGCAGGTATGTGATTTCGGGATGTCACAAATGAAACACCATACCTTTCTGTCTTCTAAATCTACCGCTGGAACTGTAAGTTATCTCCAAACTTAAGACCATTACCAGCCCACGAGAAATAAAATAAAGACTAAAATGTCGTTTTCGTCCCTGAGGTTTGGCCACTTTTGCGACTTTCGTCCAAAGGTTTATTTTTCCGCATTTGGATCCAAAAGGTTTGAAATCTTGCCATTTCCATCCGATTCGTTTAACTCCATCCATTTTTAACGACAAGTCAGGGGTATTTTTCTTCATTTAATCTTGCCATTTTGATATAAAAAAACAAAACATATAGCTAAAGTGACGAAAATGCCCCTGACTTGTCGTAAAAAAATGGATGGAGTTAAATGAGTCGGATGAAAATTGCAAGATTTCAAATCTTTTGGATCCAGATGCGAAAACAAACCTTTGGACGAAAGTCGCAAAAGTGGCCAAACCTCAAGGAGGAAAATGGCATTTTACTTTAAAAAAAAAAGTGAAGCTGCACTTCTCGATGAAAGTTTTACACGGTTGTCTGACGACATGCTGTTTTGTTGCAGCCTGAATGGATGGCACCAGAAGTGATGAGGAATGAACCGTCCAATGATAAGTAAGAACCATCCTCTATAACAATTAGTCAATTCGGGTTATTTTTATGTCTTAACTTCTATGTGTTAAAAGTAATTATTTATGTAAAGTGTTTCCTGTCAATTCAACCGCGTATAAATGCTTTTCGTTTTTAGTTGTTGCTGACTTTCGTCAGGAATGGTATGCAGGTCTGATGTATATAGCTTTGGTGTAATTTTATGGGAGTTGGCAACTTTGTGCATACCTTGGACAGAGATAAACTCAATGCAGGTCGTTGGTGCTGTTGGTTTTCAGTTCAGACACCTCGACATTCCGGAACATGTTGATCATGTGGCTGCGCGAATAATAAGCGATTGTTGGCATCCGTAAGTTGAATTTCTTGCCAATTGCAATTACTATTTATCGCATTTTCTTCCTAATCCTGGTTAAAAAACATCGAAACAGGCATATTAGGGTCCATGAATGTTAATTATTCCTTCACTATCTATTTTTCATTCTTAGTTTTTACCATTTTCTTTATTTTCTAAACATAAGACATACCATATGTTAATGGTGTAAAGTAAGTCCAGCAAAAATGGCCGGTTGGGTAATGGGTTAAATGTGTTCAGGTCAAACGGGTTGCTTTAAAAGGTGCCGATTTGATTCGGGTCAAAATTGGTTTTGATAAAATGGATTCGGGTTGAAACAGGTTGTTTTCATAAACGGCTTCTTAAATCCAATAGCCTTGCTTAATACACAACCACAGCATGGTGTAGGTGGTGGCATCAAAGGGTGACGATGGGTGGTGTTGACCCATTTCGACCATCAGTTCTAATTTCTAAGTTGGCAAGTTCAATAAAAGTGACCCATTTTGACAAATGAACCTGAATTAACCTTTTTCTTGAATTATGGGTCATGAGTTTTTAACCATAACCACAACCGACCGAATATGACGGTTTTGATTAATCGGTTTCAGAGGTTATAGCGAGTCGGTTATGGTCGATTAACTATGATTTACGTCTAGCTAAAAATAACTAATTTTTTTTAACAATGGAACAATCCATTACATCTTTGTATATATTAATATATGGCATATAGAATATGCAAACAAAACGATATGATATATATAAACAATAAATCTAAACAAACTTTCAACCAAAACATATGATATGATCCATAAACTCAGGTGCTGTACTGTTTTTTTATTCATAATATTTACCAATGTTATTGTATTTGTAGAATTATTATCCGGTAAACAAACTAATACTTCATGTGATTGTCAGGGAGAAAGTGAAAAACTAACCGTTAACAACATGAATAAACCCAAGGTATTCGGAAACAGTTCAGACGGGTGCTGGTAAAGATGTATCTATTTGTCATTGGCGGCGTCTTGAAGTTTTATAAGGTTATTGCTAAAAGCAAACTTTTGTGATATTGTTTTCTTATTTTAGTATTTAATTTTGACTATATTATGAATTGTAGGGTTAATGCATGCTTGAATTTGAGTTTTCTTTATCAAATAGATGTAATAATGTGATTGTTATTGATCCAAAGAATTCCTTTTTCATAGCTTTCAAAAGTTTTTTCCAGGTTTTAACCTTGATAAGTTAAGAAAACAGAGGTCACGTGTCTCATATGCATCAATATCTGCAATTGGTGAGTTTTTTTTTTTTTTTTTTTTTTTTTTTTTTTTTGCTTCAAAATCCTCTATTTCATGATTAAATTATGAAATGTTTGTGATTCTTATGGTTTTTTTATTTGTTTAGAAACTATAGGTACGAGTTACTCTCGACACATGGAAGATGAGTATCAGAAGTTTATCCGGAGAATGAACCCGCCTCGAGTCGTAATCGACGAGGAATCGTGTAAAAATGGTACAATCATTCAGGTATTAAAACTTTTTAATTTTTTTATCTTTTTGAATGCACACCAGGTTATTTGTGTTTATGCGTGAATGAAAATGAGTTAATGAAATTTTTTATTAGACTTCATCATGAGAATGTTCTTGATAATTTAAAAGAAGATAACATTATTGGTAATGGGGGAATTGGAGTTGTTTACAAAGGGGTAATGCCAAACAACGAGCTTGTAGCCGTCAAGATATTACTGGTTATGAGTTGTGGTTCAACCTATGATCATGGGTTCAAACATGAGAAAAATCTACTGGTTTATGTGTATATATGGAGCTGCCCCTAGAACTGTATTTATTAGAATAATTTTCAAAAAGATTTTGGAAGCAATTTTAGACCTTGAAGGTTGTTTTTTTTTCTTTTTCAGGATTAGGTTTTGACATTGACGAGATAATACAAGCATGGCATGAACTGTATGAAGTGAAAAGATGGCAAAGTGGCGTTTTTCGATTAGCGCCACTGTTTAGAAGATGAGTTTTGGTTATTGGTTCAAAGAAAAAAATATTGTGGATGAAATTTAATATAAGGGTGAACACAACATACATGTTTTGGAGAACAGTTAGATGAATATATCCGGGTCGCTAGCTTGGGAAGTGGGATCACTTCCGCGGTTAAGGGTACCGTGCATCTACCCCTTTTTTTCCGGTTGGTTTTGAAAACATGTGTTTTTATTTTATTTCGTGACATAATTCGATTAATATAAATTAATTTTTCCTACCTGGGAAGTTCCCGGGTGATAACCTAGGTGAACCCGGGCCGGTCAACCCGGTTTTTTTTTTTTTTTTTTTTTTTTTTTGTAAAATAACATATGAAAGTTAAAGTCTTACTAAAAAAACACAAACGTATATAACACTTATAATTTGGTTGTTTTTTTGTAGAGGGAACTTAATTTACTAAGAGAAAGATTTTGGTAACTCGAAGGATATGAATCTTCAAAGGGACTCGACTATCTTTAAATTGTATATCCCCTCTATCACTAATTTATGCAACATCAGACTTTGTTTTTTATTTTATTTATACACTTGATATTTTTCTTAATAGTTTTCTCCAACCCGGGTAGCACCCGGGTGATAACCTAGTTTATATATATAGATGAAGGGGAAATGCATGGTGATGACACGTATATGATGATATGGTTGTGAGGCTTTGCATGAACTACATGTTTCACTTTTGTTTGGTTCTAGAGTGTGTGGGATAAGCTAATAAAAAAATGGATACTTAAGATAATAAAATTTGTGTATTAAAGAAATTCATTAGTATAATGATAATAGGCCACATCCTTGTAAGGGTCGAGTAGTGTTAAGAACTACATCAGGGTTGGGGTTGTTTAAGTTATTGGGTGTGTTACATATATCATGACTGTGTGATAAGTGAATACATGACTTGTTGTACGTGAAACATGTGATTTATGTGCATATGACTGATTGTTATCGGTAACCCTTTTAGGGCGTGGTTGTTCAACTGGTAATTAAGTAGATAATCTTACCGAGCAAATCAAAGGTGAGTTCATCTCTCTTGAGCATGCGTCCCGGTGGTTGGGACAGTCAGTGGGTATCCTTGGGAGGGATAAGTCTTTTGGGTAAAAACGAGAATGTTGGATAATATACTCTTCCTATCACCATTAAAGTCCCTCCGTGTTGTTTGGTTACCTGGAAGGTAACATGGTATTAGTTAGTAGCGCTACTTAGGTTTGGCAACCTCACCCCGTACCTGGGAGGACGGGTGTTGAACTAATGACCTAGTCATGACCAATGCTTTGATAGGAGCATTGGAGAAAGGGCAAAATAATCAGAAGCCGTCTTGTATTGGGGTATTATCAACATTGTTTTCAACATTACTTTCGGAATTAAATTCAATGGAATAACTAATCACTTGGTAACTAACGTTTTCGTAAAACTATGAACTCACCAGCGTTGTCTGATACACTTGTTGCATGCTCGCAGGTTGTTAGATTATATGGATTTGGAACTTGCTGTCTGAAGTAGCTGGAGTGGTCATAGGTCGTGCTGATTGGATACAAATGATGGGTTTATTGATTACAAACATTTAATTTGAAACAGTTAACTATGTTTTCTTTTATTTGCTTCCGTTGAACATGTTGGTTTTCATTTAAACTTATTGACGGTACTTTTCAGTAATAATTGATGATTTTATTCAACACTTGTGATTGGTTCAATATGATTAGTGGCTCGTTATTGGTTTGTCACACGCCTGACAGGGACACTCCCTAGGTGGTATTTTGGGGTGTGACAAATAACCCCAAATGTTAGCTGACACGGAGCTTTTATACTCACACATGAAGATGCCGCACACATTTAAGTGTGCACCCCCACAAGTGTGCGGCCTTTTAGGGTTTCTCGTGCACTGGTATTGGGCCTGACCCAATACACTTGTGGTGTGCGATGGGCCAAGTGGAACAAGGAGTGGACGAAATAAGGAGGTGTGCGGCTGCACCATCTGGTAGCACACATCTGTTTAAACTGTGCGGTTGGATTTATATTTTTAATCACTTTATTTAAATAGTATTCACAATCATTCATACATACATATATATATATATATATATATATATATATATATATATATATATATATATATATAGGGAAGGGTTCATTGGGGAACACTAAAAAAGTGGGGAACGGGTGAACACTCTTAAAAATTATACTTAACATGTTAAAAAAAAATTTCTAAATTTTTTTTGGCGCTTTTTTTATAAATACAAGTAGAAACATTTTTAATAAAAAAAATCAAAAACTAAAAATATAAAAAAAATGTTTAAAAAACAGTTATATCTTATAGAATTAACTTAACATGTTAAAAATCAATCTATTTTAAAAAAAAAATTAGCGCTTTTCTTTATAAAAAAGGAGGAGAAACTAGTCGAATAAAAAACTAATTTTTCTAAAAAAAAAAATATTAGCCGTTTTTTAATTGTTTTTTTTAATATTTTTAGTTTTTGATATTTTTTATTAAAAATATTTCTACAAGTATATTTAAGGAGAAGCACCGAAAAAGATGTTTAAAAATTAATTTTTAACATGTTAAGTTAAATTTTTAACAGTGTTCCCTAGTTCCCCACTTTTTTAGTGTTCCCCAATGAAACTCACGCTATATATATATATATATATATATATATATATATATATATATATATATATATATATATATATATATATATATGGTAGGGATATGGTAAAAAGTGTCTAAAATATGAGAAGTGTAAGAAGTGTTTTAAACCATTGGATATTTGATCTAATGATTGAGATCAATAGGGTATAAAATGTAAATTTTGTTTTAATTAGAAGGATCTTATGTAAAATTAAAGGGCAATAGTGACTTTTCCAACGTTTCAAATATGGTAACCGTTTCAAAATCCCCATCAATCTTCTATAAATCAGCGATTTATGGTAGCTGTTTCAAAACCCCCATCAATCTCCTAAAAAATCAGCGAATTTCTCGTACTGAAATAAATTCTTCGATTTCCTTCACAACAACTTTTTATAACACTATAAAGAACAGTATATTACATGATAAAACACTATAGGAAGATACAACACTATCTGTTTACTGTAAGACACTATACATAAATAAAACACTGTTGATGGGGGATAAAACACTATGAAAAGGAACAGTATATTACATGATAAAACACTATAGGAAGATATAACACTATCTGTTTACTGTAAGACACTATACAGAATAAAACACTATTGATGAGGATAAAACACTATGAAAAGGAACAGTATATTACATGATAAAACACTATAGAAAGATATAACACTATCTGTTTACTGTAAGACACTGTACAGAATAAAACACTATTGATGGGGATAAAAAACTATGAAAAGGAGATCAAAGATACCTGTACATAATATAACACTATTGACTGGGGAATATAACACTACAACAAGAACTTACCATAAACAATTAAATGTATAGAACAAATCGAATTCGAATCACATCCCTAATATATCGCCTGATATTTTTGGCAGTTATCTTTGGAAATCAATTAATTGATAAGAATGGACAATTACTAATATACCCTTTTGAATTAATTAAGATAAGGGACACTTGTCATTCACAAATTATTTCTCACACTTCTCACAAAAGTTGGACTTTTTACAGGATCCTCTACCTATATATATATATATATATATATATATATATATATATATATATATATATATATATATATATATATATATATATATATATATATATATATATATATATATATATATATATATATATATGGTAAGGTACATGCGAGAATCACCCTTATTGCGAGAACCACGAGAACACAAAATAAAATCTAAAAAAATCAAAAAAGCACTCAAATTTTTTTTTAATATTTAAAAAAAATCGCTATGTTTTGTTAAAAAAAACAAAACTTTTTTTTCCGAGTAACAGTTATCCATGCACATGTGCATATGTATCATTACTTCGACAAATTCGGTAATACGTTATCAGGAATAAACAATTGCACTTAAATTTACAATATCATCCGTAATACACTACTTTTTACAATACCAAAATTCAAAATGCACGTGTGCATCATTAGGTATAACCATGATATAACGTGTTTTGGTACAAAAAGTTTATGATTTTGAATGGAGAAGTAGGCCCATATACATGTTTTTGGTTAGTTATATCTAGTGGTTGATGGTTTGGTTATAGTTGTCAATTTATTATGTAATATGTTGATTGGATGGTATAAATAGTGTTTACATATATGTAATAAAGTGAAAATATTGGTAATTGTATTGTATTATGGATTGTAGAAGGTGATGGTATTGTATTATGGATGGTAGGAGATAATGGTAGTGTATTATGGATGGTAAAGGGAAAGTGTATTCAAAGTAGTGTACCAAAACACCTTATTTCATGTTGATACATATAGATGCACATGTGCATTTCTAATATTGGTAATGTAAAAAGTATTGTATTACACATGGTAGTGTAAATGAAAGTGCAATTGTCTAATATTTGTAATGAATTACAGAATTTGTCAAAGAAATGACAAAAATGGACATGTGCATGTTTGTGTATTATGGATGGAATGATAGATGAAAGAGAAAGTAGTGTACCAACACAACTTATTTCATGTTGATACATATAGATGTACATGTGCATTTCTAATATTGTTAACGTAAAAAGTAGTGTATTACACGTGGTAGTGTAATTGAAAGTGCAATTGTCTAATATTTGTAATGAATTACAGAATTTGTCAAAGACATGATACAAATGCACATGTGCATGGATTGTGACAACCGGTGATTTACGGCTCTTAATTACGTGATTAACAGGTGATTAACGCGATAATAAATAGTGTTTACAACGCTAATTAACTGAACCAGGCCCTTGGAGTGCCCAGGAACGTTTATTCGATTATACAGTGCGCGTGTGGTGATTTACGGGAAATCTGCTGAATATTACGCGACAACGAATTGATACCGTATAGAATACTGACAACGCCGACAAATATTAAATTTTTACGATATGTTCTAGTTTCGTAATTAAATTTTAGCAATCGTAGTTGAAACCGGCTCGAAAAACGGATTAAAAACAATACACGAAGCATTTTACGCGCTTTTTACGCAAAAAACGACTACCGACCGTATTTTATGTATTCTAATACTAAAATTTTATCTTTTGACGTTAAACGGAGTTCGGGTTTTGTTAACGGGTGATTGATGCATTTTAGACACACTTTATTCTATATAAATCTTAATAGAAATGCATCAATAAGGATATGAAATATGCTACATTAGTGGGGTTTTGTATTTAGTTGGTTACGAAGAAAATGAGTTTAAAACGGTAGTTTTATAATAATAATAATAGTGATGAAAATAATAAATTACAAAGCTCACAATTTGTAAAGGCATAGTTATTATTATTAACTACCATTAATGATTAAATGGGTTTGTGATGTTACGAGTAAACAGGGAAGATATATATACTACACAATTAATTTTAGTATTGCAATGAATGAATACATTTAAGAGGTAATATATTTACTTGTGTAGTTAAGTGAAGTTTTGTGTAGAAGAGATCGCATGAAGACATGGAGTTTTGAAGTTTATTAAGGATATGGGATATTGGCTGCTTTTGTGGAAAGTGATTTTTAGAAGAAAGGCAACATCACGTGGAGGATCAAGACACATAAACCGCCATTTTGGATTGGAGTGATGATTGCGCAAGCAAAAGAAACAGGAGCCGGCACATATTCTAAAGACAAAACAACACATGCAAAGGGGCACGTGATTGTGTATGGTGGGCCAATTTATGGGTTTTAAAATCCTAAATTAAAATACATCTCATCTCTTGACAAGTGGGCTGGAGGAGACATATTGCTAGCAGCCATTAATTATTCTAGTGGACTTCTTCTTGGGCTGGATCCAAATCGATATTGGGAACAACATTCATTTTTTTTAGTGGGCTTCATCTCACGAAATCATTAGCAGCCATTAACCTTATTTTGAGCTGGGAATTCGTGGGGACAGAAGGATCATATATCATCGAATTAAAGGGCAGCCTCATCGATCATCACATCTTGACGACAACAGTGGGGATCGCATCATCATTCTTTGGCTCTCGAATCTCATCATCCTCATCATTAATCTACCACCAAGATCCGAATCATGCAGTCATCATTCTCTCAAGCTTTTGAAGATCGAACGACTATCATGAGTGGCTAAATCTCTTGTGGACACTTCGGGTGAATGATTCTTGTGAGACACTTTTAATTCTAGTTTCTGTTTTGTATTGAGATTTGGATTTGTAGTCGGGTGACAGCCGACTATTTGCATGATTATATAATTTGTGTGACAGACAAATCCTGAGTGACAGTCAGAGTTATAATTATGTGTTGAATCCAATTATGCTTTTGTTGATTGAATGATTCCTATGAATGTTTGTTTTAATATTTCTCTGATCAATTAATATTAAGATTTTGAACTGCATAGGTAATTGGTAGATGTGACAGATTTACTATTCAATCAATAGTATCCAATAAAATCAGAACTAGGTTATTAGTAATTACAGAATCTGAATCCCGGAGTGCTCACATTTTCTCATCATTGTTTATTACAACTCAATCTCTTTCTTAATTGCAACTTGTTTCATGTGTTTTTAGTTCCATATCAGTTTTATAATCATCAGTTAGTTTAGTAAAATTTACAAACAAAACGTGTAACACTAACTACATGCTCCTCGTGGATTCGACACCCGACTTACCCTGTCTATAGGTAAAGTTAGGTTATTATTTTTTGAGTGGCCCACGACAGTCACATCAAAATGGCGCCGTTGCCGGGGAGCTAGTGCGCTTAGTGTTATATCTTTTATTTGATTTTTTTTTATTTATTTTTTTTCAGTACTACTTTTAGTTTGTTACTTGTGCAGCAACTATGGAATGGGATTATGATGTTGAAGCATGCTCATGTTGCGGGAGTCACAATCACTGGGCTCAAGATTGTCGACGTTCTTACCACCCGGATCATGGCTCCAGAGGATATCAAAATTACAATCAATCCGATAAAGGCGGTAACAAGCAGAATCGAAACGCAATTGAGGAAGATAAGATTTTAGAGTTATTCAAAACCCTCCTCAAGCATGTAGAGGAACTCACCCAGTCTCTCAAGTAACAGCAAAATATTAATGAATCACTTAACCAGCGAATTGAACAACTAACTAATCAGTTTGACAATTTTGCAGAAAGAAAAGCTACAGTTAGCCTGGTTGAGGATGCTGGATCAGAGACAGATAGAGATCCAGGGGAACCGCTCATCCCAATTCAACTTGGGGATCTCAAGACAGATAACGCTTCATTGAATTTTGGAGTTAGTATGAGTGTTCTTCCCGGGTATATTTATGACAGGTATGATTTGGGCCCATTGCAACAGGTTAATGATCCTATGGTTTTAGCTGAATACTCACGAGGAAGGCCCCGAGGGATTTTGAAGGGATTGACTGTAAAGGTAGGTGACTTTTATTATCCTGAAGATTTTGTTGTCTTAGATCCATATACAGAGAAGGAACAACTGAGGGTGATACTTGGCAGACCATTCTTGGCCACTGCAGATGCTCAGATCTGTTGCTGGAAAGGTACAGTTGATATGACATACGGGAGCCGTAAGCTTTCTATTGACTTCCTTTCACATTCTTTTGATTATTCATTTATAAATACTTGTTCATGGGATTTTGTTACTAACACGAGTTATTCTCGAGTGTGTGACGATGGCCCGAAAGAGAGTGTTGCTATGATTGACAGGTCTAAAGATGACAAGATCGTGAAGGATAAAGAGGCCAAGTCACCTTGGTGGCTCAAATTGAGAATTAAAAAGCAATTAGCCAAGCGAAAAAAGATGCCACCAAAGGAAGCAACCAAATCCAAGAAGAATCCCATAGAGACACGTACGGGCGAGTTATTATATTCTTTCGATGATACAGATCCAGATAACCCGGATCATTGGGATGCCATAAGAGATGATGGATGGATGTGGGATGATAACCATGTGTTTCATACACAGGGGATACTATATGAACCACCATGAGCTTAACCAGATACGGTCTGGCTGAAGACTATAAACTTAGCGCTCTCGGGAGGCAGCCCGAGGATGTAGAGTAGTGTATTTTTTTTCTGTTTTTTTTGTTTTGCGTGATTATTGTTGCAGGTTACCAGGTTAATAATTTCTACGGATGCAATGGTCCAAGTGTGGGGATGTTTGGTGAAATCCCAATACGTCCTAGTTGCAGTGGCGGACAATGCACGGATTAGAGTCAGTCAAAACTGTCCATACTCAATCTCCATTTGGACGGGGATGATCTGAACACTAATCGTAGAGATTGACCCGAGTACTTGTTGGACACGGCCGCGAATGAAATGCTATACGGTCGTGGTAGAACATGACGCGTGAGGATTCTACGCTTTAAACCAGGGTAGTCTGTTCCACTTTTATTATTGCATTTTTATTTTTGTTTTTGGTGGTGTTGAACTATTTATGTTTAGGGAATGTGTTTATGTTATTTGTGCTAGGGATAGCCACTCAGGGGGTTGTTAGTTGGTATTCCCGGGTTTTGTTTTAAAAGCACTATACATTGGGGACAATGTCGCCCAAGTGTGGGGATATGGGAAACCCGGGAAGGGAAAGGTTTGAAAGAGGTTGAAAGTGATTGAAAACGATGAAAACTGAGAAAAATTTGAAAATTTTGAAAATTTTAAAGAATTTCATCGCCTTAAGTGAACTAAATGGATACGAAAACCGAATGTTTCAATCACTAATGGGTTCCTTGCCGGTAGTAAACTAACATAGTCCCTTGTCATGGTCGTTCATTTAAGTTTCATGAGAGTAGGTCCGACAGGTGTTTTTAGGATAAAAGAATTGAGAAGAGATGTCTATTTAGGGGTAACATGCTTTAGATTGCATATGCTACATGTCGGTAACCTTTTACCCTTTCTTGGTGAGAATTTTGAGCCTGTAGAATGATAGAATGATTTACATTATGACTTCATTTGTTGAGAGCAGGCCGCATGTTATTCTGTGTTAGAACTTGTGTGATTTGATACATGCTGAGACTGTGGTTTGATATGTGCACGTAAATGATAAAGGCATTAGGATATCCCGTACACCTGTTTGTTTGTTTGTTTCGTGTTCACCTAGTTATTACCCTTAGTAGCCCTATTGAGCCTGTTTACCTTTCGTTTGTCCACCTATTGTGAGATGTTTGATACCGACCGTGAACGACAAATTATGAATAACTGATAAAAAAAAACAAAGAAAAGAAAAAATAGAAAAAGAAAAAAAGACAAAAATAGAGTTTGGTGAATATTGTTTACGTTCTTGGGTAGAAACCAACCCAAAAGTATGTTACATTTTGCAAATAAGTTGTTACGGTTTGGTCGTTTGTTTGTTCGCCACATAAAAATCTATAAATAAAAAAAAAATTTCCTACCCTTAGCCTAAGCCCAAAACCGAAAGTCCTTTTGATGCGTGTCGTGTTATATGATACAGTGGATGTATGATTGTTATACAAGCCTATGATTACAGAATTTCATGTTTGGTTTAGAGTGTATAAATGCTAGCACATTACACGCTAGTTCAGTTTTAAATCGAGAGGAGAGTTGATTGTGAGGGGCGTGTAGCATGTGTATAATCTTAAGCTTGTTAGTTTTGAATAGACAAGTCTTGAGTTTTAGAAGTTACATCAATTGCTTATCGGACTGTCAATCTTGATTGTGTCAGTCTATGGAACGGGTATAACTTGGGACTTAAACTGTTGCATTGGTATAGGGGTTTAGAGGTGTTGTTACCGTGGTGAGTAATTCCGGATTGGTTTGCTTGAGGACAATCAAAGATAAGTGTGGGGATGTGATTGATGCATTTTAGACACACTTTATTCTATATAAATCTTAATAGAAATGCATCAATAAGGATATGAAATATGCTACATTAGTGGGGTTTTGTATTTAGTTGGTTACGAAGAAAATGAGTTTAAAACGGTAGTTTTATAATAATAATAATAGTGATGAAAATAATAAATTACAAAGCTCACAATTTGTAAAGGCATAGTTATTATTATTAACTACCATTAATGATTAAATGGGTTTGTGATGTTACGAGTAAACAGGGAAGATATATATACTACACAATTAATTTTAGTATTGCAATGAATGAATACATTTAAGAGGTAATATATTTACTTGTGTAGTTAAGTGAAGTTTTGTGTAGAAGAGATCGCATGAAGACATGGAGTTTTGAAGTTTATTAAGGATATGGGATATTGGCTGCTTTTGTGGAAAGTGATTTTTAGAAGAAAGGCAACATCACGTGGAGGATCAAGACACATCAACCGCCATTTTGGATTGGAGTGATGATTGCGCAAGCAAAAGAAACAGGAGCCGGCACATATTCTAAAGACAAAACAACACATGCAAAGGGGCACGTGATTGTGTATGGTGGGCCAATTTATGGGTTTTAAAATCCTAAATTAAAATACATCTCATCTCTTGACAAGTGGGCTGGAGGAGACATATTGCTAGCAGCCATTAATTATTCTAGTGGACTTCTTCTTGGGCTGGATCCAAATCGATATTGGGAACAACATTCATTTTTTTTAGTGGGCTTCATCTCACGAAATCATTAGCAGCCATTAACCTTATTTTGAGCTGGGAATTCGTGGGGACAGAAGGATCATATATCATCGAATTAAAGGGCAGCCTCATCGATCATCACATCTTGACGACAACAGTGGGGATCGCATCATCATTCTTTGGCTCTCGAATCTCATCATCCTCATCATTAATCTACCACCAAGATCCGAATCATGCAGTCATCATTCTCTCAAGCTTTTGAAGATCGAACGACTATCATGAGTGGCTAAATCTCTTGTGGACACTTCGGGTGAATGATTCTTGTGAGACACTTTTAATTCTAGTTTCTGTTTTGTATTGAGATTTGGATTTGTAGTCGGGTGACAGCCGACTATTTGCATGATTATATAATTTGTGTGACAGACAAATCCTGAGTGACAGTCAGAGTTATAATTATGTGTTGAATCCAATTATGCTTTTGTTGATTGAATGATTCCTATGAATGTTTGTTTTAATATTTCTCTGATCAATTAATATTAAGATTTTGAACTGCATAGGTAATTGGTAGATGTGACAGATTTACTATTCAATCAATAGTATCCAATAAAATCAGAACTAGGTTATTAGTAATTACAGAATCTGAATCCCGGAGTGCTCACATTTTCTCATCATTGTTTATTACAACTCAATCTCTTTCTTAATTGCAACTTGTTTCATGTGTTTTTAGTTCCATATCAGTTTTATAATCATCAGTTAGTTTAGTAAAATTTACAAACAAAACGTGTAACACTAACCACATGCTCCTCGTGGATTCGACACCCGACTTACCCTGTCTATAGGTAAAGTTAGGTTATTATTTTTTGAGTGGCCCACGACAGTCACATCAACGGGCTCCGTAGAAAATTACGGGCCACTTACACTTGAGATGGGCTTGTGGGCCCTGGGCCCAAGTCCAAAACCCACAAGCCTAAACCTACACATAATATATCAGATCTTTTCAAGATCTTTTAAGATCTACACAAAATCTCTATAAATCTATACAAAATCTCTGCAAGAGATTTTTGTCTCACAAATTTGAAAAACATAAGAGCATTCACATCCAACCCATTATATTTTTACCCTAAATTACATTAAAAAACACTACATTTTCTCTCTCCTTTTCAATTAAATAATATTTTTTATACCTTTATCATTACCTTTTCTCTCTACTCTACTCACAACCACTTTCAAAATATATTAAAAAATTATAGGGGGAACAGTGTCCCCCCAAATATACAGATGAACAGTAACATTTTCTCTCTCCTCCACTCACAACCATTTTTTATACTCTTCATATTTCAAATACACCACACACATAATATGATTCCTTGGATGTGAATACTCTAAGATCTCTACTACATCTCAAACTCTCTATAAAAGACCCATACCCCTTCCACACTCTCGATTTAACCTGCAACCCACAAGAAGGAACTCATCTTTCCAATACACAGACATTTATTTCCTCAATCTCTACTCCTCTCTCTCGACTATATAAGAAACAAACAACAGAGACCTCATTCCTCCTCTGATTGTGACAGAAACCCAAACCAGACACTCACACAGCCACTCCCTTCCTCGCCGGCCGGTGAAACAGGTGGAGCCGTGACCGGCGGCAGCTTGTTCACCCGACAAACAGCCAACCCCCCCCCCCCCCCGTCTGTTGAAGAAGATGACCATCGAGTGGTGGTCAGCGGCGACCAAACAGAGAGCAGGAAGAAAGAGTGACGGCGGAGAGCCATCGTCGTGCAGCGGCGTGGTGACGGAACTAGTCGAAACACGAAGACGGAAGGAGAGAGAACCGAGAGAGAGGTTTTGATGACGGTGGGGTTCGTTCACCATTTCTTTTCCAGTAACCACGCACCTACACACCTCGTCTCTCTCTCTCTCTGATTTGGGTTACTGGCGTACGGCGGCGAGAGACGGAGAAAGAAAGAGGAAACAGAGAAAAGAGTGGGGAGTCCGACGGCGGTGGCAGTGGCTGCCGGAGGTCCGGTGAGTGATCGTACAGTTTAGTTATTTATTTATTTTATTTTTCTATTTTTCCCACCGGGTGATGATATTCAGATGTTAGCTCGGGATTTCGGACTAGGTTCAGTTTGGTTTAGAGTTTGGTTCAGCTTCGAAGCAGACACGGCTCGGTTCAGTCATGGTTCGTTCGGGTCAGGCATGGTCAACATAATTCAACGCTGGTCAACAACTCGGGTCTCGGGTCAGCCGCGGTTTGAGCTTTTCGGGTCACCCACGGGTTTGTTCGGATCAGATTTAAGGAGGGATTCGGGTTCGACTCGGTGCATTTCGGCTCGACTCAGTCCAACTCGGTTCGACTCAATGCATTTTGGCTTGACTCGGTCAACTCAGGCAAACCTGGTCAACTCGGTGAGTCGACTCGGTCAACTCAGTTGACTCGGTCAACTCAGTTGACTCGGTCAACTCAGTCAACTTTTTCGCGGTTCGACATGAAGAATTGGTAAATAATTAACATCGAGATTAATACTTACGTTTTATAATAGTTTTTGATGGATTACGTGAAAACGAGCTCAACCTGACTAACGGTTTTACATTTAGTGACTTGGTTTTAATATTTGGCGTTATGATATATTTGACGCAAACTATATATATAATATGTGTTGAATTGTTGAATCCCGATAAAAATAACAACAACTTGTGTTGTCGGGGCGTCCAAAAACAGAGGAAACTCTGTCCGTTTTTCGAGAAAAACCCGTAAACAAAATGTATTTCATAATAAAGCGAACTTTAGAAATTCGAATTAAATTCCAAAACAAATATGTTTATCACGATTGTTTTAAACAAAACGACGATACGAATATTATTCACAACAATAAATATAGTTATTATATTTATTCTAAATTTTGAACTCTCGACAATTCCTTTATAAAAATAAATATAGTTTATATATTTATTTCGAACATCAAATAACTCGGATTCCCGCTATTAAAATAAATATAGTTTATATATTTATTTCGAATAACAACACGACTTCTTTTTATAAAAATAAAGATAGTTTATATTTATTTCAAATATCCGACAAAACGAAATTGTTTTATAAAAATAAATATAGTTTATATATTTATTTCAAATATCGTACAACACGAATTCTTTTATAAAAATAAATATAGTTATATATTTATTTTCAAATACAATAACTCGACGATTCTTTTATTAAATAAATATAACTTTTTATATTTATTTCAAACGCCTAAACGGCATATACATATACTTTAACGAATATACACAAGACGCGATATATGATACGAGTTGTATATTATTTTCATATATTCGTTACATACACTTACAACTTCTCGAAGACGACTAACGCGACTATAACTAAATATTTATATATTTTTATATAAATATTTATACACTCTAAATCTCTCGAGTACTAAGTCTTTCTAAGACTTATTAGTTATTACTGACAATAAACAAACTAAACAAAGTTTAACTTAATCATTTTCGTTAAGTTAACAACTTACAGTCGAATCGTACGATCAACAATTCGGTAGAGCTCGATGACACGTAGTTTAGCTACGTCAATTTAGTTAGAAACTTATAAGATATTCCGTGTAAGGAATATTGTAGAATGCACGCTAGCAAGTCCCGTCTTGGAAACGACATCAGTCGTAATTAGCTAGCTTTGCACAAGGCAATTCAGGTGAGTTCATAACCCCACCTTTTTTACGGTTTTACATTTTTATAAATGTTTTCGGGGTGGAAACACATGCACGTTTTGCAGAAACACACAAAGTTTTCGACTAACAAAGACTGCATATTTTAGACAAAGCACGTATTGCAAGAACATACAAAGTTTTTGAACGAACAAAAACTCATATTTGAAAATCATATTACGAATGGATCTCGAGGAACTCAAATGATTTACGAATGGATCATACGAAATATACCGGTTTTTACAAAACAAAAGCGTATTATCGAAATGTGAATGATTTTCATAACAAGGGATGGGATCGTCTAGTGATAATAATGGGACTGGGTTGGTCTGCGTTTGAGAAACGGGACTCCCAGTGGGTACATGTTACAAGATGATTACATACAATTACAATTGGTATGGTTAGCTAATGAAGGGTACACTTAGATCATGTGAGTGGTGGATACAACACTTAAGTCCCTTAATCCTCATTGTAGGACCGAGGGACATGAGTGATAGATCTATTTGGGTGTAGCGAGCCCACACCCATGCGGACCAGGGTGGCCCATGTGGTGACTATGTCTTCTTCCCGGAGACAAATTTGCTAGGTTTGAGTTTTCCTGCATCACTTCACACATATCAATGGCCTTGCAAACCATTGGTGATCTCTTTTTCCTTGTTGCTTTCATACCGGGGTTTTACAAATTACATACCATGTTTTATACAAATTCAAAGCATAGGGTTAGGCGGGCATAAAGTCAAAGTCAGGGTGGGCATTGACGGTTATACAAACTTTACAAATACAAGAGTTTACAAATACATGGTTCTACGAACATAATGCGTTACAAATACAAAGTTTCTATATAACTTGACAAGAAAATGATTTCTAAATTCGTTTTCTCAATAATATTTCACAAACTGGTTATTCAAAAGATTTATTTCAAATCTTTTACAAACAAACTATGAACTCGCTTAACTTTATGTTGATTTTTCGCATGTTTCTTTCTCAGGTTACTTTTCAGAAACCATGGCACGGTTGGAATAGGAGAACCATGTGGAGTCGAGTAATTAGTGGCGTTCAATTTCTAGAAGTTTTAGCTTATTTTGCTTCTGCTGTGCAATGAAGATACCAGTCCAGTCACGCCAATGCTCTGATATTTCGGGGTGTGACAGATTGGTATCAGAGCTATAGGTTACATCGAATAGGGTTTTCTATAGAAATACCTAGGCTCTAACCTCATCTTTTCTCTGGGACTTAGATCATTAAGACTTTGAATACGTACAGAACGCCTAGTACTCGAATATGGTCTCCAACTGTTGCCGAAAAACAAACAGTCAAAATTTTGTTTTCAAACATACGCTATTGTGATGTTTCATACATGGTACACAAAAACAATTACATACAATACATAAAACTCTGAGAGTTTAGGAAACATGCATTTAAGACCTTCGGAAACTTATGTTGAAGTTCATTAAAGATCGTCGCGTAGGAACCACGTTTATTAACTCGGACAAACGCCATTACTATGTCGTCTTTTCTATTTTAGTTAACCGAGCAGATAACCTACGCAAAACGAAGCACGGGCGTGCAAATTACATGAAACTCAATCAACACGTCAACGGATGTCGGAGTACATCACATTCTACGCGGAACGAAACGCTAGTGCACATGTATACGTGAAACTTAAGCTATATATTAACGGAGGTTGAAGTACGTCACATACGACCTTCGAGGTGAAGTCACCGAGAAGACACTGTGGAGCATTTCAGCGATGATGCTAATCCTGTCAGCACGAAAACTATCGATCAGGAAGCGGCGGTTTGGCACGCGGTCCTGCAAACGACACGAAACACGCAAAGGAGAAGACGTATGTCTCCGCATTCCCTGACTCAATAACGACGAATACCTATGTCCGACATTTCATGGTAATGTCACCTAACAACCGGACATCACATGAAACCCCAGGTAAAGTTCTTAAATTTCCTTTATTGAAATTTCGACTTTCACATTTACTGAGTAGATTTTCGTATCTCTACTCCTTTTAATGGTCATTGTATCACGATCATTTCTTTCAGTATAGCGAATATTCATTTGCTTCATTTCTTGAAAATTCATAGGTTACACATGCATCGGTTTGTTACGCATGTGGTTTCGTTTCAAATAAGCGCTTCATCGAAGTTCAAATATTATTTCGCTAAATCTAATTATTGATTTGTGATTCGAATGACCTGCATTATTGTAACTGTTGGCTCCTTTGTTACCAAGTCAACACACTTTCTTGAAAATTCTTTTCTTTTCAAGTTACATACATGGTTTTTCGTTGTGACCATGCCGAAAGTTTTCTTGTCGATACATGCATTTATTGTCGGCTTGCGTCAAACCAAGTTCAATTGTTTGAACTTGTTCATTACACACATTCAATTCAAAACACCATATGATGTATTGAAAACATCACATTCAAATTCGTTTTAACAAGCGTTTCATTTGCTCCGAGTCGTAGTGGACTTGTTTGGTCTACGACTCCACTAAGTCGTTTGTTGATTTCAACACCTTGTGGTGGTGTTTTCATTAACTTGAAGCTTGCGCTAATCTCGTTTACGCATCTCATGCACGGATTTAATAATTTATTTATTGATTTGCTTTAAATCCGCTTTTATTTATCATATTACAGCAGTCTTAACACAATTGTGTGTTAAGGCAATGGTACACAAATTCATTCTATATCCCGGTGTATCTACTAACGGTTCTTTCATTATCGATCGAATGTTTTGCGATATTCATTGCTTCTTCATCTTTGATCGAAAACATTATTTCTTTGATGTTCCATTTTCAACTGAAAATCATATGATGTCATTTGAAACAAACTTTCAGGTTCACTTTATTACACTTTCATTTGGTTTCAAACACGGTGAATTTGTTTGATCACATCTATTATTGAATTATTTAAGTCACTACGACACCTTGTGGTGTCAGTACAAACTTGTAGCTTGGGCTAATCATGATTGAGCGTTTCATGCAAAACACAGGTGATACTTATTCGATCACCACTATATTGAAATCGTTTCATTCTCTACGACACCTTATGGCGTCGGTATAACTTGCAGCTTGTGCTGATCACAACCGAGCGTTTCATACAAACTATTACATTAGAGATTGTTGATTCTAAGTTCATCCAGTGGATGTTATTGCTTCTAGAACTCATTTACATGTAAACGTTCATATGGAATTCGATTGGTCGAAGTTCCTATTCTTTGTTGGACTCCTGTTAACTTAGTCACACTAGTGACTATATCTATACATCTTGTTTTCCTTTGACATCAACTTTTGAAACACATTTCTTTTAAACCGTTGGGTTCTTATTGTTGAGGAATGTCCTTGGATTCATATGATTCGAATAAGTCTTGATTCGATTTCATTATCTTTCACTTTGATACTATTCGTATTTACATACACATAACGTAACTCTAAGGAGTTAACGTAGTCTAAATTTCGAGGACGAAATTTCATTAACAGGGGGAGAATGTGACAACCGGTGATTTACGGCTCTTAATTACGTGATTAACGCGATAATAAATAGTGTTTACGACGCTAATTAACTGAACCAGGCCCTTGGAGTGCCCAGGAACGTTTATTCGACTATACAGTGCGCGTGTGGTGATTTACGGTAAATCTGCTGAATATTACGCGACAACGAACTGATACCGTGCAGAATACTGACAACGCCGACAAATATTACATTTTTACGATATATTCTAGCTTCGTAATTAAATTTTAGCAATCGTAGTTGAAACCGGCTCAAAAAACGGATTAAAAACAATACACGAAGCATTTTACGCGCTTTTTATGCAAACAACGACTACCGACCATATTTTATGTATTCTAATACTAAAATTTTATCTTTTGACGTTAAACGGAGTTCAGGTTTTGTTAACGGGCTCCGTAGAAAATTACAGGCCACTTACACTTGAGATGGGCTTGTGGGCCCGCCCAAAACCCACAAGCCTAAACCTACACATAATATATCAGATCTTTTCAAGATCTTATAAGATTGATGTGTGTAAAATACAACATATAAATTACATCAAATGAGGCATAAAACTAACCCTTTTTAAGTACTAATGTTGGAAAAAGTGTGTTTTTGTCTTCCTTTTGTATTTTCAGGATTAAATGAGCTCAAATTAACAAAAGAAGCAAAACGACAGCTAAATCTAACATAAATACAAGAAAAGGAACAAAAGTGGATTGCCCGACCCCTCGACAGCATCCTCCCAAGCAAAACAAGGAAGACAGAAGGCTGAACACGCCCCGTGCTCAGCGAGCACGGGGCCGTGCCCAAGAAGTAGCAGAAAAGACAAACCTATAGAAGCTTCTATTGCTCACCACGGGGTCGTGCCCAGTGAACACGGGGGCATGCCCAAAGTACTGCAGGCGCATTAATTGTAATTGCGAATTACAATTAATGAAGAGAGATAGTGTCAGACAGGCACGGGGCTGTGCCCAGCGGACACGGGGCCGTGCCCAGGCCTCTGTTCAGCCTATAAATAGGAGTGCTTGGATTCATTGCAACTCATCCCTTGGCACATCACCTCTCTAACACTTCATCCACCACCCACCACCATCACAACACCATCACCCACCACCATCATCCATTGTCCGTCATAGAGTGTGTGAGTCGTCTCGGGATCCAAGATTGATCGTAAGAGTTCTTGACAATCAAGGCCATGTTTGCCTAAGTCTCTTACATCACTTGGTGAAGAAGAGTGTTTAGTATAATACTTTTTTATTTTTAATCTTTTGCACTTCTTAATTGGTTTTGTATTAATGACTTTAATAACTAGTTTTTTATGTTGAAGGTGATTCTTCCTTATCGTTTGTCCGTGGTGTCTTGGCATTATTTTACTGTCTATATAAAATAAAAGATTTTCACCATTCATATCTCCACGGTCTATATGGAGGTATGTTGGCTACCTGGTCGGGGGTTAAGGGAACAGTTTGGTAAGGGTCTTGCCCTTGTTCAGCGTTTAGAGGTCCTGCAAGGGACCTGGGTCAAATTTAGTAGGACCTCCTTCAATACCCAAAGGTATTGGATGACGGGGGTCCAAACTCTTTGATCCCCTCATAAGTTAACTACTATTAATACTATAATCCGGCTATTTAGGACTGTATCACTGCTGACTCAGACTACTTAGTCGAGGGTAACGTCACCTCCAAAAGAGGGGCCTACCATAATTTGCATTAATAACTTAATTAATTATCTTTCAATAATCCGACCCTTTAGGATTGTATCCTTGCTGACTCAAACTACTGGGTTGAGGGTAACGTCGCCTTCAAAAGAGGGGCCTACTACAATAACTAAGATAATCTCTTAAACAAGTGCAAAAGTGCGAAAATAATCAAAGGTTATACTAATACACGAGTCGACCAAATGATTCATCTTGTTTATCTGTTTTATTTTTATTTTTTTTTCAGCATTTAGTTAGTTTTATTTTCTTAGTTTAAAAATATTTTTCTAACATTTTGATTTGATTAGACGTTGAGGATAAACCGGTACTTAAAGCTTTTGTATCCTTGGACGACCTCGGTATCTTACCAACACTATACTACGTCCACGATGGGTGCACTTGCCCATATGTGTGTTTAGTGTTAGTAAATATCGTGTTTTATAAATTTAAAACTTGGCTAAAAAGTGTAAAAATGGCTTAAAATATATATCTAAAATATATTACACTACACAAGCATCAAGTTTTTGGCGCCGTTACTGGGGACACAAGGATTTTAAGAAAGTTAGGAATCAAAGGCCTAATCATTTTTTTATTTTCTTTTTAATTTTTTTAGGATTTTCTTAATTTTTCAGCTTCTGCAGAGCTCAACACGGGCCGTGCCTGGTCGGACACGGGCCGTGCCCAGCAGTGTTACTGGCAGTTTTTAGTTTTCCGAGTTACAGAAGGCTGACCACGGGGCCGTGTCGGTGCAACACGGGGCCGTGTCCAACTCTCCAGTAACAGGGATCCGGAAAACAATCACTGTAACTCCGACCACGGGCCGTGTTCACTGAGCACAGGGCCGTGGTGAACCTTCTGACCAACATTCTTTTTTGTTTTTGTTGCAGGACTTGGAACCAGACGCCACCTCTACGTAGTGTATGAGCTCTAGTTCTAATAAAGACATAAAAGAACCTCTAGAAGAACCCGAACGCTTTCTCAGAAAAAGACTAAAAGCTAAAAGCCAAGAGAAGGTTTCGGGGAACCCACTTCCAATGGCGGACCAACGTACCCTCATGGATTATATACGACCCACCGTAGGTAATCTCGGCGCCGCTATCAATGCACCGAATGTTGAAGCCAATAACTTTGAACTTCGGCCGCATTTGATACAGATGCTTCAAAACTCTGCAACCTTCCATGGGCTTGCGGACGAGTATCCCCATCTACATATTACTAATTTCTTAGAAATATGTGATACCTTTCGGATCAATGGAGCATCAAATGACGCCATCCGCCTCCGAATGTTTCCTTTTTCACTAAAAGACTGAGCAAAAGCTTGGCTTAACGCCCTCCCAGCTGGATCGGTAAACACCTGGGATGAACTAGCCCAAAAATTTCTATATAAGTATTTCCCTCTCGCTAAAACGGCTAAATTAATGACTGAAATTAATACATATTCACAAGAGGACGGGGAATCCTTATATGAAACTTGGGAAAGGTTCAAGGAGCTATTGCGAAAGTGTCCACATCACGGCCTTGCGATATGGCAACAAGTATCCACTTTCTATAATGGGTTGTTGCCACACACAAGGCGTACACTTGACTCTAGCTCCGGGGGACTTTTAGGTAATCACCGCCCGCATGAAATATATAATCAAATTGAGGAAATTGCTCAAACCAATTTTCAGTGGCACACCCCCCGAGGCAATAAATCCATTGCCCCGGGCGCCCATAAGGTTGATGAAAGCACTTCTTTACAAGCCCAAATCGAGGCCCTTTCTTCAAAAATAAAAAAGCTGGAAATGACAAAAACGGTCTCGGTTATGGCTTGTGAAGGGTGTGGTGGGCCACATGAAAATTGGAGTTGTATGAAAGAAACAGACGATCAACAAGAATCGGTAAACTACATTGATAATAGACCAAGGCCGTCGGGTCCTCCAACGGGCACCTACAACCAAGGATGGCGAAATCACCCTAACCTTGGTTGGAGAGAACCCGACAAAGGTAGTAACCAACAAAGCGTAAACCAACGAACAAACTTTCAACAACCAAGAAATGAGTCACAAAATTTCCCTCAACAACAAGGTGGACGAGAAAGTCTTGAAGATACTATATCTCGCCTCATCTCCGACACTGAAAAGAAAAACTCGGATAGGTTTCTACAATTAGAATCAAATTTTAGAAATCAACAAGCTAGTATTCAAAACATCGAAAAACAAATAAGTGAACTAGCACAAAATTTCTCCGAGAGACCACAAGGCGCGTTACCAAGTAATACCGAAACAAACCCAGAGGCGCAAGTTCATCTCATAACACTACGGAACCGCACCGTGGGTCCTACGGAAGGCCCGCCGCCTACCGAGGAGACCGTAACACCGCCCCTACAAGAGAAGGGTTCCCCTCCCTCACCAGAGCCTACCAAGGCTCCTCGAGTTTCGTACCCCGGTGGGTTAATCCGTCAAAAGACCAATGAGCAATTCGCAAAATTCGAAAGTCTACTAAAACAATTGCATGTCAACATTCCTTTCATTGACGTCCTAACCCAAATGCCTAAATACTCTAAGTTCATGAGGGACTTCCTCACTCATAAAAGGAAAATTGAAACACTGCAATTAGTTAACTCAGGCGAAGAATGCTCTGCCCTCGTACTCAACAAACTCCCCCAAAAGAAACTCGATCCCGGAAGCTTCACAATTCCTTGCTCGATCGGGGACTCCCCCGTTCGTAATGCACTAGCCGACCTTGGGGCTAGCATTAACCTCATGCCCTCATCAATGTTCAAAAGACTCGGCCTAGGAAAAACGAGTCCTACAAATATGAGCATACAACTTGCTGATCGATCCGTCAAATTCCCGCAAGGTGTCATTGAAAATCTCCTAGTCAAGGTCGACAATTTCGTCTACCCGGCCGACTTTGTCATACTTGATATGGAAGAAGACACCGAAGTCCCCCTCATACTAGGGAGACCATCTCGCCACCGCACAAGCAGTGGTAGACATGAATGACGGAACACTCACTTTAAAATATGGGGATGATGAAGTAAAGTTCGGGGTTGGGAAGAGAATAGAGGACGATGACCCGGTCAATTACATGAAGGTTATTGATTCGAGTTTGGATTATGCTCTCCGACGGTGCAACATGGGATGCAAAACATCCCGCTCAGAAAACATATAACCTTGCCTTGGGTCTAGCCAAGGACCCTTATAAACGTGGCGCACCACGGAGGCAATCCGCGGAACTATCCTTAGTTTAAGTTTAATCTTTTAGTTTTAATTTGCAGGAATAAAACACACTCATGGTGGTCAAGGATGACAAGGGAAACAAGAAACATAACCCCATGCACAAAAACAGGGCCAACCGACAACAATTTCTTCATTACAGTAAGTTCAGCACGGGCCGTGCCCAGCCAACACGGCTCCATGCTGAACATCCTGCAGACAAATGCCCAGTTCAGGTAACTGGACACGGGCCGTGTTCACCGAACACGCCCTCGTGTCCAGGCTTCTGTTTCTTTTCTTTAATTATTGTTACTGGCACCTGAACACGGGGCCGTGCCCGGTCCCCACGGGGCCGTGTCCAGACTGCCAGTAACATAAAAATTTTGCTTTTAACACCATTTGACACATTCAATCAACCTAAAAATTTATTTTTGGGACACATTGAGGACAATGTGTAATTTAAGTGTGGGGGGGGGGGATGCTAAAACCTTGAATTTTGCAAGTCCTAATAACAAGCCTTACACAACTCTATTGGAACTGCTAATCACCCCAAATTTTTTCAAAAAAAATTCATTTTTTTTACTTGTCTATGTTTTAGTTGGGAATTCTAAGTCTAACAAGGTTATATTTTTACAAATTTACAACCGATAGCGTCGTGATAAAAAGAACCAACATAAGAAAATTATGAAACGGCATGACAAGCTTAGTTAAAATTTGATTATATATACTTGATCACATAAAAAACCCATTCCCACAAAAGTGAGTTTTGAGCCTTTATTGAGCATACAAATATACATCTTTATGCTAAATGCTCATTTTTTCGTTTCTTGTGTGAATAGCCGCTTGGTTCTTACGACTCTAGAACTTGCCATGACAATACATTCCCGGTCCTTACCAACTTAAACCCAAGTAAGTAAATGATAGAGGCATTAGGACTAACCCTTTTTCTTTCAACACCATTATTTTTATTTTTCTTTTCACCTACCCAAAAATTCCCCCTAGTTAACCCCTTTGAGCCTAAACCTTTTCATTTCTTAACCCAAAACCTTTTTTACCCACCAAAAATCCTTTTTATTTTTACCTTTTATTTTAGTAACAAGCTCGGTTTTCGTGTGACTACGAAAAAAAAAACATATTTTACAATGAAGTTGGAAATAAACAAATAAAGCTCCTCAAACAAAAGCTTGTTTGAATAAATACTTCATTAAAAATAAAAAGTCACAAAAACAAAATGTTTTACGAAAACCGACGCTTTTTACGACTTTCGCCCTTTTCTACTAACCACTAACCCAACTAACCACCTTTAGCCCAAGCCTAACCCTTCACCCAAAAAAGTCCTCTTGATATTTACAAATGTATAAAGTTAAAAAGGAGGAGGACTGATTGCTTGGCAAGCTTATGGTAGGAATAAGTTCCATTTCGCTCTCGAGTGATTCACTAAAAATACATCTTCGGCTGAATGTGAGTGATTTCCCCCGTGAGGTATGTGAACTTGTATATAAATGGAATTTTAGAAAGGTATGTTATGCCTTAATAAATAATTTATCTTATGAACAGTTTTTAATAAATCATGACGAATAGTATTGTAAATAAATAAAAATAAAACCTAAACAATCTTGGAAAATCCCGACACTCTATGACAAGCCCAAAACCTTCTCTTCTACCCATTCCATTTGGGAGTGTAAGCCACATATTAAAGAGTTTTGCTTGAGGACAAGCAAAACTTCAAGTGTGGGGATATTTGATGTGTGTAAAATGCAACATATAAATTACATCAAATGAGGCATAAAACTAACCCTTTTTAAGTACTAATGTTGGAAAAAGTGTGTTTTTGTCTTCCTTTTGTATTTTCAGGATTAAATGAGCTCAAATTAACAAAAGAAGCAAAAAGACAGCTAAATCTAACATAAATACAAGAAAAGGAACAAAAGTGGATTGTCCGACCCCTCGACAGCATCCTCCCAAGCAAAACAAGGAAGACAGAAGGCTGAACACGCCCCTGTGCTCAGCGAGCACGGGGCCGTGCCCAGTGAACACGGGGGCGTGCCCAAAGTACTGCAGGCGCATTAATTGTAATTGCGAATTACAATTAATGAAGAGAGATAGTGTCAGACAGGCACGGGGCCGTGCCCAGCGGACACGGGGCCGTGCCCAGCGGACACGGGGCCGTGCCCAGGCCTCTGTTCAGCCTATAAATAGGAGTGCTTGGATTCATTGCAACTCATCCCTTGGCACACCACCTCTCTCACACTTCATCCACTACCACCACCATCACAACACCATCATCCACGCAGAGTTGGACACTTTTTTCAGCGTGATGCTGATAAGTCCACTCAATAAGATACAACTTCCGGGGCCTTATGGGGCCCTTGGTTTTAGCTACTGATGACGGGGCTGCATCGAGGACCGGAACAGGTCCATCATAGAGTGTGTAAGTCTCTTACATCACTTGGTGAAGACAAGTGTTTAGTATAATACTTTTTATTTTTAATCTTTTGCACTTCTTAATTGGTTTTGTATTAATGACTTTAATAACTAGTTTCTTATGTTGAAGGTGATTCTTCCTTATCGTTTGTCCGTGGTGTCTTGGCATTATTTTACTGTCTATATAAAATAAAAGATTTTCACCATTCATATCTCCACGGTCTATATGGAGGTATGTTGGCTACCTGGTCGGGGGTTAAGGGAACGGTTTGGTAAGGGTCTTGCCCTTGTTCAGCGTTTAGAGGTCCTGCAAGGGACCTGGGTCAAATTTAGTAGGACCTCCTTCAATACCCAAAGGTATTGGATGGCGGGGATCCAAACTCTTTGATCCCCTCATAAGTTAACTACTATTAATACTATAATCCGGCTATTTAGGACTATCCCTGCTGACTCAGACTACTTAGTCGAGGGTAACGTCACCTCCAAAAGAGGGGCCTACCATAATTTGCATTAATAACTTAATTAATTATCTTTCAATAATCCGACCCTTTAGGATTGTATCCTTGCTGACTCAAACTACTGGGTTGAGGGTAACGTCGCCTTCAAAAGAGGGGCCTACTACAATAACTAAGATAATCTCTTAAACAAGTGCAAAAGTGTGAAAATAATCAAAGGTTATACTAATACACGAGTCGGATCCAAGTGATTCATCTTGTCTATCTGTTTTATTTTTATTTTATTTTTTTCAGCATTTAGTTAGTTTTATTTTCTTAGTTTAAAAATCTTTTTCTAACATTTTGATTTGATTAGACGTTGAGGATAAACCGGTGCTAAAAGCTCTTTTGTCCTTGGATGACCTCGTTATCTTACCAACACTATACTACGTCCACGATGGGTGCACTTGCCCATATGTGTGTTTAGTGTTAGTAAATATCGTGTTTTATAAATTTAAAACTTGGCTAAAAAGTGTAAAAAGAGCTTAAAATATATATCTAAAATATATTACACTACACACGCATCAAAGATCTACACAAAATCTCTATAAATCTATACAAAATCTCTGCAAGAGATTTTTGTCTCACAAATTTGAAACACATAAGATCTCTACTAGATCTCAATCTCTCTATAAAAGACCCATACCCCTTCCACCCTCTCGATTTAACCTGCAACCCACAAGAAGGAACTCATCTTTCCAATACACAGACATTTATTTCCTCAATCTCTACTCCTCTCTCTCGACTACATAATAAACAAACAGCAGAGACCTCATTCCTCCTCTGATTGTGAAAGAAACCCAAACCAGACACTCACACAACCACCCCCTTCCTCGTCGGCCGGTGAAACCGGTGGAGCCGCGACCGGCGGCAGCTTGTTCACCCGACAAACAGCCAACCCCCCCTCCGTCTGTTGAAGAAGATGACCACCAAGTGGTGGTCAGCGGCGACTAAACAGAGAGCAGGAAGAAAGAGTGACGACAAAGAGCCATCGCCGTGCGACGGCGAGGTGGCGGAACCAGTCGAAACACGGAGACGGAAGGAGAGAGAACCGAGAAAGAGGTTTTGATGACGGCGGGGTTCGTTCACCATTTCTTTTCCGGTAACCACACACCTACACACCTCGTCTCTCTCTCTCTCTCTGATTTGGGTTACTGGCGTACGGCGGCGAGAGACGGAGAAAGAAAGAGGAAACAGAGAAAAGAGTGGGGAGTCCGATGGCGGTGGCAACGGCCGCCGGAGGTCCGGAGAGTGATCGTATAGTTTAGTTATTTATTTATTTTATTTCTCTATTTTTCCCACCGGGTGATGATATTCAGATGTTAGCTCGGGATTTCCGATCAGGTTCAGTTTGGTTTAGAGTTTGGTTCAGCTTCGAAGCAGACACGGCTCGGTTCAGTCATGGTTCGTTCAGGTCAGGCATGGTCAAGATAATTCAACGCTGGTCAACAACTCGGGTCTCGGGTCAGCCACGGTTTGAGCTTTTCGGGTCACCCACGGGTTTGTTCGGATCAGATTTAAGGAGGGTTCGGGTTCGACTCGGTGCATTTCGGCTCGACTCAGTCCAACTCGGTTCGACTCAGTGCATTTTGGCTTGACTCGGTCAACTCAGGCAAACCTGGTCAACTCGGTGAGTCGACTCGGTCAACTCAGTCAACTTTTTCGCGTTTCGACATGAAGAATTGGTAAATAATTAACATTGAGATTAATACTTACGTTTTATAATAGTTTTTGATGGATTACGTGAAAACGAGCTCGACCTGACTAACGGTTTTACATTTAGTGACTTGGTTTTAATATTTGGCGTTTTGATATATTTCACGTAAACTATATATATATAATATGTGTTGAATTGTTGAATCTTGATAAAAATAACGACAACTTGTGTTGTCGGGGCGTCAAAAAACAGAGGAATCTCTGCCCGTTTTTCGAGAAAAACCCGTAAACAAAATGTATTTCATAATAAAGCGAACTTTACAGATTCGAATTAAATTCCAAAACAAATATGTTTATCACGATTGTTTTAAACAAAACGGCGATACGAATATTATTCACAACAATAAATATAGTTATTATATTTATTCTAAATTTCGAAATCTCGACAATTCCTTTATAAAAATAAATATAGTTTATATATTTATTTCGAACATCAAATAACTCAGATTCCCGCTATAAAAATAAATATAGTTTATATATTTATTTCGAATAACAACACGACTTCTTTTTATAAAAATAAATATAGTTTATATTTTTTTTCAAATATCGGACAAAACGAAATTGTTTTATAAAAATAAATATAGTTTATACATTTATTTCAAATATCGTACAACACGAATTCTTTTATAAAAATAAATATAGTTATATATTTATTTTCAAACACAATAACTCGACGATTCTTTTATTAAATAAATATAACTTTTTATATTTATTTCAAACGCCTAAACGGCATATACATATACTTTGATGAATATATACAAGACGCGATATATGATACGAGTTGTATATTATTTTCATATATTCGTTACATACACTTACAACTTCTCGAAGACGACTAACGCGACTATAACTAAATATTTATATATTTTTATATAAATATTTATACACTCTAAATCTCTCGAGTATTAAGTCTTTCTAAGACTTATTAGTTATTACTGACAATAAACAAACTAAACAAAGTTTAACTTAATCATTTTCGTTAAGTTAACAACTTACAGTCGAATCGTACGATCAACGATTCGGTAGAGCTCGATGACACGTAGTTTAGCTACGTCAATTTAGTTAGAAACTTATAAGATATTCCGTGTTAGGAATATCGTAGAATGCACGCTAGCAAGTCCCGTCTTGGAAACGACATCACGAAGTCGTAATTAGCTAGCTTTCTACAAGGCAATTCAGGTGAGTTCATAACCCCACCTTTTAACAGTTTTACATTTTTATAAATGTTTTCGGGGTGGAAAGACGGGCACGTTTTGCAGAAACACACAAAGTTTTCGACTAACAAAGACTGCATATTTTAGACAAAGCACGTATTGCAAGAACATACAAAGTTTTTGAACGAACAAAAACTCATATTTCTAAATCATATTACGAATGGATTTCGAGGAACTCAAATGATTTACGAATGGATCATACTAAATATACCGGTTTTTACAAAACAAGAGCGTATTATCGAAATGTGAATGATTTTCATGACAAGGGATGGGACCGTCTAGTGATAATAATGGGACTGGGTGGGTCTGCGTTTGAGAAACGGGACTCCCAGTGGGTACATGTTACAAGATGATTACATACAATTACAATTGGTATGGTTAGCTAAGGAAGGGTACATTTAGATCATGTGAGTGGTGGGTACAACACTTAAGGCCATTGTAGGACCGAGGGACATGAGTGATAGATCTATTTGGGTGTAGCGAGCCCATACCCATGCGGACCAGGGTGGCCCATGTGGTGACTATGTCTTCTTCCCAGAGACAAATTTGCTAAGTTTGAGTTTTCCTGCATCACTTCACACATATCAATGGCCTTGCAAACCATTGGTGATCTCTTTTTCCTTGTTGCTTTCATACCGGGGTTTTACAAATTACATACCATGTTTTATACAAATTCAAAGCATAGGGTTAGGCGGGCATAAAGTCAAAGTCAGGGTGGGCATTGACGGTTATACAAACTTTACAAATACAAGAGTTTACAAATACATAGTTCTACGAACATAATGCGTTACAAATACAAAGTTTCCATATAACTTGACAAGAAAATGATTTCTAAATTCGTTTTCTCAATAATATTTCACAAACCGGTTATTCAAAAGATTTATTTCAAATCTTTTACAAACAAACTATGAACTCGCTCAACTTTATGTTGTTTTTTCGCATATTTCTTTTTCAGGTTACTTTTCAAAAACCATGGCACAGTTGGAATAGGAGAACCATGTGGAGTCGAGTACTTAGTGGCATTCAATTTCTAGAAGTCTTAGCTTATTTTGCTTCTGCTGTGCAATGAAGATACCAGTCCACTCACGCCAATGCTCTGATATTTCGGGGTGTGACATGGATAACTGTGACTCAAAATTTTTTTTATGAACGAAATATAGCGATTTTTCCAAAAAAATAGTAAAAAGAATTTTTTTTTTTGAGTGTTTTTTAGATTTTTTTAGGTATTACTGTTTGTGTTCACACTGGTTCTCGTGGTTCTCGCAATAAAGGGTGGTTCCTAACGGATTCTTCTAAATATATATATATATATATATATATACATATATATATATATATATATATATCAACCCAACAAGATAATTCCATAACAATTTAATTAAATAACAGAACATGTGGTGAAAACCCGAAGTGTCACACTTTCCTTCTTTATCGATGGAAATTTCAGCTATGAAATCTGCACGGATTTGAGCTTTTATAGTCGTACAAGGTACACATGAGATTTTTTGTTCCCCGAACTTGATTGGCCAGTTAGCTAATTGCTCAGTAGTATCGGGCTTTTCTAGAATCGCCTTGTGTAACACCCCAACTGACGGCTGAAACCTCGGGGTGTCACGTAACTAGATTGTTCAATAGCACACGAAACTAAATAAGCTTTAAATATAACATTTAACCAAATTACATTGTTTTCAAATAAGCAAACCAACACAAAACAACTTGTTTCAAAACATGAACATAATAATTTATATAAGACTAAGACAAAATGTCCCAATCCTACATTCAGCAAACTTGGATAATACAAATTATTAGCACCTAAAACATATGTGAGAAAACATGGGTCAACTTCAAAGAAGTTGGTGAACAATGTAGGTTTAAAAAAAACATAGAGAAAAAATTATGGTATGGCAATATATGATAACCAAAGCAAATGTAGTTAATAAGATATAGTAACAAGGAGGGGCACATTCAAACGTTATGTTGATAAGCAAGAAGATCCATAGAGGTTTAACTAATTGAGTAGAAAAACCCAAAAGCTTTCCAAGTACAAAAATATCGGTTTCTATCATCCCACACTTCCCAAAATGCACAACAATGTAATGATTAACAACAACAAACCAAATGGAAGCGGGGATGGGTCACAGGGATGACTCTTGGGATATCCAGATGAGGCAATTGCTTATGGCCACCATGTTTAAGGGGCCTCCAAAATGTTTTAGGGTTTTTGAGTTTGAATAACAACAGTTTCTGTAGAGAAAGAGTTAGAAAGCATCTTATGGTTTTTGAACAAGGCAAGAAAGCATAATAAATTACCATTATTTTCTTATTCAATTTCTAGTTTCTATGGTTTTAGTTTCTTGTTTGGTGACTTCTAGGTGGTAATGGGTGCAAAAGAGAAGACGACAATGGCACGTTGTGAGTTTTCTTGTTTAGTGGTTGATGTAAGACTATGGTTAATTTGTCCTTTATTTTTCATTGCCATTATTTATGTAGGTTTACAAAAATTTCCACATTAACTCATAAAAAGCAACAATCATTATATGTTATTATTCTCAGTATCTAACTCAAAGGTGAAAAGAGTTTGCTACTGTTTTTTGGGTAAAGGGTTACCCCGGTGAATTTTATATATCAACCAAATAAAAACAGGGTGTATCAAGACATCGATACACACTACTAGTCTCGGCATACCAAGACTAGGAAAAACCAAACAAACCCGACACGACAAAAAGTCACAACCAAAACAAAAACGACTCGAAGACTACAACACAACCCAAAAAATAAAAACTAAGCTAGAAGTCTATGACATCGCTAGCCTGGATCTATATCCACATTCTTCTTCGAGATTAGCCATTTATCCATTAACTTCTTTTGCTTCAAATCTCCACCAATGCGGAATCCCATAATCTTGAGCCGAACCGTATCAATGATGACCTTCGAAAGCACATTAGCAGTCCGCCGTTCATGAGAAAAAAGACGGGTGTTCCTTTCTTGCCATATAAAGTACTTGGAAGCAGCCACCAGAAGGTTGGAAACTATACTTTCAAGAGATCTAGAGTGAGCATTACGTTCCATCCACTGAATAATCGAGGACCATGAATTATTAACACTACCCATATCAGCCATATCCCTAACCAAACCCCACACTTCAGAAGCATAGGAACATTGAAAAAATTGGTGATCCCTTGAATCACGATCATATCTGCATAAGGGGCAACACATGAGCCGAAGATTGGTAGCACTACCTGCCTCCCAAACAGCCATCCTATCTTGCGTCTTCAGTTTATTTTTTATAACCAACCATAGATGGAAAGAATGCCTAGGAATGCATTGACTGAACCAAACCGAATTAACCCATATAACTTTACTATCTCTATGTCTCAGGTTATTCCAAACCTCCCAAGAACCAAAAAACCGTAAGTTACCCTCTAAATCTTTCCAACGAAACCGATCCTCCAACTCGGGCATAAGATGAACAGAATCACGATTTATGAGCACCGGAAAAAGATCATACCACTCTTGAGGCCATCGCCATTGCCCATTATCATCAAGAAGGTCCGCCACCGATGTATTTAATGAAAAACCCGCTCTAGCTATAGTTCGCGGAGTAATAAACGACCTTAGAGGGCTGCATGTACACCAGTTATCACTCCATGCGTTAGTCTGACGACCGCTCTGAATAGACTTCCAAACAAATGGACGAACTATAGAGCCAGAAGCTTTCGCCATCCCCAAGTAATGTTGTTCCAGCCCTGTACCTCCCAGAAGTTTTTACCTTTGATACATCTTATCCGAACCAGGATGTACTGAGTAATGGGACTTATGGGCTTCATCCATCACAAGTTCACGTAGATCTCCATAGAGTGGAACCCAAATGTGCCTGGCACATAGTAAGCGCCATCTTCTTTCTGTTCTAATCGTTGCCTCGATCCTCGCAGGGACTCAGCCCTGATGTTCTCCGGTTTCAGAGCTTCAACCTGAGCATTTCGAATCTGAGTAGGGAGGTTAGACTGGATGGTAAGTTGTAGCGCTCGCACGCGCTTGGGTGCAGTGTCCTTTCGGCTGAGGGCGTCTGCCACGACATTGGCCTTGCCCGGATGGTACTTGATTGCGCATTCATAATCATTCAAGAGTTCGACCCATCGACGTTGTCGCATGTTTAATTCCTTTTGCTTGAAGATATGCTCGAGACTCCTCTGATCGGTGTAAATAGTGCACTTGGTACCGTACAGGTAATGTCTCCATATCTTAAGAGCAAAAACCACTGCTCCCAGTTCCAAGTCATGCGTAGTGTAATTCCTTTCGTGAGTCTTAAGTTGTTGAGAAGCATAGGCAATAACCTTCTCGCGTTGCATCAACACGCAACCGAGCCCATGAATAGACGCATCGCAGTAAACCACAAAGTCGTCGGTACCTTCAGGTAACGAGAGAAAAGGAGCACTACAGAGGTTATCCTTTAGCTTCTGGAATGCGGATTCCTGAGCTTCATTCCATTTGTAAGCAATGCCCTTCTGGGTGAGAGTCGTGAGGGGCTGAGCAATCTTTGAAAATCCCTTGATAAATCTACGATAGTATCCTGCCAATCCCAAGAATTGGCAAACTTCGGTCGGAGTTTTAGGTGTAGGCCAGTTCTTTACAGAGTCGATCTTAGTTGGGTCGACGTGAATCCCGTCCTTATTGACCATGTGCCCAAGGAAATGGACCTCTCGAAGCCAGAAGTCACATTTCGAGAACTTGGCGTACAGTTGCTCATTGCGAAGGAGTTCGAGAATGAGACGCAAATGTTGTTCATGCTCCTCTTGACTTTTCGAGTAGATCAGTATGTCGTCGATAAACACAATTACGAATTTGTCGAGGTAAGGCTTACACACTCGGTTCATGAGATCCATGAATACCGCAGGCGCGTTAGTCATTCCAAAGGGCATGACAAGGAATTCGTAATGACCATACCGAGTTCTGAATGCAGTTTTGGAGATGTCTTCATTATGGACTCTCAGCTGATGATATCCTGATCGCAGGTCGATCTTAGAGTAGTAGCTCGATCCTTGCAATTGATCGAATAGATCGTCGATACGTGGGAGAGGGTAACGATTCTTGATGGTAACCTTGTTTAGCTCACGATAGTCGATGCATATTCGGAATGTGCCATCCTTCTTCTTAACAAAGAGCACTGGTGCTCCCCAGGGTGACGAACTAGGACTGATAAATCCTTTATCCAATAGTTCCTGTAGTTGCGTAGAGAGCTCCTTCAGTTCTGCGGGGGCCAGTCGATAAGGCGCACGAGCTATAGGCGCTGCTCCGGGAGCTAGCTTGATTTGGAATTCGACCTGACGGTGGGGAGGGAGTCCAGGTAGTTCTTCAGGAAGTACCTCGGGGTAGTCGCGTACCACCGGAAAATCTTCAATCCTCTTTTCCTTTTCCTGAGTGTTGGTGACAAGTGCTAAGATAACGGTGTGCCCCTTTCGTAAACATTTCTGGGCCTTTAAGAACGAGATGATGCCTGTGACTTCTCCGCCTTTGTCACCTTGTACGATGAGGGGTTTGCCAGAACGGCGGGGGATGCGAACCATTTTCTCTTGACAGAGGATTTCCGCGCGATGTTTGGTTAACCAATCCATACCGATGACGACGTCGAAGCTTCCAAGAACGATAGGGAAAAGATCGATGCTATAGGTCTGACCAGACAGTACTAGTTTGCAGTCATTGATAACATGTGAGGCCTCGATGTTTCTACCATTAGCTAACTCGACGATATGCTTAGAACTTAATAATGCAGGCGGGTGCTTAAGTTTCTTACTAATACGTAGGGATACATAACTAGCATCGGCTCCGGAATCAAATAATACAGAAACGTAGTGATCATCGAGTAGGAACTTACCCGCCACGACGTTGGGGTCATTCCTTGCTTCTCCAGCTCCAATGACAAAAGCCCTTCCTCTTGCACCATTCCCAGCATTGTTGTTGTTTTGATCGTTGTTTCCAGCTCCCTGATTGTTGTTGCAGTTCTGGTTCAGTTCAGGGCAATTTTTTTAATGTGCCCCTCAGCTCCACACTGGAAACAACCTTTGACGTTCCCATGATGCTGCTGCTACTGCTGCTGGTTCTGCCTTGCGGGACGTGGACTCCTACAGTCCTTGGCCTCATGCCCCATCTTGTTACATCGCTGACACTGAACTTTCCCACAAGGCCCACTGTGGTGTCGATTGCACTTGTTGCACTTGGGGTGGTTCCCACGATAGCCACCCTGTTGTTGAGGGCCCTTGTTGTTTTCAGTTTTCCTTTGCTGTGTTGGAGCCTGAGTGGGGTTAGCATCCTTGCTTTGATTTCCTTCCCACTTACGCTTGTTGTCATTAGAAGTTCCAGCAGTAGCACTGATCCTTTTGGGCAGCTTGCCCTGTTCCACGGCCTGATCAGTGAGTTTGTGAGCAAGACGAACGACCGGCTGAATGGTATTGAGGTTGGCTGCAGTCACATGGCTTCGGATTTCTGGAGCCAAACCCTTGATGTACAATTCGATTCTTCGATAAATAGGTCGAGACATGTTTGGGCAAAGAGCAGCATAGTCGTTGGACTGTTTGGTGTATGCCTCGATCTCTGATCCAACCATCTTGAGCTCAAAGTACTCGTTTTCGAGCTTGTGGATGTCATCCCTGTGACAATACTCTTCCTTAATCATGTCCTTGAAATCTTCCCACGCAGTAGCATTAGCAGTTTGCAATCCAAACATCTGAATTTGCGCCTTCCACCAGGAAAGCGCGTTTCCATCAAGCGTACCAGTAGCAAACTTCACCCAATTTGCATGGGGACACTCACAGACAGCAAAGACGGCTTCAACTTTCTCAATCCAGTGTAGAAGACCTATGGCACCCTCTATGCCATTGAAAGGGAGAGGCTTGCAATCCATGAAGGTTTTGAAAGTACACACGTGTGGTTGCGCAGGTGCATGCTGACCTGTTGTGAGAAGCGAAGCGAATAGGTTTAGGGGTAAAAAGACGATGCGGCGGTAGGATCTAAACATCCTAAAATAACGAGTTTACCTCCAGGGTGAGCTGTGAATGCTGCAGCCACCGTGTTAAGCAGGTTAGTGAATTGAGCCTGAGTTATGTTAATGTTTCCTCTTCCACGTCCACGCATTGTCTTCATAGTCAGAAAACATAGTATGAGTGTGATGTCGTAATGTAGCGAGAATGAGATAGAAGAGGGAGGTGTATCTATCTAACTAGGCACACTAGTACGCATAGCAAAACAGAAAACATAAAGCAAGCAAGCAAGTAAACACTAGTCCGAGCTATAAGGTCTAATGTGTTGAGTCTTGCACTTGGAGTGTAGTGTCGTCACGAGTCACAGGTTATAGTCTGGTTTTTCTCAAAAAGATTTCCCCTTTTTAAAACCAAGTTCAATATAACCAATGGCTCTGATACCAATCTGTCACACCCCCAAAATCCACATGCGGAGAACCACCGCTTGGAGGCGTGACTGACCAGGATCCAACCACCAATTATACTGAGCAATTTAATTAATAATATAAGTAATACTTACCAACCACAAGGTTAGCAAATATCATAGCCAAAGTTCAAAAGTATTAAGTTTAAGTAATAGTTCAGATAAGTAGCGGAAGCATAGACAAAATAGTTTAAAACAAGGTTCTTAGTTCAAGTTTGTTTAGAACCCAACACACGGGTTGGACGACCACTACACATCCGCAAGCTGTAAGCTCCTGAATCACTGGGTACCTGCAAAGCATGCAGTAGGGTATCAACATAATGTTGGCGAGTCCACGGGGTGTTAAGTTTTAGTTTTCGAAAACGTAAGTTGTTTAGATAAAGCATTTATAATCACGTTGTGGGGAGCTACCCCATCTGTAAGCTCACTAAACTGTAGATACCGAAACTGTTGACGGAAAGTTGTTGTGCCCTGAGTCAATGTCTATCATCATTGACCAAGATGCAAGGCCTACTAGTTCACGCCCGATCCCCCCGGTCACGGTGTGAGGTTGTCAAACCTAATAGCGCTATCAACTAATAACCCGTTCGCTCCCGGCGATTAATCGGTACTGTAAGCAGGGACTTAAGGTGATAGAGTTTCGTTTAGCTTGGCTAGTTGTGATTTATAAATAATATCCAAATGTATCTCCCCCGGAGATAGTAAGTACCCATTCGGATTTCCCCCGAAAATAATAGTTCAAAAGTATTTTTCCCCAAAGTTGGCAGTTTGTCCGTGTCCCTCCCTGGGACGCATGCTCTTAGTGTGTGCACTCACCTTGGGTTGCTCGGCAGATTAGGTTACTTGGTCAAGCACGCTGGTCACCACGTCCTAGCATGGTTACCAGTATAGGTCAGGTTTGGGTGCAGAGATGTCACGTATATTTTACACATAATCTAACACATAGCATGCATACAGTTACATGTTGAGTTATTGGGCCTGCTCTACTATTGGATAAGTCAAAAGTAACAACTAACACATAGTCCAGTTAAACAGGCAGCCTAAACAAATCACGTTGTGGCCCAATAACTAAAGTAAGCAGCCCAGTCGAGACATGCGGTCTCGAGTCGCAACCAGGAGGTCTCGAGTTGTAATGGCTGGTCTCGAGTGGTGCAGGCATGACTCGCAACCTCTGACGTCTCGAGTCCAATCTCGAGTTGTCACTATGTGGTCTCGAGTCGTGACCTTGATGGTCTCGAGTCCCTGAAGTCCGTTTTTGAGTTGCTTGGTCTAGGTCTCGAGTCGCAACCGTTGCGGTCTCGAGTTGTAGCTCCATGGTCTCGAGTCGAGACCAGTGGTCTCGACTCGTTTGCCTGTTGATTCTGATACATCTGCCCGTATTGTACTATCCAACAAAGTTTGTTTCCATGATTTTGTGTACTAACCAATTAGATCACACAAACATGTTTTCTTGTCTAAAACCTTAATCAAATGGATCAAACACAACAATTCAAATCTTCATATCATATTCATATCACATTCAAACAGTTCATCATTTTAAATCAAACATGTTCATCCTATAAACCTATGTTCATTCATTCCAACATAACCCCAAACCGGGTCACAATTCAATCATCATCTGTCCTAAATCTAGCACATAGCCACCGGTTCATCCTTAGATTCAAGTGTATTTATGCATTTGTCATAAGAATCTTGCACACCATTTTTAATAACATTCTTATTCAATTTAACGCATAACCAACATGTAGATCATTTCCAACCAAGAACATATAATCACTCGACATCCTTAACCGATCATCTACATTATTTACTCATACAAATTATTCATGGAAAACATTTAAACAAAGCATGCATATCATTTATCAATCAAGCTTCACAAATTCTAAAAGTGTGAAATGCTAACCGAATGGTGTTGGTGTGAGAATAGTGTGGAATCAGCCAAAAGGAGGACCTTCGAGCTAGGACAAGAGCTTGATCTTTGCTACACTTGATCCGAGACAAGAGGAGAGAGTGGTGTTGCTAGGGTTTAAGGTTTTTAGAGAGAAGATGAGGTGAGAGAGAGAGGGTAGAGGAGAGTGTGTGAGGGTTTTAGGCTTTTATACTAGGTGGTGCACCCCAAGTGGGTTTCCGAGTGGGCTAAGGGAGTTTGCGGCTCAACCGGCCCCAACTATTTACTGTTTACTCGAGACCGAGTGGTCTCGAGTTGGGTACGTTGTGGTCTCGGTTCACTATTATACACACATACATATTTTATACATACATACAACACATAGCATAACAAGATAATCACAACTTTCATTTAATAATTCGTACATACACATTGCTAATAAAAGAGGGTTTCTCGGGAAAACCTAGAGTGTCACATTCAGGGACTAAAAGCGTCAAAAAGTGCATAAGTTTGCATTTTCGCACATATCTTACATTCTGAATACATCCGGACATCCAAAAATTTACGTAAGCATTAAAATATTTTATTTTAGTGTTTGGCATGATAAAATTCCATTCGTCGCGCAATTTGGATCGTTTTTGCGTTCGTTACGACTTCCGTCGTAATTAGCCGAACAACGCAACTATACGACCAAACGAACCGACATCCGAGATATTTTTGAGCATGTTTCAAGTTCCCTATACTTTAACTTCATTTTAGAGCCTTGAAATGGGGTTAACGGGGCTTAAACGTGCCAAAATTGCATCAAAATGCAAGTTTCTCAAGTGCAGGGGCTAAACTGTTAATTTTTGAAAGATGCTGGTCTGCAGGCTGCATACGGTCTGTATGCAGTTGACCATACGGTCCGTAAGGACCTCCCAGACCAGCAAAAATGCAGAAACAATGAATCTGGTCTTTCCCACCTATTCCCATGGTTTTAATCTCTGATTTTTGATTCTATGGGCTGGTATTTGAGTGCCCCTTATATTCTATACCATGTGCCCAAGTGGATGGTTGAGATTGAAGCTCGGATTTCAAGAAACGATCCTAACGGTTCTAAGAAATCTATAAATACCCAACCCCCTTTGCACTTGTTCCACACAAATCTGATCTAATGTGCTCTAAGTTGAAGCCTTTGCTTCATACCTGAGCTATTTGGATCAAGATTTGCTTCTTGGACCCTTTGTAAGTATTCCTTCGTTCTTTTACGCGTTTTTGTCGTGAAAGTCAAACAGTTTGACTTTCTAATTTGACTAGTCAATGGTCAACACGAAGTTCATTTGAACTTCGCAACGTGAGCGTAATCACGATGGTTATAGTCCCTAGTGACTATACCTACTGATTACCACGTGGTTTAGGTGTAGTGACGAGTCGTAGTTTCGGCCAAAATGCGTGTTTATGCGTATTTTGTAACCAAACTACTCTCAGGTATCAAAACCATTTGGTTTGATATCCAACTTGTTTTCAAACTTTGTTAAACATGTTTTAAACATGTTTAGCTTGTCACTTTTAGATTAGTGCTTATGTAGGGTCGTAAGGTAAGCGATCTAAACAATCGCTTATACTTTCGAATCCAACCCGTTTGGTCGATCTTTAGGATCCGACCAAACACTTTAGGTGACCATAGTTGTATAGGGAATAACCTTCTGAGGTTATACCTTATGGTCACTTCGTTTAAGTAGTCGTATGATAGGTAGTTTATATGCCTTAGGAAAATGACCAAAATACCCTTTTTATGCATAATTGGTATTTTAGCACATGTAACCCAAACTTTTGTCATTTAAATGATTATGCAACATAATTAAACATGTTAGGGCATATAATACTTGTCATAGGACAAGTTAGGCGGTCTGAACACATTTTACGCGAACGACGCGTTAAAGTAGCATAAGCTACCTAAACGGGTCGTAATGGGTCGTAAGGACTTAGGATAGGTTTCCTTTTAGGATGTAGGCTTTGTTAGACCATATTATATGAGTTCCTATACTCATTTGGTTTACGAGACCTCATCCTATCCGATCTTCCGTTTTAGGTCCGGTTTATTTATGTAGCTACCTATATTAGGAGCCGCTTGATTCCGTGCTCCCTCTAGCTTGCTTGGTAGTTGTTCAAGACTTCTAAGCACTCTCAGGTGAGTACATAGTCCCCTCTTTTACTGTTTTCAAACTGTTTTGGGGTGAAGCATGTGTACCTATCTGTTATTTTCATGATTCCAAAGTATAATTGATTATACATGTTAGTACTTATCTTTTGACTAACTGAATGATTATCTATGGTATAAACACTAATTTTTCAAAGATTATAAAATTAATTGTTGGAATAGTACTTATTTTGTTCACCAGACTGGTTGGTAGTATGATATAGCGCTATAGGATTTGACACCCCATTCCTGTTGTCATGGAATGTCTGAAACCAATTTATTTCTCCATCAAAATAGGGATTGCCTTCGTGGTATTCCTATAGTCTCAAAGGTGTAGTTTGATGCACTAGGTCTGATTGAATTCTTAAATCACATTATTTTTAGTATATTTAGTTATACTCCCAAAAGTATAGTTTGATATGCTCTCATATGTGATATTGTACAAAACCAACATATATTTTGTTAAAACCCAAAGCATATTTTGATATGTTATTTATATAACCAAAACATAGTTTAATATGTTATTTATAAAATCCAAAGCATATTTTGATATGTTATTTATCAAACCAAAACATAGTTTAATATGTTTATTGTAAAATCCAAAGCATATTTTGATATATTATTTATAAAACCAAAACATAGGTTAATATGTTATTTATAAAACCAAAGCATAGTTTAATATGTTATAAATTAAACCAAAGTATACTTTTGATATACTACTGAAAACTATTATTTTGACAACTAAAGTATATTTAATATACTATCTCTTTAACTATTTTGGAACTAAAATATATTTTAATATATTACTTATTCGACTTTCTTAAAACCAAAGTATATTTTTTTATACATACTATGAACCTTTTTATCAAAATATTGTTTTTCAAACTATATATATATATATATATATATATATAAACTCATTTTTACCTAATTATTTATTTATACATCTTTCTTTTATATCATCTGTTTTCTTATCGATTTTTATACGATTTACAAAACAAAAAAATTTTACAAGGATCATGACTAACTTTTCTTAAACATTTTTCTTTAAACTTATAAGTCATGAATCCTAAATCAATAAAACCTATGTATCTCACAAGCATTTTTATGCTGACGTACCTATTTTTACACATGTTTCAGGTGCTACTTTGTGATGATTGTTGATACACGCTACACTTAGGATGGACTTGTGCCTTAGCGACTTTAAAACTTGAAAGATAATAATTGTATTTATCTGATTTGTAATAGAACAAAGACTTCAATGATTCAGTAAAACAAAATTTATTTATTCCATGGTTGTGAAACAATGATTCTGTTACAACACTCCCCGACGTGTCCGCCACGTTTTGTTGTTTTACGTGGTCGGAGTGTGACATAAAAGTTGGTATCAGAGCCAATGGTTATAGGGAATTAGGTTATCTGTAATGCTTTGACCTAGACTATAACCTTCCTAGGACCCTAACACAAGTTATCTTGTGTTTAATCTTAAAACAATACCGTCACCTATCCTTAGATGACAACCACAATAAGGACACAAATTTCAAATCCGCTTTGTAAACTAATCATCTGTTCTAGGATGATTCATTATATGGTTTTGAACCTTCAAAGTTTTCAAAATCTCATCAAAGTTTGGTCTAAATAATGTGAACACGTGCAAACTGGAAGGGTGGGTGCCTGTACCCTGGGTCTTCTATCTAAGGCTAGAGTGTTCGTACAAATCCGCAATATCGGACCAGTCACTCTTACCTGGGAACTCTTGGGTGAGTGTCCACTTATAGGCGAGCATGTCTTCGCGATACATTGTATTGACCCATTTACTTTGATTAGTCACCGTCTCATTTGTTTGCCTTATGAAACAAACAAATGATCGCAATTTTATACTTTGCTATTTTGTTTTCATTTCCCTTGTTTCCTCCTATGTCTTCCATTTTCTTCATGATGCCTCTTCATCGCAACAACAATGTCCGAACTAGGTGCTGCAATTGCCCAACAATTAGGTAACGTACTCCAGAAGGCCGTTGATTTAGCTATCGCTATGACTCGCCTCATGGATGAAGCCGTGCAAGGAAACTGCTCTTTGGCGCAATCGATGCCACCACCATCATCCGAATCAAATACCTTGTTTCAAATGTACCCACAGTGGACGATGGGGACATTTGATTAACATGTGCCGCTTTGCTGTTCAAAGCAAAGCTGTTGCAAATCCTGCTACTGCTTAACCTCTAAATTCTGCTTCATATGTCGCCTTGACATATCTAGTATCTCAACCTCATGAACTTTCTACCTTGTGTATCGACTTAAGAACGTCTAGTGCAAGGTGTCGAAACACCTCTCGTTACACAAATTCCAAAATCCAAAATAGGATCTTTTTATCCTATAATTAGATCCTTATGGATAAATATCGCTCGAATCGGAGCCCTTAATTGAATTATTCGTATGCCTTAATACGTATATTACGATTCAATAAGGATAAATCCGAATTCCTATTAAGATCTTCCTATCTTCATAGTTAGACTCTTATGTTTAAAGTGACAAATGAAATCCACGGATTGGATTCCTGGTGTGCTTTAAATACCCGTGACCAAAGATAACAAAGTAAGGATCAAGTTAATTAATTATGTGATTATGTGATTCTGTGTTTATGTGTTTTCTTATATGTTTCGTGTCTATATGTGATTCATCCAAATCCTCATAGAATCTTCCATATCTTAATATTAGGGATTCATAGTAGGATATCCAAAGGTACTATCTTAAATCCTTAATGGACTTTTACGTTGTAGTTAAGTCCCTTGGGTTATGAAGTACTATTCTATAATTGGACCCCTTGAGTGGTCTAGTTAAACAGATGGATTTAAAAATCTGGTTAGGAATATCATGTGATGATATAATTGAAAAGATCCCTTTAAGTGGTCTATTTAAAAAGATTATACAACGGTCTATTAAAAAGATCGTTCGTTGATCTAGTTAAAAAGATCCTTTGGTGGTCTAGTCAAATCGCTTCATGTTTATTCAATTGATTTTTCCCCTACGCATTATGAAATGAACTATGCGGACTGTGCAAGGAATTACGTAATTATGGATGCATACATAATTATGGAATTCAGTGCATAGAAACCACAGCAAGTTTTGTCATGTGTTAAGACCTATAATGACAAGAATAATGATACGAGAACAATGTAGAAAGGGCATGGTCGATACGCCGCTGGTACTTCATATATATAAGTGTTCCTTATTACATTGTGAAGTAGCGTTATTTAAGTTACTAGAAGTCCTGGACCTTGACCAATGTCATTTATTCTTACACTCTCCAACACTGATCTCAAACACACACCAAGTTTCCTATGAAAAGTCCTCATAAGAAACGTTCTTCTGTCCGTAGTTCGAAACTCCATGTTTTGTTACTACAAGGACTTCACTTTGAGGGTTGACAATTTCGCTAAGAATCCTAACATGGCCCAGAGTTTTACTTAGGGTTCGAGGGATTCGTTCGAAAGCGAAATCATCACAGTTGTCTTCACAGGTTTCCTCTAAAATTAACTTTCGGGACGAAATTTCCTAAAGTAGGGTAGACTTTGACACCTGTGTCACTTCAACCATCAAACAAGTACCAAACCAATGAAATATTGTATTTCATGCTTGGGATTGGTATAAATATGTGTATCGTTTGCACATATCAATTCTTGTTCGATTTCAAGCTTTAAATCGCTTTCTAGAAGGTTATACGCGCACGGATGCGTAAATATAACCAGTTTAACGCAACGAACACTCCGGAATAGTGAACTAGGATTAACATACCATAAATAACCTTTACATAACTTAGAAATAAGTTTGGAAGGTTTGGTGTGGTGAAATCAAGTTTATTCGCTTACAGGGAATAAATTCGACAAACTGCGAAAGTATGCCGAATTGTACTGTAATGAACATTCCGGAACTTGATCATAAGTTAAATATGCCCTAAATATCCTCTACATAGCTTAGAAATAGGCTTTGAGGTGTTTGGTGCGCAAAAATAAACTTTTGGTCATTCAGGGACTAAAAGCGTCAAAAAGTGCATAAGTTTGCATTTTCGCACATATCTTACATTCTGAATACCTCCGGACATCCAAAAATTTACGTAAGCATTAAAATATTTTATTTTAGTGTTTGGCATGATAAAATTCCATTCGTCGCGCAATTTGGATCGTTTTTGCGTTCGTTACGACTTCCGTCGTAATTAACCGAACAACGCAACCGTACGACCAAACGAACCGACATCCGAGATATTTTTGAGCATGTTTCAAGTTCCCTATACTTTAACTTCATTTTAGAGCCTTGAAATGGGGTTAACGGGGCTTAAACGTGCCAAAAATGCATCAAAATGCAAGTTTCTCAAGTGCATGGGCTAAACTGTCAATTTTTGAAAGATGCTGGTCTGCAGGCTGCATACGGGGTCCGTATGCAGTTGACCATACGGTCCGTAAGGACCTCCCAGACCAGCAAAAATGCAGAAACATTGAATCTGGTCTTTCCCACCTATTCCCATGGTTTTAATCTCTGATTTTTGATTCTATGGGCTGGTATTTAAGTGCCCCTTGTATTCTATACCATGTGCCCAAGTGGATGGTTGAGATTGAAGCTCGGATTTCAAGAAACGATCCTAACGGTTCTAAGAAATCTATAAATACCCAACCCCCTTTGCACTTGTTCCACACAAATCTGATCTAATGTGCTCTAAGTTGAAGCCTTTGCTTCATATCTGAGCTATTTGGATCAAGATTTGCTTCTTGGACCCTTTGTAAGTATTCCTTCGTTCTTTTACGTGTTTTTGTCGTGCAAGTCAAACAATTTGACTTTCTACTTTGACCAGTCAATGGTCAACACGAAGTTCATTAGAACTTCGCAACGTGAGCGTAATCACGATGGTTATAGTCCCTAGTGACTATACCTACTGATTACCACGTTGTTTAGGTGTAGTGACGAGTCGTAGTTTCAGCCAAAATGCGTGTTTATGCGTATTTTGTAACCAAACTACTCTCGGGTATCAAAACCGTTTGTTTTGATATCCAACTTGTTTTCAAACTTTGTTAAACATGTTTTAAACATGTTTAGCTTGTCACTTTTAGATTAGTGCTTATGTAGGGTCGTAAGGTAAGCGATCTAAACAATCGCTTATACTTTCGAACCCAACCCGTTTGGTCGATCTTTAGGATCCGACCAAACACTTTAGGTGACCATAGTTGTATAGGGAATAACCTTCCGAGGTTATACCTTATGGTCACTTCGTTTAAGTAGTCGTATGATAGGTAGTTTATATGCCTTAGGAAAATGACCAAAATACCCTTTTTATGCATAATTGGTATTTAAGCACATGTAACCCAAACTTTTGTCATTTAAATGATTATGCAACATAATTAAACATGTTAGGGCATATAATACTTGTCATAGGACAAGTTAGGCGGTCTGAACACATTTTACGCGAACGACGCGTTAAAGTAGCATAAGCTACCTAAACGGGTCGTAATGGGCCGTAAGGACTTAGGATAGGTTTCCTTTTAGGATGTAGGCTTTGTTAGACCATATTATATGAGTTCCTATACTCATTTTGTTTACGAGACCTCATCCTATCCAATCTTCCGTTTTAGGTCCGGTTTGTTTATTTATGTATCTACCTATATTAGGAGCCGCTTGATTCCGTGCTCCCTCTAGCTTGCTTGGTAGTTGTTCAAGACTTCGAAGCACTCTCAGGTGAGTACATAGTCCCCTCTTTTACTGTTTTCAAACTGTTTTGGGGTGAAGCATGTGTACCTATCTGTTATTTTCATGATTTCAAAGTATAATTGATTATACATGTTACTACTTATCTTTTGACAAACTGAATGATTATCTATGGTATAAACACTAATTTTTCAAAGATTATAAAATTAATTGTTGGAATAGTACTTATTTTGTTCACCAGACTGGTTGGTAGTATGATATAGCGCTATAGGATTTGACACCCCATTCCTGTTGTCATGGAATGTCTTAAACCAATTTATTTCTCCATCCAAATAGGGATTGCCTTCGTGGTATTCCTATAGTCTCAAAGGTGTAGTTTGATGCACTAGGTCTGATTGAATTCTTAAATCACATTATTTTTGGTATATTTAGTTAGTTATACTCCCAAAAGTATAGTTTGATATGCTCTTATATGTGATATTGTATAAAACCAACATATATTTTGTTAAAACCCAAAGCATATTTTGATATGTTATTTATATAACCAAAACATAGTTTAATATGTTATTTATAAAATCCAAAGCATATTTTGATATGTTATTTATCAAACCAAAACATAGTTTAATATGTTATTTATAAAATCCAAAGCATATTTTGATATGTTATTTATAAAACCAAAACATAGTTTAATATGTTATTTATAAAACCAAAGCATAGTTTAATATGTTATAAATTAAACCAAAGTATACTTTTGATATACTACTGAAAACTATTATTTTGACAACTAAAGGATATTTAATATACTATCTGTTTAACTATTTTGGAACTAAAATATATTTTAATATATTACTTATTCGACTTTCTTAAAACCAAAGTATATTTTTTATATATACTATGAACCTTTTTATCAAAATATTGTTTTTCAAACAATATATATATATATATATATATATATATGTATATATAAACTCATTTTTACCTAATTATTTATTTATACATCTTTCTTTTATATCATCTGTTTTCTTATCGACTTTTATACGATTTACAAAACAAAAACATTTTACAAGGATCATGACTAACTTTTCTTAAAAATTTTTCTTTAAACTTATAAGTCGTGAATCCTAAATCAATAAAACCTATGTATCTCACAGGCATTTTTATGCTGACGTACCTATTTTTACACATGTTTCAGGTGCTGCTTTGTGATGATTGTTGATACATGCTACACTTAGGATGGACTCGTGCCTTAGCGACTTTAAAACTTGAAAGATATAATTGTATTTATCTGATTTGTAATAGAACAAAACTTCAATGATTCAATAAAACAAAATTTATTTATTCCATGGTTGTGAAACTATGATTCTGTTACAACACTCCCCGACGTTTCCTCCACGTTTTGTTGTTTTACGTGGTCGGGGTGTGACAAGAAGTTACCCTTACGAGTGAGTATATCTTTTACATACGCAACAGGAGGTGTTATGCCTACACCTTGTGCTTAAGTTATGGCCATTCACTTTTTAAATAAGCCAAGGATATCCAGGACACAGTCATTAACCCCCAATGCTATTTGTTATCAAGCAACAGTGATTAAAACGGGATTATGCAATTTAATCATCTTCGATTAAAAGGTTTCTACACCCGACCAAGCGGTATTTTTATAATACCGTATCCCAAGCCCGTATAAGGGAATATAAGTTAAAAGTATTTACCTGAGCTAAAATGCAATTTATATTCAGCCGTATATTCTAATAAGCAAGCACAAGTACCTCTACCGGGGCTCTCAATCTGGAACGAAGGTTTTATTAACCTATTAGATTCCTAACGGGTCTTATTTAAGTTGAAACTTAGACCGGTTAGTTTTAAGGAAAGGTTTACGGTTCAATACACAAGATTAAGCGCAGACCGGATTAGAATGTGATTCAGACCCGACAAGTACGAAGACTTGTATAATATGGGTAAACTAAACATATTCTGGATTTTGAAGTGAAAATGATAAGGTTTGACTCGTTTCGGTTAATTTATGCAAACTAGTTACATAAACCGTACCGAACGCGAAAGATGCATAATGGGTAACCAAAAGAGTCATGAACATGTTTCACAAGTTGATATGCCTTAAATATGTTGTGATATCAGTAAGATACCTTCCATTATGCCCAAAACGAATTTAGAATCAATTTAAGCCCCGTAGGGGTATTTTGGTCATTTTAAAGATTATAAAAGAGGTTAAATAATAATCTGAGGTTCTGGTCTAAAGGGATCAGTAAAAATATTTAATTTGATAATTTATATCAGTAAGATATCTCATATATGTGAAATTTATCATTTATGGCCAAACTATGCACCGTAGGGGCATTTTGGTCATTTCACATATGCTTTAAGGGTTAATTTTGGAAATTTGAGTTCAAAACTTTTATTTACTGTTAAAGTATAAAAACTTATTCATAACATCAGTAGGTATCAAGCTTTAGGTGCCTAATATGGTTTTAAACCATACTATGCGCCTAAATCGCATAAAATTCGGTATTTGACGATATTCGGTTTAAATAGGGAAATCTGAGATTTTGACCAGCCTTTATAGATTAAAATAACTTATTTATCATATAAAATTAGTAGAAAAAGGTTTGACATGTAAAGGATGTATAAAACTCATTTTATTAGCAAAAAGGGCGTTATCGTCAATTACCGAGCCTGTGCGAGAACTCTATGTTATGATCATCTTAAAATTTAATAAAAATTTCCTAAAATCCTAAGATATTATATTACATCAGTAGGTAAAAGGTTTGGTGTCAAAATTTGGGTTTAAATAGGCTTTATGCCGAAAATGTCGTTTAATTAATAAAAAGCTTTCATTTTACGCTATTGCGCATAACTCCCATTTTAGACCATGAACTGATGTGAAATTTTATGGACATGTTTATAAATCAGTAATAAAGGTTTTTGTCCTTTCACATTTTCAAAAATCTCGTTTTAATATCAAAAGGGCATAATAGTCAACTTTAAGCATATAACGGAAACATGCATATGAACTCTAATTCTAAAGGACCAAGTAGTATAACTTCAGGGGGGTTATACTAACATATAATATGGTCACAAAGGAACCCTAAGGCATAATCAAACTAAACTAATTCGGGTCAGAACTGAAAGTCAAAGCAAAAGTCTACTTTTGCGACTTTCGGTTCCGAACCGATTCTAAACTTAGAATTGTCGGGTTGAACATGCTCAGACATGTTCAACTAATATTTACCAAGTTATTAAAGTGAAAAAAAATTGATTTTATAGCATTTACATCATTAGTTATGAATTTTGTTTAAAAATGACTCGTTTGACTTTTATTTTAATTACTTTGACCCGACAATTAACTAAGTAAACGTGGTAATTAGGAGATGCCCTTTTGATGGTTTAATACCTACCTAGTTACGATCACGTGGCCATGTTCGTTGCGAACCATGGCTTGACCTTACAAGGTCTAGCTAAAAGTCAAAGTGTTTATCGAAAACGCTTGACTTTTCGGCTTTAAGAGCCAAACAAAATAACTAAGAAAAGAAGGACACTTACAAAAGGTCCAAGAGGTAGAAGATAACTCAAAAGGAGGTTCCCTAAGGTCAGGATCCTCGGATTTGAGTCTAGAGAGCAAGAACCCAAGAAATGGATGAAATGAAAGAATGAATTTCACCTCTATTTATAGTTTTTGGGATGCAAGAGGATCATGACAAGTATTGGAATGGATTTGGGAGATGATTACAGGTGTAATACAAGGTTTCCAAACCATCAAATGATCCATAGAATCAAGCATGTGAGACAAGGAAGCAAAACCAAAGCTGGTTTTTGAATTTCTATTACTGGGCATGGCTTACGGACCGTAAGGGTCTCTATACAGTCCGTAAGGACCTAACCAGCTCATCACTACTTTCAATTGTTGTCATTTTTGGCCCCTGCACTTGATAAATGCCATTTCCGAAACATTTAAGGCCCGTTAAACCATTTTCAAGGCTCTAAAATGATGCCTAAACATAGGGAACATAAAACATGCTCAAAAATATGTCAGATGTCGGTTCGTTTGGTAGTACGGTCACTTTGTTCGGCTAATTACGACGAAACACGAACGGACGCGAAAAACGATCCAAATTACCCGACGAATAGAATTTTATCATGCCAAACACTAAAATAAAATATTTTAATGATTTCATAAATTTTTGGATGCCCGGATATATTCAGAACGTAAGATATGCGCAAAAATGCAAACTTATGCACTTTTTGACGCTTTTAGTCCCTGTTGATCAAATAAGTTTATTTTGGCGCACCAAACACCTCAAAGCCTATTTCTAATCTATATAAAGGATATTTACGGCAATTTTAACTTATGATCATACTCCGGAAGGTTCGATACCATACGAATCGGTATACTTTTTGCAGTTTGACGCAAATAGTCCCTCTAATGCGCGAACTTGCGCATATCATCATTTAATAGCATCGAAGCCTTATCTAATCCATATTAGGCATTCTTGAGAGTATGATAAAACTTCAAAATGCTTCGGGTTCATAAAAAGGTCATTCAGAGGTATAATTAAACATATTGACACTTTTAACCCCTTAAACTTGCAAACTTGCGCGTAACGTCGCTTAAAGGCATAAAAACCTTAGACGGCCAATATTTGGCATTCCCGAGAGTATAATCAAATATCATGAAGCTCTTGTTTGTTAAAAGGTCATTCAGAGGTAAGAATTAACATGTTGACGCTTTTAACCCTTCATTGCGCAAACTTTCAATTAATTACGCAAACGGCTACACTCAATCAACAAGTGGCTCATTTGTGAATATAAATACCATGAGAGGTTATTCAGGAACTTATTTTAGGTATGTTAACACTTCCAGTCCTTTCATAATCAAAGTTTTCGATTTTTCAAAAAATTAGTCCTTTAAATTCAATGTTTGACTTTATTAGGGTTTATTACACGTGTCAATACATCATTGGACGTGTTTTTACGAGGTGTTACACCACCGCCTTAGGGGCCCAACGCCCCCGCATCAATTGCATGAAGGCTGTGTACTATAAGTGCTTCATCATCCGCAAGAGGAATGCGAATGATTTTCTCATGACAAACCACTTTGGTGTCACAAAGATAATCACCGAGTCTTTATACATATCAGGACAACTTTTTACATCATTGTTTGCGAAGAAAACAAAATGCATAAGGGTTACATCACCCCATAGTACAAGTTTAATACATATAAAAGACAAAATATCTTTCTTCACATTGGCGGTTCTTGTCTTCAACTTGTACCCAAGCTCGGTTGTAGTCTTCATACCCAAAAATACTACTCCACTAAGGTACCTGCAAAGAAAATCTAATGGGTTAGTGGAGAGGGTGGGGGTGTAGGGAAGATCAAACTATGAAGATGAGTCACTTCATCCTCAAGCTCACAAATTCGACGGATGAGGGAGCTGACTTGAGTAGGAGTGTGGGGAGGTGTAGAGACATGAACATGAGAAGATGGCGCAACAGACATAGCTTCATCATCACCACCAGTCGGGTAAACTCTTAGGCCAGCAGCAAAAAGGGCCGAAGATATCACTAAATCGAAGGAATCGGCATCAGACTTTGAGTTAGAATCGGAAGGAGTATCGATAACGAACATAATAGGAAAGGCCACACTATAATCCAGGTCATCAACGAAAGGCCAGTCCTCAGCAGGGATGGCGATAAAAGGAATAACATGAATGGGAATAGGCTCAACGAGATGCTCAGCAGTCCCGATGGTGAGCTGGTCATGGATGGGTAAAGGCAAAGCTAAGACATCGTCGAGATCATCATCATCGGTTATCATCTCAGGTTCGGTCTCAAAGTCAGATGTGAAAATCTCCGGGGGTGAAGCAATCTCGTCGTCGGAGACATCCGTCATCGGGTCACGTTCTTCGGATAGGTTGCTGCTTTCAGACGAAGTCATGTGTACCTGTAATATTTTATTCATGGTATATGTATATATCAATTATTATTACTTAATAATATACAAATAATTATACACATTGTTGCAAGTGATTCTTAGTCAAAGACAAGTGCTACTCAAGTGCACCCTAAGTCTCGTAGTGTCCTTACTTGACTCTTTGAAAACAGTTTTAGGTAGTGGATGTCGCGGATAGTTTTATGCAATGAAAACTTTTGAAAAATTATTTTCGTGGGAGGATCCTAAAGATTGTAGTCTAGACTCGAGAAGGAATCTTGGTTCACTACAATCGCAGCTCTGATACCAATCTGTCACACCCCTTTCTAAGGCGGAAGCACGAAGTGTGATCCTGAAAGGTTCTCATTGCATACGAGTGGTAAACATATTACATGCTCGTAAAATAACTCCAAAATGCCATTGACATTACGTATTCAAAACATAACATAAGTTTAGTGTTTACATCACAAGATAAAATATTGTCTGAAAAGTTTTACAACTTATTTCAAAGACCAACATCAAGGTTTTGATCCTTATATCGCCACACGGGATGGGATATAACAACCAAATCCCACAAAATAGGCATAGGAGTCTTGACACAACATAGCTAAAAACATAAACGACATCCAGGAGCAAGGGTAAGACCGCACGCACATCCACTTTAGTTATCTGAAATACATGTAAGTTTTGGAAAATTGTCAACATAATGTTGGTGTGAATTCATACAGTTTTGTGTAAATATTTAAGCATTCGTTGTAGAAAACATGGTATGTAGTTGTACTGAAATAAGTACTTCTGTAAATGTAAGGAAATCGAGATCGCTAATGGTTTGCAAGGCCATTAACATGTGACACGACATAGGAAGCATCCAAACCATAGGCAGTTTTACTTGTTGATTCACGACTAGAGACACAAAAGCACTCTCGGTAGAAGTGTGGCCAAGAGTGTGGTTGCCTGAAACCCATTAGATCTAACATTTTGTTTCGCGGTCTAGGTATATAGTTTGATTAATGGTGCTTATGGCACCCTATACGTTACATGGTCTATGTGTCATTCCTTAGTTTTTATATTCAACATACCATAACACATGTATTTTCCTCAAATTTAGAAAACAAGTAAAAGTTTAAAAGTGGGGACATGAACTCGCAATTTTGCGCATCCTGCGTCATAAACTTCACCTGTTGGTTTTGTAGCGTCGTGACCTATACGTGTTCTATTCATGTTAGTCACTAGACTTGTATTACACAAGTGCAAGTCACCATCTTTTGTTTATGTATATGTTCTTTGTTTGTTCATTCCTTGTGAGGGTCGTGCCCTTGTTCTTCAGGTCTTGCCCGTTTGTCATGTTTTTACACTTTGAGTGTGTATTGCTTATTTGTAAATATACATTTTATCTCTCAAATATATATTTGTTTATGAAATCTTTTACAAGGTAAGAAGTGTTAAAAATAAATTATATTTTTAACCTTTCATGTATGCTACTTATATTATTTTCCAATAATAAATATAAGTATTTTGTGAAATAATATTCTTAATATTATTTTTGTACAAGTATACTTAGGAAAGTATACTTTTATTTTATGTAAATACTTGTGTATTTTGTATTATTCACCAAAAATCAAAACTTAGATTTTTATTACTTTCCGGAATTATATTTCTTAGAAGTAATGTATTTTTAAGTCTTGTAGGAAATATATATATTTTGTCATGTCATAAAATATATATAATCATTCTTGTTATCCACCCGATTTTTGTATAAACTTTATTACTTGGTAATGGTTATATATTTGATCAAAAATATATATTTAAGTCCATATGTGTCCATAATTTGTCCAAATTCAATAATATGTTAAGGAATATATTTTCATAAATATATTTTCTTGTATTTGTCCATGTACTTCCTTGTGAGGAATTTTGTATACTTGTATACTTATGTATTCTCATGTATTTGTATGTGTATTTTTGTATTCATACTCCTTGGGAGTATTTAGCGTATTTTCAAGTTCCTAATACAATACTACATATAATACACATAATATACACTTAGCACAAAATTTGGTGATCACTAAATATATATATTTTTCCTTAAAAATATACATACTTAGTATTAATTTTAACTTGAAGAAATCACCATTTCTTAGCTTGAAATTTTACACAAAACTAGGGAAACCTTGGTAAATATTTTTAGGTGAGTTTTTGGGGAAAAAGTTTCACCACAACTTATATTTTCTAAGTGTCAAAATTTTATAAAAATTTTGACATAGTTTCCCCTAAAAATGGAGGTTTCCCATGTTTTCAAAACACGTGTTTATTTTCTTTTTAACACCAAAACAAATTTCAACAATAATCATCAACAACATACACTAATTTCTTCATATGGAACATCATGGTGAACTTGATTTTTGTTAAAAATGTGTAGACTTTTAGATCTACACTTAACATTCGATGATCTTTCCCAAAAATAAGTGTTCCTGAGTATTTTAAGCAAACTTTTATGAAACTTTAATTTGCTAACTCAATCATTCATGAGTTTTATGGTCTTAAAGTTTGTAAATCATGTTCTAAAATCACTTTTATGTTCATTAGAAAGATCACTATTTTTTAACATCATGTTTCACCATGGATCTTTCAAGATCCATGCTTAATAACTTTAGATCTTTCATAAACAAGCTTTATGTTATATTTTTAACAAACTTTCCATGAGTTTTAGTTTCAAAAATTAGTTCTACACACACTTTATTACTTCAAGATTACAAGTTTATGCATAAAGATTCATTTTTCAGGTTCACATAATGCTTCATATGCTCATCTTCAAGTTTAACCATGGATCCTTCAAGATCCATGCTTAAACATGTTAGATCTAAGCTTTTAACAAGCTTAACATACTTGATCTAAACATAAACACAAGATATAACATCAACAACTTCATTACATACACCAAAATTAATATAATCACTTTTTTTCTTCATGAATACGTTAGATCTTCTCATTTTTAACTTTAAAAGTTTAGTTGTTTAGATGGTGAGACTTGTATATAACATAAACATGAACTAATATAGTGATCAAGAAGCTTACTACTAGCTCTAATGGCTAGGGAATTGGCACAAGAATGAAGAAGATGAATATGGAAGAAATCAAGTGGTTAAAAGCTCCAAAGTGAGGTCCTTCAAATTCTAGAACCTTACACCTTCTTAGATGGCCTCCATACACCTCTAGATCACCTTGGATTGCCTTGTAATGAAGTGAAAATGGTGGTGGTGTGTGTGTGTGTGAAGTGAGCCGGGACCAAGGGGAGGTCAAGGGAAGAAGATGAAGTGTTTTCTTTGTGATAATGGACAATGTATTCTCCTTATGGTCTTTTATAAAAGAAATCCAACACATGATCTTTCTTTTAGATTACTTGCACACCAACAAGAAGACATGGTTAAATAAAATATTAAAAGTCATGTGGGGCCCATAGGGGCCGATTATGGTGAGGGGGTAAAATGTAAATTTTGGAAGTTTAAGGGTTTAAAATGCAAACGAGGGGGTTTAAGTTAGTTTAAGTGTGTTTACGTGTTCTTATGATTTTTAGGGTGTTCTGGTAACAATACTAGCTTAATATCATAAAAACATTACTTCTAGTCAAATTTGATGTTCCGGGTAGTGTACGGTTATTCGTTTCATTACGGTTCGTTAAAGTGCTAGATTGCGCAGTTTCACTAAGTATGAAACCCCTTTTGTGGCAGTTTCAATTCCCGACACTTTGTAAGTTATTCTGGACGATAAAACATAAATTCTGCATGATATTTCAGTGTTAAAAAGCTGAATATAGCTGAATTATGGCTGATTTATGCAAAATTCTGCATTTAAAGTGAGTTTCGGGTGCTTTTTAGTGCATAGTTTAGCTTCCGGAAAGTTTATATGTTAACCCTTGTATCCATACTTGTGTTTTAATGTGTTTTAGATGTTGGACCTATTCCTAGGCCTTAATTCTCTTGTCTGACTTCTTTCTGTAGAAATGCTGACACGGTGTGTCTTACCGGTGAGTTTACTACTCTTTCTGACGCAACGCTTAAAGTAATGCATAAAGCAATTTTTGAAGTATAAAACATGAATGAATTCACATGTATGGCATATAATCAGACAATGTTGACATTTAAGCACACAATTGCAATTAATAATTAATATTAGGATAGTACGAAAATTACCGGTTTGGTGCCAGTTGTCACATTTTCTTTCTTCCATCCCGAAGGAGCATTTGGTTGGGTTCAACTTGATGTTTACGCCTCGAAGTGTATCAAAAGTCTTCTGAATGTTTTGCAGCATTAGATCATCTTCTTTGCTCATGATGACTAGGTCATCCATGTATACTTCAATATGTTTGCCAATGTCATCCCCGAACGTTCCATTCATTAGCCTCTGGTATGTGGCTCCTGCATTTCACATACCAAAAGGCATCTTTTTGTAACAGTACAAACCCATTGGCGTGAGGAACGCCGTCTTTTCTTCATCTTGAATTGCCATTTGGACTTGGTGATACCCCTTGTAAATGTCCGAAAAACACTTCCATCGAAAGGATGCTAACGAATAACTCTTCTCATCAATCTCTGGTAGGGAGTAACAATCCCTTGGACATGCCTTGTTTAGATCCTTGTAATTGTGACAACCCTCACCAAATCAGGTATCCGCACGAATTAATTAATATTTAATTAATGCTTAATTACTGTGCTTGCTTACAATTGTGGTTAAATTGCTACTTGAATTCTGGTACATACATTTACATGCATCATACTTTATTAACTGTCACTCCATTATTTACACAGAACTATAGTGACAAACTTGATGCACAATAGCATAGTAGCACAATGAACGGATAACCCAGTAAACGTGCTGACATAGCCAGCACCAGACAGACACTGTCTCTAAGGCCAGTATGAGCCGGGAATAGTTTACTACACTAGTAGAGAGTGTAGGGAGGTGAGGATTGTTAAACTGCGTCACTAGGTGATAGTTGTAGTGACCGGATGTGCCTAAAACATGCTTTAAATAGAAAGTTCTGCACTTTATTACAAAATTCGGCATTTTATTTAACTAGTAAAGTGCAAAAACATGAGAAAATAATACTAGACACTTTCCAAAGTGTCGGGAATTCATTGTGTCACTAAAAATAATATTAAAGACACTCTAAATGCTTAATTAGCACTTTAACGGATTAATATCCAACCGAACAACCGGACTTAACCCGGAATATAAAAATATTGTCAATGATATTATTTACACTTTTCTGAGCTAGTTAGGGTCCCCAAACACCCTAACACCCGTTATATTTCATAACACACTAATAACTAACTTAAAGATCTAACTAATCATAACTATCACCTAACTAAATGGTTGAAATCAAACCATAACCCCCCCCCCTCAACCGATCGGTCCCCCTAGGGGACACACTTCTTACAACTTTGATTATTTTATTACATCTTGCCTAAAATCTAGGAAGCATATTATATGTTGGACAATGAAGAATTTTGGTTTATAAATAAACATACAAGGTAATCATCCTCTCACTTCCAAACCCAACATCAACACCAAGCTTCTCCTTCCTCCTACACCATTCACGGCCGCCACCATCACCATACTACCACCACCATCAAGTTCCATTCTAACCATTTTCTACATACACAAAGGTGCAAGGAGCTTCATAAACAAGCTTGGTGTGTTCGAAAGCTCAAGGACCTCGCTCGTTTTCTTTTAACCACCACATTTCTTCACTTGAACTCTCCTAGCTTTGTGCTAGTGGTAAGCATTTAGATCCTTGCATTTTACTTGTTATTTAAGTGGTTAAAGATGTTTAGAGATCAACAACATAAGAACTCTAAAGAGCTTGAACAAGTCTTGGAACATAAAAGATGAAAAATGGTTAAAGTAATGAACTGTTGTTAAGATAATGAAGTAATCATGATAAATCTGCGTAATACAAACAATAATCTGCTGTAAATAACCTATGTTATGAGAGAAATCGTACTAGAAAGGGTGACGATCGTATGTGTGCGTTTTAGTAACAATTAACCTTGAAACAGCATGCTGACTTGCACATTCAGCCGAATTTAACTGGCTATAAACAGGTCATAACTTAACGAAAAATGTGTTTTCTGAAGTCTTGGTTTATGTACTATGAAATACGGTTCTAATGGCACTGGAATCATAATTTTTGGACTTCGTTTACTATTTTTAAAGCGTCGATTTGTAACAGCAGCTAAAGCTGCATTTTTACAGCAGTAAATAAGAGTCATATTTTCAGTCATAACATGAATTCTGTGTATAGTTAGATCATAAAATTTATACTGTAGATGGTTACTGTTGTCTCCGTGATCCTCCAACTGGAATTTCATAAACCGGACTCTCGATGAATTTTAAATAAAATATTCCGTGAACTGCAGTCAGAAAAAGGTAAATCTGAATGCAGTCCGGAAAATGAATTTCTACAAAATATTGGTGATGATTTGGACCACGATATTTTTACACAATAATATTTGGATCGTATAGGATATTCTGTAAAAATTTGGGAAATTTCAGAATAAGGTAACTATTTTATTAAAATAACCGAAAACAGCCTAGTTTTGTGTTTTAAAACTGAATCGATATAAGTAGTATTTTGCATGCCTAAGTGTCGGGTTGGTTATTTGAAAGCGATCTAACATGTTATATGTTAAAGAAAATGATACGCTAGTAAGCGTGGATGCCTCCATTTACAAAGGAAACTTTGGCGAAATTTTTCTAGAAATGTAACACTTAGAAATATTTTCGGTGACAAGTGTTATAAATATATTTTTAACTTGTTTTCAAAATATAAATTTCGCTATGATTTTTATTACAAAATAACCAAGTGTCGGAGGTAGATCTTCATAAATGAAACCTGTTAGATATATATTGAGAAAATATAGTTCATAATAAAACGCTTGTATGCTTACGTGATTATTTTTGTGAACTAGAGATATATTATTTTTAGGATAAAAATAATATTACTTGATATCTATCATGAAAATACGACTCCAAAATAATAACAACGCCCTCACAAATAAATATTTAAGTTACATCGGTATTGTTCTTACAACGCGAACTCTAAAATGTAACGCGCGTGTTTTCGGAAAATACTCTTAATGGTGTATTTTGACAAAGTATTATTTTGGGGAAATTGTCTGAAGTAAAATATAATATTTTTGGGAAAAATATGTATAATTTGGAGACAGAATATTATAGATAAGTGGGACTTAAAAATATATTTTCGGAATTATAAAGCATACATGTATAAATACCCCCATCCTTGGGAAGGGAACACGAATACGAAGACTTGAGAAATATTACTACAGAAACAGTTATTCCAAAACTAAACACGATTATTATAACTTGGAATAATACCAGAAACGTAACCCAAAAACACAAATACTAAGACAAGGCACTACCCGTTCGTCTAATAGACAATAGACCATTGTAGGTAGTCGTGATTGCCGTGAAGATTTGGGTTACGAGTACGAAGACGCAATACTGTGAGTTCATGTCCCCCTTTTCTCTTAACTGTTTTCAGTTTTTATACCTCGGGGGTGAAATACATGTTACTATGACTACGAATACTTTTTACATGGTATGGTTAGCGTAAGGAGGGTTACTACTTAGATCATGTGAGTGGGTAGGCGGGAACTGGAGGCCATTAATCCTCATTGTAGGACCGAGGGTCATTAGCGGTAGGTCTATCTAGGTGTAGCGAGCCCAACCCCTGAGTCCGCCGAATGAACCAGGTGGTGACTTTGTACCCGACGCAAAAATCTGCTAGGTTTGAGTCTTCCTACTGCACTTCACACATATCATTGGCTTTGCAACCCAATGGTGATCTCTTTTTCCTTATTTGCTACATACAAGGGATTTTCATACATACGGACATTTTTACAAGGGTTTATACAAACTCACTTACACATGAACTCGCTCAACTTTATGTTGACTTTTCAAACTACATGTATTTCAGGAAACTAACGGATCTGGCACGGTATGCACATATTTTCAAGCTGCATTTGAATAAAGAAGTCATCTAGGGTTTAGAAGGTGTAACCTCTTCCTGGACGTGTTACATATCCCTAAACCTAGTATTGTTTAAAGTCTTTTGCTAAGTCTTTACGAACTCAATTAAATCAAGTTAAGGTTTCTAACTTATTTTGTGATTGTTGAAAATGGGATTTTTCTAAACTTTATTAATGGATGAATATCTCATGTTTTTATCATATAGCATTGTTATGATTGTTGCTATGGTATTAAGAAGTCACACCAAATAATCCACGCTTCCACAATGCCAGGGTGTGACAGCTTGGTATCAGAGCTTCGGTCGTAGCGAACTAGGATTCTTTCTTGAGTCTAGACTACGATCACTAGGGCTCTCACGAAAATATTTTCACAACATGTTTTCATTGCATACACAAAACATCCAGATCCAGGGAACAAACATTTTTACAAACAAAAAGGCACAAGTACACTTTTCAAAAATTTATAGTTCAGTCGGGGAGACTGAGGAAGTTCAGTCGGGGAGACTGAGGGAGTTCAGTCGGGGAGTCTGAGAGAGTTCAGTCGGGGAGACTGAGGAAGTTCAGTCGGATAGACTGAGGAAGTTCAGTCGGGGATACTGAGGGAGTCCAGTCAGAGAGACTGGGGGAGTTAATCTTAGAGACTAGGGATTCAGTCGGGGAGACTGAGGGAGTTAGTCTAAGAGACCAGGAGATTCAGTCTGAGAGGCTGGGAGGGTAGTCTGAGAGACTAGGAGATTCAGCCTGAGAGGCTGGGAGGTTAGTCTAGTGGGACTAGAGAGTTCAGTCTGAGAGGCTGGGAGATTAGTCTAGTGGGACTAGAAAGTTCAGTCTGAGAGGCTGGGAAGTTGGTCTAGTGGGACTAGGAGGTTCAGCCTGAGAGGCTGGGAGGATAGTCTGGGGAAGACTAGGACGATTACTTGCTTACATTAATTAAGACTTACATGCTTGTTTGATTTAAGGTTGATGTACGTACATATGTGATAATTGTTCGCATATACTAATTTTAATGATTACAATGGATATACATGCTACGCACCGGCACACATGTCACAAGTTATCAGACATTGATAACCCTATGGCCACCGCCACGGATAAGGAGACAGCATCTGCGCCAGAGATATTTACGGCAGACACTGAGAGTGATCCTGATATGCTGACCAAGCACGAGGACGACTTCCAACAGTCCGCGCTACCAGATTCTGGTAATACTTCATCTTAGCTGATGGTTTCTCTGACAAGAATCTTTCTGTCACTCTTGTTTCAATCCATGACCACTCCATCACTGTTCATCCCGATGATGGACACACCATGGCTCCAATCCTCGATGATGCGCCTCCTGCGGACATTTCTAATAAAGGTTGGCTACTCGACCAACAATATATGACTACGTTGGCATGCTTATCGATGGTCCTCCTGCTGGCGCCCATAACGATAGAAAATCAGACGAGAACACTGATACTAACTTCACTTCTTAAGACCCATGTTAACAAGCCATCCTCTGATTCTAGCATGCATTCAGACTCCTTTGAGTCTGTGATACCTGCAACCTTACAAACAGCTGGAATACAACATTCTACTACTGACACAAGACGACGATGACATGGCTGCTGCTCTATCACCTGCTCGAGACACCACACCGTTACACGACTCAGAGCTTGCTCTTGAGCTAGCTTCTACACCTTTTGGGTCAGCTTGATGTTGCGCCTGCTGAACCTACACCTTTACGTGATCACAATCCTGTTTCTTTTGGTCTGCCAGACATTGCACCCCTTATATCTACCTACATCGGGCAATCTCCTCACTTGATGAGATGCTTGTTTTTACACCCGCAACCGCTGAAGTTACTATTGTGAAGACCGACGCCCATTGCGCCATCGTGCCTATTGCTTTCTTTCAGGACATACCCGCACCCCGGAAGAGTACTCCAGGTCGGTACCAGTATAACGATCCTTTTTGCTACAGCAGCACATTCCTCGACCTCATAGGCCACACGCGAGATGAGTTGCTCCTGTAACATCAACCACGGTTGACGATACAAGTCGCAGGATGTTGGAGATTGAGCTGACGCCACAATTGGCAACTTCAAATGCAAAACATTACATAACCAAAAACGTGATTTGAGTGTCTACATCACAAGACAGCATATTGTCTGAAGAGTCTATGTAAACACCACGTCCTCCATCCTGTCTATCACCAGCATGCTTTGATCCGCCACGTACATCAAGATTCCTTTTGTGCTCTTGACCTTTGCTATTTCACCGTTCCCAGGATTCTGATGCTCATTTCTTTACTATCGAATGACAGAGCAGATAATTACTTCAACGTATATACAAGCTCGAGGAGGGACTCACGCATGTTAACAGTTTACTTTTCTTTCCTCCTCCACCTCTGTCACCAGTATAGTTGGTTTCTGGATTATGCGGATTGTATTACGCTTGGGTAAAGACACTATGACAAGCCGGGATTACGGAGACTTTTGAGGACCACTTCTGACTACGTAATTTTGATGCACTAAAATACCTGTTGGACAAGGGTAGGGTGACCCTGTGTCCCTTCTGATGTGATGCATTTTGTAAGACACAGTGATTGTGGCGGAGGATAATGAAAGCCCAATCAGCTTTAAACACGCGACAATACTTACGACCAATGACTAACGAAAAACTCCGTCACTATGTCCCCACTAAGCACGCTGTTGATCTACATATTTGTGCTATAACTATAATGCTACATGCTTACTTGCTACATTCCTACTTACAAGTTGTGCATTACATGAGATAGTATGTGATTGAATGTTATAACGACTGTGTATATACGCATATGTAATACGCTTCTGAGGTCTTATTCGTTAAAAAGAGACTTGTGTGCTCGCGTCCTTAACAAGACCTGACCTAACCGACTTTCTTCTAGGAAGAGGTCGACTCAAGGGAACACCAATATCAACCACCCTCTACCTACAACAGAGGCGGAAATGCGAGAGCGCCTCTTACAGGCCATCGCACGATACGAGGCCCATCGCTCTGATTGCAGCGAAGGTACCTCAGGAAATAACACCCCCAACGGTAATGTCTAGTCCTTTAAGACACATTACAAAACGTTTGGACATTTCCACGAGTGCCTTGCTAAGGCCTTACACGAATAATGTTGCTTGCATCGCAGGCTGCACCTACAAGCAGTTCTTGGACCACAAACCTCGAGAGTTTGACGGCACTGGGGGTGCCTTAGCCTTCGTGTGCTGGGTTGAAAAGACGGATTCTGTTTTACGATTGAGCAAATGTGACCCCGAACATCAAGTCACGTATATAGCTAGACTATTGGTGGATGAGGCTCTGTCATGGTGGAACCATCAAGTTCGGACAATGGGCGAGACCGCTGCGTATGCTATGACGTGGGACGAACTGAAAGATCTGATGCGTGAGAGATATTGCTCGAGGGCAGAAGTCCAGAAGTTGGAAACAGAACTGTGGAACTTGAAAATGGAAGGACCAAAGATAGAAGAGTATGTGCAGAGATTTAACGAATTATCAAAAGTTGCTTTACTCCTGGGGGGACCAGAGTTTAAGAGAATTGAACAGTTCATAAGGGGACTGGCACCCCAGATTCTAAGCCTGGTAACAACATCTAAACCTTCAACGATCACCGAGGCTATCAACATAAGTGTGGCACTCACGGAAGAAGCAGTTAGACGAGGAGAATTTTCCACTACGGAGGAGAAAAAGGAGACTACTATAGAGGCATCTGGGGGTAACAAGAGAAAGCTCGCAAATTTCAAGATGGTTACTCTAGGGAGTAGCGAGAAGAAGGCCAAAAAGGGAAAAGACTACATGGGTATCCTACCTAAGTGCGACAATTGTTTACGTTATCATGTCGGGCGATGTAGATATGGAAAATTTGCTAACTGTGGAAAGAGGGGGCATCCTAAAGAAACTTGTTGGCAAGATACTGAACGTGGTAATGGGGGCCACGACGGCAGTGAGAATCACGAATGGGACAACGATAATGACAATTGTCAAGGCAGGATGAGCGATAAACAGAAACGTGCTCAAGGTTGTTTTAACTGTGGAAGCAAAAAGCATTTTAGAAAATACTTCCCTAAGAAGAATCAGGCACAGGGATAAAAGCTCAGTAGCAGAGCTAGGGGAGCACCCCAGGAATCCAAGAGTGGATATCGGTACGTCCCGAATTACTCAATGTTATGCATCTGTATTGCCAAATACTGTTGCAAATTTTACGATTCGCACCTCTAGAGTTCGAGAGTATAATTGGTTAAAGTGACGAGTAAGTAGATATTCCAGTACCCATTAGAACTAGCTTAGGGGAAGCTAGTGGAAGCCAATGCAGTAACTGGGGGGCGACAAGATAAAAACCGGAGAGCGTAAGTTTACGATAGATCTACTGTCAGTTGAGCTAGGAAGCTTCAACGAGGTAATTGGGGTGTATTAGTTGCCAAGCAGTCGAGCGGAGGTTGATATCCGCACCTCGATGACGAATGAAGGAACGATCATGACTCACAAAGCAGGATACGCCTCCACAGATCACAAATTGATGGAAGGCATGAAAGTTGTTGTGGGAAGGATGTGTTGTTTCCTGACTCATGACGGGGACAAGGGAGCCGAAGAACTAAAACTTAAAAATACCCCCGTGATCGGAGAATATCCTGAAGTCTTCCTCAAAGACTAGCTAGAATTATCTCCTCAACGACGAGTCGAATTTTTGCATCGATTTGATTCCAAGCGTCGCACCTGTAGTCAATGCACCTTGAGCGACTTACACCTTCGGAAATGCAAGGATTGACAGTGAATTTTTAGCAGTGGATAGAGAAGGAAGATAACAGACCAAGATGTTCCTTTTGGGTAACCCCGTTTCTGCTCGTCAAAAATGAGGATGATGATTTTCAAATAAACATCAACTGCCAGGAGCCGAACAAGCTAACACACGAGAGTCGGTGACTCTTGCTAAGGGTTAACGAACCTCTTACATAACTGACTATGAGGACTCAACTTCTACTACACGGCTGATCAACGATCAAGCGTCGTTAGCGGTGAAATTCAGGAAGAAAGCATACCAAGGCGAAATTGTGGGACAATGACTTGTGCTTAGACGTGGGCAAAATGGCGTTCCCTACACAATGTACAAACCAGATCTACATGGGATACGAAATCTGGAGAATCTAGAAAATTTATATCTAGGACCTTTGGGAACCCAGGACCAAACTCGTAAGGGTTTTACTTAGAAACCATATTTGTCAACTCAATCAAACGTCATTAACTTGACAAACTTGTCACATCAGTTAACAAAACCGAAAGTACTTAAATTTGCTTCTGTTGAAGTCTTCACTCTTACTCCTAACGAGTAGATATTTGCATTTCTATTCCCCGCAAAGTAGTTGCATCACGTTAATTTTCTTCGCTGAGAGCGGACACACACCTGTTTCAATACTTGGTCATTCCTTCATTTTAGCAAGTGCTCGTTGTTTCGGTACTCGGAAACTTTCATGACACACATGCATCATTTGCTACGCAGGTGGTTTTGTTTCAAACAAACAATTCATTTAAATTTAAATATTACCTTGCTAAGCCTAATTGCTGATTCGTGATTCGAACGACCTACATTATTGTTATTGTTGACTCTTTTGTTATCAAGTCAACACACTTTCTTGAAACCGCTTTCTTTCAAGCTACGTTTAAGGTTTATGTTTGCTACCATGCCAAGATTCCCTTGTTGATACGTACGTTTCTTGTTGGGTTACGCTGAAACTAAGTTCGATTGCTCAAACTTATCCAGTTCACATGTTTGATTTGAGACGCCATATGATGTATTGAGAGCATCATATTCTAATGCTTTGGCAAAAATTCTTTTGTTTCAAGTCGTAGTAGACTTGTTTGGTCTATGACTCCACTAAATTGTTGATTGATTTCGATACCTTATGGGATACTTCCACAAAATTGAAGCTTGCGCTTATTTGGTTACTCACTCTGTACACGGATTTAATTGCCTATTTATTTGTTAACAACCCACTTTGATATCCACGATCGAAGCAGTCTCAACACAATCGTGTGTTAAGACAATAGTACATATATTCATTTCATAAGCACTATGTACCTCCTAACGATCCTTTCGTTGTCAATCAAATGCCTTACAGTACTTCAAACTTTTTCATCTTCGATCAAAACAGTGGCACTTTGATGTTCCATATTCAACCGAAAAACTTTATGACATTGTGAAAATCAATCCTCCAGGCTTGTTTCGGTACATTTTCATCTGGGCTCAAACACGGTGAACTTGTTCAAACACCGCTATTATGGAATTATGTCATTGTGACACCTTGTGGTGTCATTACAAACTTGTAGCTTGTGCTAATCATGGTCAACCGTTTCACGCAAAAATACATAAACTTTTGTTGACTCGTTATTTAAACATTCCTGATGCAACTACAAATCAAAGCAAGGATACACCAGATTCGCTTGTGTTCACTCGGCGTATTCTCGCCATTCAAAACGTTCAACAACATACTGAATCTTACCATTCATCTACCCGGGAGTTGACAGATCAATTTACTATTTCATTTGAGTTGTTGATTTTTAAATTTATATAGCGGGTGCTATGTTTCGTGAAAACTCGCTTGCATAATGTGATCGATCGTTTGAGGTTCTTATTAGTCAAAACTCCTCTTTTGTGGACCCCCCTGCTAGCCGGATTACACTAGGCTATACGTCAAGTACGTCTTGTACTTCTGACATCAACTGCTTTGAGCACACACCCTTTTTAACCCTAGGGTTCGGGTTGTTATATATTCTTGGACTCACCAAATGTGAGTAAAGTTTGATTCGTTTGATGATTATCTACCTCGATATTATTTATATACATACACGTGTGACGAAACCATAAGGGGTTAAGGTAGTACAAATTTCGAGGACGAAATTTCTTTAACGGGGGGAGAATGTGACAGCCCTCACCAAATCAAGTATCCGTACGAATTAATTAATATTTAATTAATGCTTAATTACTGTGCTTGCTTACAATTGTGGTTAAACTGCTACTTGAATTCTGGTACATACATATACATGCATCATACTTTATTAACTGTCACTCCATTATTTACACAGAACTATAGTGACAAACTTGATGCATAATAGCACAGTAGCACAATGATCGGATAACCCAGTAAACGTGCTGACATAGCCAGCAACAGACAGACACTGTCTCTAAGGCCAGTATGAGCCGGGAGTAGTTTACTACACTAGTAGAGAGTGTAGGGAGGTGAGGATTGTTAAACTGCGTCACTAGGTGATAGTTGTAGTGACCGGATGTGCCTAAAACATGCTTTAAATACAAAGTTCTGCACTTTATTACAAAATTCGGCATTTTATTTAACTAGTAAAGTGCAAAAACATGAGAAAATAATACTAGACACTTTCCAAAGTGTCGGGAATTCATTGTGTCACTAAAAATAATATTAAAGACACTCTAAATGCTTAATTAGCACTTTAACGGATTAATATCCAACCGAACAACCGGACTTAACCCGGAACATAAAAATATTGTCAATGATATTATTTACACTTTTCTGAGCTAGTTAGGGTCCCCGAACACCCTAACACCCGTTATATTTCATAACACACTAATAACTAACTTAAAGATCTAACTAAGCATAACTATCACCTAACTAAATGGTTGAAATCAAACCATACCCCCCCCCTCAACCGATCGGTCCCCCTAGGGGACACACTTCTTACAACTTTGATTATTTTATTACATCTTGCCTAAAATCTAGGAAGCATATTATATGTTGGACAATGAAGAATTTAGGTTTATAAATAAACATACAAGGTAATCATCCTCTCACTTCCAAACCCAACATCAACACAAAGCTTCTCCTTCCTCCTACACCATTCACGTCCGCCACCATCACCATACTACCACCACCATCAAGTTCCATTCTAACCATTTTCTACATACTCAAAGGTGCAAGGAGCTTCATAAACAAGCTTGGTGTGTTCGAAAGCTCAAGGACCTCGCTCGTTTTCTTTTAACCACCACATTTCTTCACTTGAACTCTCCTAGCTTTGTGCTAGTGGTAAGCATTTAGATCCTTTCATTTTACTTGTTATTTAAGTGGTTAAAGATGTTTAGAGATCAACAACATAAGAACTCTAAAGAGCTTGAACAAGTCTTGGAACATAAAAGATGAAAAATGGTTAAAGTAATGAAGTATTGTTAAGATAATGAAGTAATCATGATAAATCTGCATAATACAAACAATAATCTGCTGTAAATAACCTATGTTATGAGGGAAATCGTACTAGAAAGGATGACGATCGTATGTGTGCGTTTTAGTAACAATTAACCTTGAAACAGCATGCTGACTTGCACATTCAGCCGAATTTAACTGGCTATAAACAGGTCATAACTTAACGAAAAATGTGTTTTCTGAAGTCTGGGTTTATGTACTATGAAATACGGTTCTAATGGCACCGGAATCACAATTTTTGGACTTCGTTTACTATTTTTAAAGCGTCGATTTGTAACAGCAGCTAAAGCTGCATTTTTACAGCAGTAAATGAGAGTCATATTTTCAGTCATAACTTGAATTCTGTGTATAGTTAGATCATAAAATTTATACTGTAGATGGTCACTGTTGTCACCGTGATCCTTCAACTGGAATTTCGTAAACCGGACTCTCGATGAATTTTAAATAAAATATTCCGTGAACTGCAGTCAGAAAAAGGTAAATCTGAATGCAGTCCAGAAAATGAATTTCTACAAAATATTGGTGACGATTTGGATGATGACATTTTTACACAATAATATTTGGATCGTATATGATATTTTGTAAAAATTTGGGAAATTTCGGAATCAGGTAACTATTTTATTAAAATAACCGAAAACAGCCCAGTTTTGTGTTTTAAAACTGAATCGATATAAGTAGTATTTTTGATGTGCGTGAAGTGTGTTATATTTTTAGATGTATATTTAAGCCCTTTTTACACTTTTAGCCAAGTTTTAAATTTATAAAACACGATATTCACTAACACTAAACACACATATGGGCAAGTGCACCCATCGTGGACGTAGTATAGTGTTGGTAAGATACCGAGGTCGTCCAAGGACACAAGAGCTTTTAATACCGGTTTATCCTCAACGTCTAATCAAATCAAAAAGTGAGAAGAATGTTTTAAACTAAGAAAAATAAAAACTAACTAAATGCTGAAAATAAAAATAAAATAAAAACAGATAGACAAGATGAATCACTTGGATCCGACACGTGTATTAGTATAACCTTTGATTATTTTCGCACTTTTGCACTTGTTTAAGAGATTATCTTAGTTATTGTAGTAGGCCCCTCTTTTGAAGGCGACGTTACCCTCAACCCAGTAGTTTGAGTCAGCAAGGATACAATCCTAAAGGGTCGGATTATTGAAAGATAATGAATTAAGTTATTAATGCAAATTATGGTAGGCCCCGCTTTTGGCGGTGACGTTACCCTCAGCTAAGTAGTCTGAGTCAGCAGGGATACAGTCCTAAATAGCCGGGTTATAGTATTAATAGTAGTTAACTTATGAGGGGGTCAAAGAGTTTGGATCCCCGCCATCCAATACCTATGGGCATTGAAGGAGATCCTACTAAATTTGACCCAGGTCCCATGCAGGACCTCTAAACGCTGAACAAGGGCAAGACCCTTACCAAACCGTTCCCTTAACCCTCGACCAGGTAGCCAACATACCTCCATATAGACCGTGGAGATATGAATGGTGAAAATCTTTTATTTTATATAGACAGTAAAATAATGCCAAGACACCACGGACAAACGATAAGGAAAGATCACCTTCAACATAAGTAACTAGTTATTAAAGTCATTAATACAAAACCAAATAAAAAGTGCAAAAGATTAAAAATAAAAAGTATTATACTAAACACTTGTCTTCACCAAGTGATGTAAGAGACTTAGGCAAACATGGCCTTGATTGTCAAGAACTCTTACGATCAATCTTGGATCCCGAGACGACTCACACACTCTACGATGGACAATGGATGATGGTGGTGGATGATGGTGTTATGGTGGTGGTGGGTGATGGATGAGGTGTGAGAGAGGTGGTGTGCCAAGGGATGAGAGAGAATGAAGCCAAGCTCCTCTATTTATAGGCTGAACAGAAGGCTGGACACGGCCCCGTGTCCGCTGGACACGGCCCCGTGCCCGTCTAACATTCTCTCACTTCATTAATTGTAATTGCGAATTACAATTAATGCGCCTGCTGTACTTTCACCACACCCCCGTGCTCGCTGGACACGGCCCCGTGGTGGGCAATGGAAGCTTCTACTGGTTTGTCTTTTCTATTGCTTCCTGGGCACGCCCCCGTGTTCGCTGGACACGGGGCGTGTTCAGACTCTGTTTCTTCTCCTTTGCCTTGGGAGGTGCCGTTGAGGGTCCGGGCAGTCCACTTTTGTTCCTTTTCTTGTATTTTATGGTAGAATTAGTTGTCTTTTTGCTTCTTTTGTGATTTTGAGCTCATTTCATCCTGAAAATACAAAAGGAAGACAAAAACACTCTTTTTCCAACATTAGTACTTAAAAAGGGTTAGTTTTATGCCTTAATTGATGTGATTTATATGTTGCATTTTACACACATCAATTTTGCATGCCTAAGTGTCGGGTTGGTTATTTGAAAGCAATCTAACATGTTATATGTTAAAGAAAATGATACGCTAGTAAGCATGGACGCCTCCATTTACAAAGGAAACTTTGGCGAAATTTTTCTAGAAATGTAACACTTAGAAATATTTTCGGTGACAAGTGTTATAAATATATTTTTAACTTGTTTTCAAAATATAAATTTCGCTATGATTTTTATTACAAAATAACCAAGTGTCGGAGGTGGATCTTCGTAAATGAAACCTGTTAGATATATATTGAGAAAATATAGTTCATAATAAAACGCTTGTATGCTTACGTGATTATTTTTGTGAACTAGAGATATATTATTTTTAGGATAAAAATAATATTACTTGATATCTATCATGAAAATACGACTCCAAAATAATACCAACACCCTCACAAATAAATATTTAAGTTACATCGGTATTGTTCTTACAACGCGAACTCTAAAATGTAACGCGCGTGTTTTCGGAAAATACTCTTAATGGTGTATTTTGACAAAGTATTATTTTGGGGAAATTGTGTGAAGTAAAATATAATATTTTTGGGAAAAATATGTATAATTTGGAGACAGAATATTATAGATAAGTGGGACTTACAAATATATTTTCGGAATTATAAAGCATATATGTATAAATACCCCCATCCTTGGGAAGGGAACACGAATACGAAGACTTGAGAAATATTACTACAGAAACAATTATTCCAAAACTAAACACGATTATTATAACTTGGAATAATACCAGAAACGTAACCCAAAAACACAAATACTAAGACAAGGCACTACCCGTTCGTCTAATAGACAATAGACCATTGTAGGTAGTCGTGATTGCCGTGAAGATTTGGGTTACGAGTACGATGACGCAATATTGTGAGTTCATGTCCCCCTTTTCTCTTAACTGTTTTCAGTTTTTATACCTCGGGGGTGAAATACATGTTACTATGACTACGAATACTTTTTACATGGTATGGTTAGCGTAAGAAGGGTTACTACTTAGATTATGTGAGTGGGTAGGCGGGAACTGGTGGCCATTAATCCTCATTGTAGGACCGAGGGTCATTAGCGGTAGATCTATCTAGGTGTAGCGAGCCCAACCCCTGAGTCCGCCGAATGAACCAGGTGGTGACTTTGTACCCGACGCAAAAATCTGCTAGGTTTGAGTCTTCCTACTGCACTTCACACATATCATTGGCTTTGCAACCCAATGGTGATCTCTTTTTCCTTATTTGCTACATACCAGGGATTTTCATACATACGGACATTTTTACAAGGGTTTATACAAACTTATTTACACATGAACTCGCTCAACTTTATGTTGACTTTTCAAACTACATCTATTTCAGGAAACTAACGGATCTGGCACGGTATGCACGTATTTTCAAGCTGCGTTTGAATAAAGAAGTCATCCAGGGTTTAGAAGGTGTAACCTCTTCCTGGACGGGTTACATATCCCTAAACCTAGTATTGTTTAAAGTCTTTTGCTAAGTCTTTACGAACTCAATTAAATCAAGTTAAGGTTTGTAACTTTTGTGAATGTTGAAAATGGGATTTTTCTAAACTTTATTAATGGATGAATATCTCATGTTTTTATCATATAGCATTGTTATGATTGTTTCTATGGTATTAAGAAGTCACACAAAATAATCCACGCTTCCGCAAAGCCAGGGTGTGACAGTAATCCACATACATTCTCCATCCACCATTTCCCTTCGGTACCATCACTAGGCTGGACACCCAAGTTTGGTAGCGCACCTCTCTAATGATCCATGCGTTCAGCAGCTCGGTTACTTGTTGTTTCATTGCTTCATGCTTCTCTGGTCCCAGGTTACGCTTGGTCTGCACAACTAGCTTGGCGTTCTCAGCAACGTTTAATCCGTGCTCTGCAACGTGCCATGGAACCCCTACCATGCCGGTTGGTGTCCAGGAAAAGACATCCATGTTCTTTAACAACAGTTGTTTGAGGGATACGCGGGTGGCTTTGGAAATTGTTGCACCTAAGGTGATTGTCTGCTCTGGATATTTCCTGTTCAGGATCCACTTCTCTGGTTGAAGCATTGTTAGTAAATGATATCCGCTGTGCTCTCTGGGTCAATGAAGATGTAATCTGTTTGATAATGACCGGACACTCTGGAGATTACGATGGGTCTTCTTTCTCTTGGTCCTCCCCTGACTACGGGAAAAATGACTTGCCTTTCACGCCAAGAGTCATCTTGCGCACGCTTGTTGTAATTCTTCCTTGGTCTTCTTTGACCTCCTTGTATCATGTGTGTTTCAAGCTTCCAGAGTTTCTTATTATCAGGACCTTCCTTTCTTCTCTGGATTTGACGTGTGTCTCTTTCGCCACCTTTGACCAGGTGAGTAAGTTTGCCACCCTTCAATGCTCGTTCAATTTCTTGCCTCGGACTAATGCAGTCATCTGTTAGATGCCTTGTGTCTTTGTGGTACTCGCAAAAGAGGTTTGGGTCTTGCCCTCTCTTTTTGCACATCTGCAGCGGAGCCTTTTCAGTGGACAGAACTTCAGAAGGAGTCTTGGTGAGAGGCATCCATTGTTTTTCTCTGTTCTCTTACTTGACTTCTTTTCGATAGCCTATCTGGTTGATGGTTGTGCGATCATCCTCAATCGGTGGGCTACTTTCTCTATAACCAGATGCTTTCCATGGCTGACCTTTTCCTTTCCTATTGCGCTTGTCGTCGGCATGCTGGTTATAGTTGTGATGACGTTCTTCATCGCTGGTCAACTGTTTGTCAGTCTGTGCAATGATCTTTGAAGCCTCTATGAAGGTTTCCCAGTCTTTGGGACCTCCATCTTTACCCTTTACTCTACGAATTGGGTCATCACACTTGACGACACGCATGAAGTGCACGCACCTGATCTCATCTCCCACGTTTCCTAGTTCCAAACATTCCTTGTTATATCTCGTAATGAACAAATTAACGGCAAAAACAAATATGAATATGAAGAAAGGAAGTTGGCACACTATACCGACCCTCCAAGCTTCACCCCAAAGACAAAAATAACAAAACCAGAACCCAAGCACGGGGTCGTGCCAGCCGGGCATGGATTGTGCCCCCCCCCCCACTCAAGATTCCCAGAAGAAAAAGACAAACAGAAAACGAAAAGGGACACGGGGCCTTGTCCCTTAAGCACATGTCATGGTCAACTCTCAGATTTGCAAATTTGGATTCGTACAACAAGTATAGAAGACACGGGGTCGTGTCGTTGACACACGGGGTCATGTGTGCAGAAGAGTTGACACCAACATTAAATGAAGACATAGAAGGGAAGGACACGGGGCCATGCCAACCAGGTACGGGGCCGTGTAAAGCTACTGTTTTCAAGTATAAAAGGAGGTGCTTGGCTCATTTGGAAACCATCCCTTGGGAAACCACTTCTCTCACACCTGCCACCACTCCACCACCACAATACCACCATCATCCACCACCTTTATCCATCATCTATCCTTAGAGAGTGTGTGTGTGTAGTATCGGGATCCAAGATCGATAGTAAGAGTTTTCATCAAACAAAGGCCATGCTTGGCTAATCTCTTACATCACTTGGTGAAGACAAACTCATTTATGTATTACTTTTGATTTCCTATCTTTGTTGACTTTTTATTTGGGTTTGTATTAATAACTTTAATAACTAGCTTTTATATTGAAGGTGAACTTTACTTAATCATTTCTTCATGTTTTTTTAATTCACTCATTCGTGTCTTTACGGTCTATATAAAGTGTGCTAACTGCCTGAAAAGAGGTTAGATGGGTGGTTGGGTAAAGTTCTTGCCTCGTTCAGTGTATAGATCCTGCGAGAACCTGATTCATTAAGCTTATTAGGACTTCCCTTGAGGCAGATAGCATCAAATCGGGAGAAGTAAGAACGGCTTATAATCCCTTATAAATTAACTACTATTAAAACTTTAAACCGACATTGAGGGACTGTATCCCTGCTGACCCAGGCCAATATGGTCGAGGGTAGCATTTCCTCCAAAAGAGGGATATACGACTTTTTGGATTAATAACTTACTTAATTATCTTTCAATAAACCAGCCTTGCGGGACTGTATCCCTTCTGAATCAGACCAATATGACTGAGGGTAGTGTTGCCTTCAAAAGAGGGACATGCCACAATAACTAAGATAATCTCTTAGAAAACCTAAAGCTAGGAAATCATCAAAGGATACATAAATGACGAGTCGGATCCAAGTGATTCTATCTTATCTATCTGTTTTATTTATTTATTATGTTTCTTTATTTTTATATATTTAAAAACAAATACAAAAATTTCTCCCAACATTTGGTTAGATTAGACGTTGAATATATTCCAGTATTAAAAGCTCTTGTGTCCTTGGACGACCTCGGTATCTTACTATCACTATATTACGCCAACGATGGGTGCACTTGCCCTAGCGTGTTGTAGAGAGTGATAGTTTTATATCATGTTTTATAAATTTAATGCTTGATAAAAATGGTAAAAAGGTACTAAAAATATATTAAAAATTCGTACACGCTCCGACACGTCACCATCCGGCAAAGTTAACACCGGTGCACATGTCAACTTTTCTTTTAGCACTTGGAATGCTTTTTCTTGTTCGTCAATCCAAACGAAATTTTCATCCTTGCGAGTTAGCTTAGTCAATGGTGATGCAATTTTGAAAAAAATCTTGGATGTATCACTTATAATATCTTGCAAGCCCCAAAAAGCTTCTGATCTCGGATGGATTCTTCGGAAGGCTCTAATATGACACTGCTTCTATTTTTGGACAGATCTACTAATATTCCATTGGCACTTATGATGTGCCCAAGGAATTGTACTTCTCGGAGCCATGATCTGTGTAAAATGAAACATATAAATTACATCAAATGAGGCATTATTCTAACCCTTTTTTAGTACTAATGTTGGAAAAAGTGTGTTTTTGTCTTCCTTTTGTATTTTCAGGGTTAAAGGAGCTTAAATGAACAAAAGAAGCAAAAACACAGCAAAATCCAACATTAATACAAGAAAAGGAATAAACGTGGCGTGCTCGATCCCTCGACGGCATCTTCCCAAGCAAAAACAAGACTTCAGAAGGCTGAACATGCCCTGTGCCCAGTGGACACGGGGGCGTGCCCAAGTGTCTGAAGAAAGGACAAAAGTGTAGAAGCTTTTATTCCCCGACACGGGGCGTGCCCAGCTCCACACGGCCATGGTCAACGCTAAGATTCGCAGAATCCAAGCAAATCTTGATAGTACAGATACGCTTCTGCACACGGGGCCGTGCCCAGCGGACACGGGGGCGTGGTCAACTAATGCAGACAAACTGCAATTAATGAAGAAAGAGAAAGTGGGTGGACACGGGGCCGTGTCCGGGCTTCGGTGCAGGCTATAAATAGAGGTGCTTTGTTTGCTTCAAAAGCATCCCTTGACAAACCACCTCTCTCCCACTTCACTCATACTCCATCACCATCACAACTCCCTCATCCACCACCATCATCCATCATAGAGTGTGTGTAGTAGTCTCGGGATCCAAGATTGATAGTAAGAGTTCTTGACAATCAAAGGCCATGTTTGCGTAAGTCTCTTACATCACTTGGTGAAGACAAGCATTTAGTGTAATACTTCTGTTTTTTAATCTTTTCGCACTTTTTATTTGGTTTTGTATTAATTACTTTAATAACTAGTTTCTTATGTTGAAGGTGAAACTTCCTTATCATTTGTCTGTGGTGTCTTGACGTTATTTTACTGTCTATATAAAATAAAAGATTTACACCATTCCTATCTCTACGGTCTATATAGAGATATGTTGGCTACCTGGTCGGGGTTAAGGGAATGGTGTGGTAAGGTTCTTGCCTTGTTTAGTGTATAGATCCTGCAAGGACCTGGGTCAAGCTTACTAAGACCTCCTTCAATACCCACTGGTATTAGATGGCGGGGGTGCGAATAGCTTGATCCCCTCATATGTAAACTATTATTAATACATTAACCCGGCTACATGGGATTGTATCCCTGCTGACTCAAACCACTTAGCCGAGGGTAACGTCACCTTCAAAAGAGGGGCCTACCATATTACGCATGAATAACTTAATTAATTATCTTCCAATATTCCAACCCTTTAGGATTGTATCCTTGCTGACACAAACTACTAGGTTGAGGGTAACGTCACCTTCAAAAGAGGAGCCTACTACTATAACTAAGATATTCTCTTAAAAAGTGCAAAAGTGTGGAAAACATCAAAGGTTACAATAAAGGCGAGTCGGATCCAAGTGATTCATCTTGTCTATCTGTTTTATTTTATTTTATTTTTATTTTCAGCATTTTTAGTTTTTATTTTCATGTTTAAACCTTTTTGTAAAATTTTGATTTGATTAGACGTTGAGGATAAACCGGTATTAAAAGCTCTTGTTTCCTTGGACGACCTCAGTATCTTACCAACGCTATACTACGCTCACGATGGGTGCACTTGCCCATATGTGTGTTTAGTGTTAGTAGAATATCGTGTTTTATAAATTTAAAACTTGACTAAAGTGTTAAAAAGGCTAAAAATATAAAAAAAAATTATATAACGCTACACACGCATCAAGTTTTTGGCGTTGTTGCCGGGGACACAAGAATTTTAAGAAAGCTTAGAATCAACGGCCTAATCGTTTTTTTCTTATTTTTCTATTTTTTTAGGATTTTTATAAATTTTTCAGCTTCTGCAGAGCTCAGCACGGGTCGTGCCCGCTGAACCCGCCCCGTGCCCAATCTTTGGTATTTGCAATCCTGTTTTAAGTCACGCAGTAGCTGAACACGGGGCCGTGCCCGATAAACACGCCCTGTGCCCAAGTATCAGATACTGAAAACAGAACTGTAAGATCCCGACGGTTGGTAATTTCTGACATAACCATGGGCGATACTGATTTTTTTTACTACCGCTCCTCTTATGGTACGTGGTGTCAAATATGTGGCGGAACTCATGAAGATTTAAAATGTTATTTTTTAAACTACACTCCCCACTATATAGACCCATCGTTTTCCTGTAGCCTTAAGAGGGGAGAAAGTAAAAATAATCCCTATCTCTCCCTCGAATGCTCTCAATCGTCCCTTCTAGATGAAATGCTTCTTGAAGAATTATTTCAAATGGAAGATCTAATTCTTAATTGGATAAAAGAGCTTGAAATGGACATAACTAATTCATCTCAAGACAACGACCAAGAAGAATTATTGAGATCACATTCGGATAAAAACAACATCGTCGTTCCCGAAATCACCTCTACCTCTTGCGAAGACTTGAGCGATAGTCGTCCCTGTGTCGATTACGCCGTGAAGGACTCCCCATTGACTTCCGTAGATGCATACATAGACCTGAGCGATTCGACATACACATTCTTTAACGAGAGCATGGAAAAGGGTTGGACTTGTCCACCTACATTTAGCATAGTAATCACCCTTATTGACAACCTCTTACATCCTCGTCTAAATCTAGGGCAACTAAGGTATCTCAGGCACTTCGGTGTTGTCCCGTCCAGTAAGGAACCACCCGATCTGGATAAAATCCTTGAAATAGACAAAACTTCATAAACAACCTCTAGACACGGGGCCGTGTCCAGGTCAGCACGCCCCCGTGTCCACCAAAAGATTCCCGTCTGACTTTCGATCAGAATAAGGACAAAAAGTGTCAGAATCTTGTCTGCACACGGGGCCGTGTCCAGCCGACACGGGGCCGTGTCCAGCCGACACGGCGCCGTGTCCAACGTGCTGTCGTTTTCTATAAATGCAGCAAGATTCCTACACTCTTGGACCATTCCAAAGACAGAGATTTGGTGGGATCTTCTGTAGGATCAATCCGCGACCCGAACGAGTCAATCAGAAGAGCTCAAATCCGTTTCAAAGGCGGAAATTAAGAAACGGAGTAGAAAAACAGCTTGTTTCACTTAATATTGCCTTGTATATTGATATCACAATGATTACAGTCAAATGGCACTTCGGCAGCACTTCGGTACCGGAAAACAAGATCGTTACAACTGATTACGCTTGAAGACTATATATAGGGGATGGGGTTCTGCTTGAAAGGTACATATGCCGGTTCAAGCGGAATCACAAACTTTGTGATTTCGCTTGAAAGTGGACATGTCTCTTTCAAACAGAATCAGGTGTTCAAGCGGAATCCGATGAATAACACCCTAAAACATCCTATTTTCTCGTACAACGTGCCCTGATCTAACAATTCTAATCCTAGACTCGATACAAGACGAAGTCGACAGATGTTTGCACCAACAGACTCCCCCTCAGATGTTGACGAGTCTTCAGTGTCGAGTCTTCAACGTCTTCAGTCTTTATCAGTCTTTGGGCTTCCAGAATCTCGATCTGGCTCTTATCACACTCTAATTCTCTTGATCAGATCTCTTGATTCCTTAAGATCATTAGCATCAGCAGACTCAGATCAGAACCTAGCTCTTTGTCATTCAGACTCCCCCTCAACTTGTGCTGGGATCAAAGTCTGGCTTTTACTCTGCTCACATTCTCACAGGTTCAGGTATCTCATCCTAACTCACCTGCATATTCTCTACCCAAAACATAAGTTTCATCAAAATAAGATATAGCAGATTTAAAAAATCCTGCTAATCACTTGAAGACACAAATTTAACACATCATTTTCAAGTATCAATCAATAATGATTTATCATGATAATCTCCGATGAATAACATTTTCCTTCTAAAACATACACTCCCAAACCTGTTCGTCATGTTTAGCACTCGGAATTTTGAAAATCAGCTTTTCAATATCAGTTGTCTAAAATCTTTTTGGATTTTTTAAATAACAGAAATGAAATGCAGAAAAGAAATATTTACATTCAATGTTTTTTGTGAGTTTGTGTAAGAGGATCATATCAGTTTGAGAGACAAATCACCAACACCGTTAAGCTTTATACATTTTAAGTTCTAAACGATTCACTTTGATTGTCAGTATACTGGTCCATTTAAATTTTCACACAAAGTTCAACTGTTTCGAGATACGAAATTAATGTTTTTGAGACTTAAACTTATTCGCGTGTCCCACCACTTGAATATACTCCCGTATCCAGATCCCAATATTCAGTCTTACAGGTGAGTATACCTAGATGATATCTGTAAAGAGGTTAAATGCGAAACCGTGAGAGCTCAGGTCAGAACTTCCGTTCAGCAGAGAGATGATGGCTCGACTTTTGGTGTGTCCCCTTTAGAGGATCTTTTTTACAACAGCAATGATTATCAATTTTATTGTTTCATCATTTTTGCTGAGGGCGGTGCTATATTTCAAGCATTTGCAGAAAGTATTATACAGGGACTAGGTCAGAATTTCCATTCAGCAGAAGTCCCGGGATAATACCCCAGATATCACTAAGCATAAAGACCTAGTATCTCAGAAAAAGGGGTCCTTCAAACAAGATTTCGGGGGTTACCCATATATCCGAGAGATGTTACCCACGAATTAAGCAAGTTTGAATTTCGGTTTATATCTCATCACAATTTACTAAATGTGCAAAAACCTACTAGCACATCATTAGTGAGACCGTTTATTACATTTTTGACTTTCCAATTCTTTAGCATGTTGTGATAGTCCACTGATGTACTATCATTTCCTCTTTTCTCAACAAAACTCGTTTTTGATTTTATCATGTTTTTGTCTTTTTCGATTTTCTAATGTTTTTGGATTTTCTGAAAATTTTTACTCCCCCTAAAATTCAAACACATTTAATGAAATTTGAAAACAAAACTGTACAAGAAAAAATGACAACTGATTTTCAAGCTTCAATTCGCCATTCACTTGGCATAAACAATCAGAACTCCCCCTCACAACAAACTATTTTACCAGTAAGATTTCAAAACACTTAAGTTTGTTTTAATCAAAATGGTTTTTCCAGAAAATAAGTTGTGTTGTAACCACTTGTAGGTTGGGGTTCATTTCATCACATTGGTTTTTAATCACAAGAATGAGGATTACATCAAGTTCAAATTAATGACCTTGACTAATCACTTTGACAGAATAAACCTATGTTCCACTTGTAAAATTAACAACCAAACATATACAAAGAATGATGCCGATTCATGCTCCACGATTACCAACTTGGGAGCTCCGGCAAGTCACACTAAACCATTTTAAAAACATTTCAATAAAGATGCCGATTCATGATCCACGATTACAAACTTGGGATCTCCGGCAAGTCAGGTGTTTAATCAAACATTATATCCACCCAAGCCTGACCAGCCTTGGGTGATTTTGGAACACATCTGTCCCACCAACATTTTGATTTGTAAAAATCTTTGGCACCTTTTACCTTCCTATCAACCATCTTACCGAAAATGTGTTTAACTTTCCCATTGAAAGCCTTCTCAACATCAAATTCTCCCTCATCAGTGAAGAATTGATTTGAGATCTCAATCTTACCAACTTTCTTCTTCAAATTTTCCTTTGACAATTTAGGAAAATCTTCATCGCTCACTTCTGGAACGGAATTCACAATCTTTTTCTCAACCAAAGACTCCTCTGATTTTATGGAATCAGATTCATTGTCAGAATTACTCTCAGATTTAACCACCCACTTTTGCTTGCTCATATCACCTTTTCTTTTGTAAAACCGATTTGAATTTTCACCCTTTTCAGAACTAGAATTTTAAACCTTTTATCATTTTTCAAAGATAGTTCTGTCTTATCAACAAATTTTCTTCTCGAATCAAAGTTAGAAGAAATTTCCTGTTCTTTGTAGTTGGACTTGGGACAATTCCAAGCAATATGACCAACTTCTTGGCATTTGAAGCAAGTTCTTCTATCAACTCTTTGAGCAAATTTTCTCACATTCTTCTTCACTTCAGCAAGAAACTCCTGGTTTTACTGTTTCCAGAAAGGTTTCTTCTGTTCATCCTCTGAATTTCCACCTGCAACAAATTTTGTATTTGGTTTTTAAGTTTTCTGATTTTTATAATTTTCTGGTGAAATGAAACCAAGACCTTTCTTCTTGAGATTACCATTATGGTTTGGTTTCTTTTGAAAACCATAACCACAACCGTAACCGATTTTCCTATTAACTCTTTGTTGAATTCTTGAAGAAGTGTATTTGTTAGGTTTTCCATTATGATTTAAATCTTTTATTTCAGAAATATTAATTTCTGTCATTTTAAAAACCTGTTTGATCATTTCAGTTTTTACACTTCTTATTGGAAATTCATTATCAGAATATAATTTGTCAGAATCATTCAACGTATATGCTACTTTGATTGATCCGTCATCCAAATTAGATTTTGATAATAAAAATTCCTTATTGTAAACCCTCTTGACCGGCGAACTCGGACTCTTCTCAGACGAACTCGAACTCTCTGACTTAGACTTCGACTTTGACCCTTCATCCATATCCAACACCTGATCGACAACTTTCTTAATTAACTTAGACTCATGATCAATGTCAGACGATGTGAATGTGACATCAATATTGTCTGGTAATTCATCTATGATTTCAGACTTTAATTTGATGTTGAGAGCCTTTTTAACCCGTTCCTCATTTGGGTTTCTGGGAGAATAACTTTCAAAGATTGGGGGCGGACACTTGTTATATTTGACACTTTGTGTCTTACCAGTATCCTCTTCTTTTTCTTTCTTCTTGAAAACTTCAAGACCTGCAACAGTAGGATAAACACGATCAATCAAATAATCACACGTAGTGTAACTTAACAGTATCGTTTAATCCTTTCACTCTCAATCTTTTCTAATTCCAAATCTTGCTTCAGCTTAGCACAATCTTCGATGTAATCATTTATAATGCTCTGCTTTGTCATCAAAGTTGCGCTCATTTTTTCCATTGCTTTTTCAATTTCTGAATTTGTCTTTTTCAGACTATCAACTGTTCTGTTCAGCACATCATACGACTCCTTCACATATTTCACATCAGACAGTAAATCTTCTTTAATCTTCTCCAATTCAGCAATCTTCTTGTCTTTCTCCTCACAAGCTTTGCAAGATTCTGAACATTTCAAACATGGTTTTTCAACTTCAATCACTTTTTCAAGTATCTTCTCAACTTCGACAGTCTTTTCAACTTCAACAAGTTTTTCAACTTCAACAATTTTTTCTATTTCGACAATTTTCTCTACTTCGACAACTTTTTCAACTTCAACTATTTTCTCTACCACTTTCTCCACTTCAACAATTTTTTCTATTGCATTCTCAATCACTACTTCAACTTTTGTTTCTCCAGCTTCTGTCTTTGCCTTTTCATCAGCGAGTAACTTTGCTGCTTCCAGCTCTCTCTTCAATCTGTCAATCTTCTTTTGATTCAGCATCTCAACTTTATCTGCATAGAAAAAATTAAAACTATCAGGATCAATGCTTTTTCTACATTTGTTAAGATATTTTTCTTCATCATCAGTATCAACGTCACTTCCTAGATCTGGAACAATCGGAATTCTTTTCTGACTAACTTCATCTTATAAAACTCGGGCAACAAGAGCTGAACCAGGTATGTATTTGTCCCAACTAAAACCCTCTGCAACCTTTTCATCATCTTGATGAATGATTAAAGCTTTTTTTCTATTGTCAATGGCACTAGAAGATGATGGTTGTTGCTCAATCTGATGAAAAATCGATTTCTGATAATAATTGTTCTTTTCTTGATTCCCGGTTGTTTCTTGATTTTTACACTCTCGTTTAAAATGACCTTTTCCTTTGCAATGGAAACAGGTAACTTTAGACTTGTCAAAACCTAATGCCGAATTTGCCAGATCACGAAAACCATCTCTGCCGGTGATTTGTTGAAATTTTTCAGCTCTTCTACATGCACTAGCTAAACCACTTCACATCCATCAATTCGAGTTCCTCGGCATCAATCTGGTCATAATCTTCTTTCGTAAGCACTGGATTACCAATTTTTCCTGCAACTAAACTTTCATATGATTCTAACATGGCGACAAGAGATGCCATGTGTTGCTTAGCCATTTCAGGAGACAAGTTGTGACCATTTTGAATTTTTAAAGTAACATTGCACTGCAGATTTGTAGAATTCTGTTGTTGAGGACTTGATGTTGTGTTGTTTGGATCAAAACTTGAGAATGATGAAGAATATCCACCACTATGAGTTGTAGTGCTGTCATTTGGACAAGACGAACCATCAGCACTAAAAGCAGTACTAATCTTTGGACTTTGGCTGGGGGTAGCCTCAAACTTGTTCCCTCGGTAGTACAAACTGACATCCTATTTAGCATTTGGATTTGTCATGATAGCTGTCTTTTGAATATCCAGCTCCTGTTCTTCAATTTTCTGAATGAATTGTGCCAAATCATACTCTCGGACTTTCTCATGAGTTTCACAATCATCAAATAAGTTCCCCACTTATTCTGTGGTAAAGCCTCAGCTAGTTTATCCACCCACTCATCATCCTCTTTCTTAATGTCCAATCATCCCATTTCCAATACCAGATGGCAATATCTATCAATGGTCTGCTTTATTGTTTCATGATCAAAAGCTGTAAATATATCAAATGATTTCTTCAATAATGCCCTTTTGTTTTTGATCATATCTGCACTTCCTCTAAATTTCTGAATCAAAGCCTCCCAAATTGATCTAGCTGTACCATTATGTTGAAGCAAAATAAAGATATCTTCTTTTATCGCTTGTTGAAGAATACAGATCATCATTTTCTCACTTGTAGATTTTAACTTGTCACTTTCTGAGTACTCAACAATAGCTTTTTCAATCCCATGTTCATTCTTTGGTCTCTCGTAATCTTTCAGCAATGAACACCATGCATCAAATTTGTAAGCTTGCACCCAGTTCTCGAATCGATTTTTCCAACCTTGAAAATCTTCAATATACATGAGCTTTGGCGGTTTCTGATAAGTTCCAGTCTCATTCTCATTGTACAAAGTTTCAGCAGCAGTAACTGGAGCAACCGGTGTTGCGAACGCATTGTAAAACTCTTCAGCCATGATTCGGTAACACGTTTTTCAATAACAGGCAGTTTCAAGCGGAATAACCAATTAACAGCTCAAGCGAAATACCAAACTACCCTATTCAAGCGGAATATCAACTTTAAGTTTCAAGCGGAATCACAAGCAGCACTTTCAAGTGAAATACCCAACATCATTTCAAGCGAAATATCCAATTTAGCTGTTTGAAGCGGAATCAGTCAAGTTTTTCAAGTGGAATCTCTTATCTCGAGCGGAATATCCAATCTAAAGCGGAATCAGGTTGTAGATCATTCAAGCGGAATCACTTCGAGAGTCCATTTCTGTCATTTTTAGGTTGAATTTTGCAGTGAAACTTTCAAGGGTTTGTTAATATGTAGTTTTATACAATTTGTGAAAAATTCAGTCGATTTTGACCGTTAAAACTTGTTCAGATTCAAAAAGAAGGTGTAGAAGTCAGAAAATGAAGTTGTTTTGGCAAAAACTCTTCTTCCTAAGCTCTGATACCACTTGTAGGATCGATCCGCGACCCGAACGAGTCAATCAGAAGAGCTCAAATCCGTTTCAGAGGCGGAAACTAAGAAACGGAGTAGAAAAACAGCTTGTTTCACTTAATATTGCCTTGTATATTGATATCACAATGATTATAGTCAAACGGCACTTAGGCAGCACTTCGGTACCGGAAAACAAGATCGTTACAACTGATTACGCTTGAAGACTATATATAGGGGATAGGGTTCCGCTTGAAAGGTATATATGCCGGTTCAAGCGGAATCACAAACTTTGTGATTTCGCTTGAAAGTGCACATGTCTCTTTCAAACGGAATCAGGTGTTCAAGCGGAATCAGATGAATAACACCCTAAAACATCCTATTTTCTCGTACAATGCGCCCTGATCTAACAATTCTAATCCTAGACTCGATACAAGACGAAGTCGACAGATGTTTGCACCAACATCTTCACACATACCATACTAGGTATATTCTAAAGAAGGTTCCTAATCACCATCTTGTCTTTTCCACTTTTGTCCCTTACCTTCTTCTTCATTTTCTCCTCAACACCTCCATTAAGGCCTGGAGTCACCATAGATTCAAGCTTTATTGTGATATTTGTTGGATTTTTATTCAAGCAATCTTGTTAAAAATAAGTTGTACAACACTGTTTTAAATTATTTCTGGTTAAAAATGCTTCAAAAGTCAGAAAAATAGTTTAAAGCTCCAAGATTCCTTGTTTCAAAAATCTGCAGAGAGGTGAACACGTGGCCGTGCTCAGTGAGCACGGGGCCGTGCCCGAGGAACTGTTTCATTAAAATGAATTCTTTTCGGTTTGTTTTCTTAGAATGTCGAGCAGAAACAGTGGAACATCATCATCACACTCCAGAAACAACCGACAAGGAAGAAGGTCATCGGTAGAAGACTCCCTCGTCAACTATGTCTATGCCTTGAGAGAGGCCATAGATGAAATGACGGGGGTTGAGGAAGCTCTGGTCGACCATATCAATCATTTATCGGTGGGGCTAGAAGGATGTCTTAGAGAGGTCAACCTTTTGCACCAAAGGTTGAATATTCTCGCTTCTCCTCCTTTGGTACCAATCGTCACCCAAAGGGCATGGAATGTGGTACCGGAAGTTATCATACCGGCCGAGTGGTACGCCATACATGCGGACCCCCCTCAAGACATACTACATGGGGTCCCGGTTGCCACCGCTCCTCCCCCACAAGATGTTGATGAAAATGAGCCCGCCTTCTTCCTCCCGAAAGAGATAGGGGAGTGGCTCAATAACATATAGAGGACACCTCTCGGTTCCGAGTTCTACATTGACTATGAAATACCGGGAAGCTATTTCCAGACTTTTGTTATTCCTAAAATAAGGGTAGAACTCGTTGGGATATATTCATGTATCACTTGACCTAGCTATCTTAGGAACTTTCTAGTTTTTCTTTGTTTTTCAAGGACTTTATGTAATTCTCTCTATTTAATGAATGATGGTTTCCGAAATTATTTGATGTTTGGATGATGTTGTAATGGGTAAAACACACTCGGGATGGTGAAGGATACTAAGGGAAGCTTGAACCAACATCCCATGCACAAAAACAGAGCCACCCGACAAATTTTTCTTCATTACAGCAAGATCAGCACGAGGCCGTGCCCAGCCAACACGCCCCGTGCTCGAAGGATCTGCAGAAAAACGCCCAGTTCAGGTAACTGGACACAAGGCGTGCTCACTGATCACGCCCCCGTGCCCAGCCTTCCGTTATTTTCTGTTACTGGCGATCTAAACACAAAGCCGTGCCCGGTGACCACGGGGCCTTGTCCAGACGCCCAGTAACATAAATTTTTGTTTTACACATCGTTTTACACATTCAGTCAACCTAAAAACTTATTTTTGGGACACATTAAGGACAATGTGTAATTTAAGTGTGGGGGGATGCTAAAACCTTGAATTTTGCGCGTCCTAATTACAAGCCTTACACAAAACTCTATTGGAACCGCTAAACACCCCAAATTTTTCAAAAACTTTTCATTTTTTTACTTGTCTTGGTTTAAATTGGGAATAACAAGTTCTAAAAAGGTTATATTTTTATAAATTTACAACCGATAGCATCGTGATAAAAAGAACCAACATAAGAAAATTATGAAACGGCATGACAAATCTAGTTAACATTTGATTATATATACTTAATCACATTAAAAACCCATTCCCACAAAAAGTGAGTTTTGAGCCTTTGATTGAGCATATAAATACACATCTTTAAAAGTAAATGCTCATCTTTCGTTTCTTGTGTGAATAGACGCTTAGTTTCTTACGACTCTAGAACTTGTCATGACGATACATTCCCGGTCCTCACCAACTTAAACCCAAGTAAGTAAATGATGGAGGCATTAGGACTAACCCTTTTTCTTTCAACACTATTATTTTTTCTTTTCTTTATCACCTACCCAAAAATCCCCCTAGTTAACCCCTTTGAGCCTAAACTTTTTCATTTCTAAACCCACAAAACAAACACACTTTACCCACAAAAACCCTTTTTATTTTAAACCCTTTATTTTAGTAAAGAGCTCGGTTTTCATGTGACACCCCTTATGAAAAAAAAAATAATTTTGTTATGAAGCCTAGCAATAAACAAACAAGTTCATCAAAAAGAAACTTTGTTTGAAAAATGCTTCATTTAAATAAAAAGTCACAAAAACAAAAAGTTTTACAAAAACCAACGTTTTTACGCCTTTTGCCCTTTTCTACTAACCACTAACCCAATACCACCTACCTTTAACCCAAGCCTAACTCTTCCCCAAAAGTCCTCTTGATATTTACTAAGGTTTATAGTTAAAAAGGAGGATGATTGATTGCTTGGCAAGCATATGGTAGAAGTAAGTTCCATGCCCAAAACTTTCTCTTCTACCCATTCCATTTGAGTGATCTTCGGCCGAGTATTGAGTGATCTCCTGTGAGGTATGTGAACTTGTATATAAATGGAGTTTTAAAGAGGCATGTTATGCCCAAATAAGTAATTTCTCTTATGTAATGTTATAATAAATCAACGAATAGGATTGTAAATACATAAAAATAAAGCCTAATAAAGATCTTGGAATACCGACACTCAAGACAAGCCCAAAACTTTCTCTTCTACCCATTCCATTTGGGAGTGTAAGCCACATTATAAAGAGTTTTGCTTGAGGACAAGCAAAGATTCAAGTGTGGGGGTATTTGATGTGTGTAAAATGTAACATATAAATTACATCAAATGAGGCATTAAACTAACCCTTTTTAGTACTAATGTTGGAAAAAGTGTGCTTTTGTCTTCCTTTTGTATTTTCAGGGTTAAAAGAGCTTAAATGAACAAAAGAAGCCAAAACACAGCAAAATCCAACATAAATACAAGAAAAGGAATAAACGTGGCATGCCCGACCCCTCGACAACATCATCCCAAGCAGAAACAAGACTTCAGAAGGCTGAACACGCCCCGTGCCCAGCGGACACGGGGGCGTGCCCAAGTCTTTGTAGAAAGGACAAAAGTGTAGAAGCTTCAATTCCCCGACACGAGGGCGTGCCCAACTCCACATGGTCGTGGTCAATGCTAAGATTCGCAGAATCCAAGCAAATCTTGATAGTACAGATACGCTTCTGCACACGGGGTCGTGCCCAGCGGACACGGGGGCGTGGTCAACTAATGCAGACAAACTGCAGTTAATGAAGAAAGAGAAAGTGGGTGGATACGGGGCCGTGCCCAATGGACACGGGGCCGTGTCCGGGCTTCTATGCAGGCTATAAATAGAGGTGCTTGGTTCACTTCAAAAGCATCCCTTGGTAAACCACCTCTCTCCCACTTCACCCACACTCCACCACCATCACAACACCCTCATCCACCACCATCATCCATCAACCATCATAGAGTGTGTGTAGTAGTCTCGGGATCCAAGATTGATTGTAAGAGTTCTTGACAATCAAAGGCCATGTTTGCCTAAGTATCTTACATCACTTGGTGAAGACAAGCATTTAGTGTAATACTTTTGTTTTTTAATCTTTTCGCACTTTTAATTGGTTTTGTATTAATAACTAGTTTCTTATGTTGAAGGTGAAACTTCCTTATCATTTGTCCGTGGTGTCTTGGCATTATTTTAATGTCTATATAAAATAAAAGATTTACACCATTCATATCTCTACGGTCTATATAGAGATATGTTGGCTACCTGGTCGGGGGTTAAGGGAATGGTCTGGTAAGGTTCTTGCCTTGTTCAGTGTATAGATCCTGCAAGGACTTGGGTCAAGCTTACAAGGACCTCCTTCAATCCCACTAGTATTGGATGGAGGGGGTGCGAATAGCTTGATCCCCTCATATGTAAACTACTATTAATACATTAACCCGGCTACTTGGGATTGTATCTCTGCTGACTCAAACCACTAGCCGAGGGTGACGTCACCTTCATAAGAAGGGCCTACCACATTACGCATTAATAACTTAATAAATTATCTTCCAATATTCCAACACTTTAGGATTGTATCCTTGCTGACTCAAACTACTGGGTTGAGGGTAACGTCACCTTTAAAAGAGGGGCCTACTACTATAACTAAGATAATCTCTTAAAAAGTGCAAAAGTGCGGAAAACATCAAAGGTTACACTAAAGGCGAGTCGGATCCAAGTGATTCATCTTGTCTATTTGTTTTTTTTTTAATTTTTATTTTCAGTATTTTTAGTTTTTATTTTCATGTTTAAACCTTTTTCTAAAATTTTGATTTGATTAGACGTTGAGGATAAACCGGTATTAAAAGCTCTTGTGTCCTTGGACGACCTCGGTATCTTACCAACGCTATACTACGCTCACGATGGGTGCACTTGCCCATATGTGTGTTTAGTGTTAGTAGAATATCGTGTTTATTATATTTAAAACTTGACTAAAGTGTTAAAAAGGGCTAAAAATATAATAAAAATTATATAACGGTACACACGCATCAAGCCAAAAGGTGCATTTCGAGAATTTAGCGTAAAGCTTTTCTCGCCTAAGCGTTTCTAGCACTTCTTGTAAATGGTGAGTGTGCTCCGCCTCGCATTTCGAGTAAACGAGTATATCATCGATGAACACTGTCACCGACTTGCCTAATATTGGTTTGCAAACCCGGTTCATGAGATCCATGAAAGTCGCGGTGCATTCGTTAGCCCGAAGGACATCACGAGAAATTCGTGGTGCCCTACTGCGTACGGAAAGCTGTTTTTTGGCACGTCTTCCTCTTTCACCCTCAACTGATGATAGCCCGACCTTAAGTCAATTTTCGAAAACCAACTTGTGCCCTACAGTTAATCAAATAAATCATCGATCCTCGGAAGTGGATATCTGTTCTTTACCGTAAGCTTCTTTAACTCACGGTAATCTATGCACATGCGCATACTTCCGTCTTTCTTCTTCAAAAACAACATCGGCGCTCCCCAAGGGGAGATACTTGGTCGGATAAACCCTTTGTCAAGTAAGTCTTGAAATTGGGATAATAATTCCTGAAGTTCCGATGGTGCTAACCCATATGGTACCTGGGCCACCGGTTTCGCACCCGAAAGTAGTTCATGTGACATCTGTGTCTCTTCAACCGTCAAACAAATACCAAATCAATGACATATTGTGTTTCATACTTGGAATTTGTAAAAATATGTGTATCATTTGCGCATATCAATTTTTGTTTGATTTCGAGCTTTAAATCGCTTTCTGGAAGGTTATACGCGAACTGATGCGTAAACGTAATCAGTTTAACGCAACAAACACTCTGGAATAGTAATAAGCTTAACATACCTTAAATAACCTTTACATAACTTAGAAATAAGTTTTGGAGGGTTTGGTGTGCCGAAATCAAGTTTATTCGATCACAGGGACTATTACTGCAGAAGTATACCGAATCGAATGATAACAGACATTTTGGAACTTGATCATAAGTTAAATATGCCCTAAATATCCTTTATATAGCTTAGAAATAGGCTTTGAGGTGTTTGGTGCACAGAAATAAACTTTTTGATCAATAGGGACTAAAAGCGTCAAAAATTGCATAAGTTTGCATTTTTGCGCATATCTTACGTTCTGAATATATCCGGGCATCCAAAAGTTTATGTAATCATTAAAATATTTTATTTTAGTGATTGGCATGATAAAATTCCATTCATCGTGTAATTTGGATCGTTTTTCCCGTCCGTTCGTGTTTCGTCGTAATTAACCGAACAACGCAACCGTACGACTAAATGAACCGACATCCGAGATGTTTTTGAGCATATTTTGGGTTCCCTATACTTTAACTTCATTTTAGAGCCTTGAAATGGGGTTAACGGGGCTTAAACGTGTCAAAAATGCATCAAAAACCAAGTTTCTAGGCTGCAGGGACTAAAAGTGTAAATCTGCCATAGTTACCAGGAGGGGCGCGTAAGCCTGGTCCTATTCTTACGCGGCTCGTGTCAGCAGCCCAGATCAGAAACATTGAATTTGGTCCATTTTTGATGTTTTGATGGTTTTTAACCCCAAGTTTTGCACTCTATGAGCTGGTATTTGATGGTTTTACATGTCCCCTTGTATTTCAAAACCTTGTGCCCAAGTGTAAGGCCAAGATCGAAGCACGAATTGCGAGGAACAATCTTAACGGTTGTGGATTTCCTATAAATACCCAACCCCAATTCACTTGTTCCTCACAGTTGATCTGAATTTTCTCTAAGTTAAGGTTCCAAAACTTCATACCTGAGAACTTTTATATCAAATCTTCATAGCTTGGACCCTTTGTAAGTATTCTTTCATGCTTTTATGCGTTTTTAAGCGTGAAAGTCAAACAATGTTTGACTTTCTGCTTTGACCGGTCAATGGTCAACACAAAGTTCATTTGAACTTTGCAACGTGATCGTAATCACGATGGTTATAGTCCCGTGTGACTATAGCTACTGATTACTGATGTGAGTAAAATGCAACATATAAATTACATCAATTGAGGCATAAAACTAACCCTTTTTAAGTACTAATGTTGGAAAAAGAGTGTTTTTGTCTTCCTTTTGTATTTTCAGGATAAAATGAGCTCAAATTCACAAAAGAAGCAGAAAGACAGCTAAATCTAACATAAATACAAGAAAAGGAACAAAAGTGGATTGCCCGACCCCTCAATGGCATCTTCCCAAGCAGAAAAGAGAAGTCAGAAGACTGAACACGCCCCGTGCTCAGCCAGCACCGGGCCGTGCCCAAGAAGCAGCAGAAAAGACAAACTTATAGAAGCTTCTATTGCCCACCACGAGGCCGTGTCCAGTGAGCACGGGGGCGTGGCGAAAGTACAGCAGGCGCATTAATTGTAATTACGAATTACAATTAATGAAGAGAGAGAGTGTCAGACAGGCACGGGGGCGTGTCCAGCGGACACGGGGCCGTGCCCAGCCTTCTGTTCAGCCTATAAATAGGAGTGCTTGGTTTCATTTCAACTCATCCCTTGGCACACCACCTCTCTCACACTTCATCCACCACGCACCACCATCACAACACCATCATCCACCACCATCATCCATTGTCCATCATAGAGTGTGTGAGTCGTCTCGGGATCCAAGATTGATCATAAGAGTTCTTGACAATCAAGGCCATGTTTGCCTAAGTCTCTTACATCACTTGCTGAAGACAAGTGTTTAGTATAATGCTTTTTATTTTTAATATTTTGCACTTTTTATTTGGTTTTGTATTAATGACTTTAATAACTAGTTGCTTATGTTGAAGGTGATCTTTCCTTATCGTTTGTCCGTGGTGTCTTGGCATTATTTTACTGTCTATATAAAATAAAAGATTTTCACCATTCATATCTCCACGGTCTATAAGGAGGTATGTTGGCTACCTGGTCGGGGGTTAAGGGAACGATTTGGTAAGGGTCTTGCCCTTGTTCAGCGTTTAGAGGTCCTGCAAGGGACCTGGGTCAAATTTAGTAGGATCTCCTTCAATGACCATAGGTATTGGATGGCGGGGATCCAAACTCTTTGACCCCCTCATAAGTTAACTACTATTAATACTATAACCCGGCTATTTAGGACTGTATTCCTGCTGACTCAGACTACTTAGCCGAGGGTAACGTCACCGCCAAAAGCGGGCCTACCATAATTTGCATTAATAACTTAATTCATTATCTTCCAATAATCCAACCCTTTAGGATTGTATCCTTGCTGACTCAAACTACTGGGTTGAGGGTAACCGCCTTCAAAAGAGGGGCCTACTACAATAACTAAGATAATCTCTTAAACAAGTGCAAAAGTGCGAAAATAATCAAAGGTTATACTAATACACAAGTCGGATCCAAGTGATTCATCTTGTCTATCTGTTTTTATTTTATTTTAATTTTCAGCATTTAGTTAGTTTTTATTTTTTTAGTTTAAAAATCTTTTATAACTTCTTTTTGATTTGATTAGACGTTGAGGATAAACCGGTACTAAAAGCTCTTGTGTCCTTGGACGACCTCGGTATCTTACCAACACTATACTACGTCCACGATGGGTGCACTTGCCCATATGTGTGTTTAGTGTTAGTAAATATCGTGTTTTATAAATTTAAAACTTGGCTAAAAGTGTAAAAAGGGCTTAAATATACATCTAAATTATATCACACTTCACGCACATCAAGTTTTTGGCGCCGCTGCCGCGGACACAAGGATTTTAAGAAAGTTAGGAATCAACGACCTAATCATATTTTTATCTTTCTTTTTATTTTTTTTAGGATTTTTTCTTAGTTTTTCAGCTTCTGCAGAGCTCAGCACGGGTCGTGCCTGGTCGGACACGGGCCGTGCCCAGCATCGTTACTGGCAGTTTTTAGTTTTCCAAGTTACAGAAGGCTGACCACGGGGCCGTGTCGGTGCAACACGGGGTCGTGTCCAACTTTCCAGTAACTGGGATCTGGAAAACAATCACTGTAACTCCGACCACGGGCCGTGTTCGCTGAGCACGGGGCCGTGGTGAACCTTCTGACCAGCATTCTTTTCTGTTTTTATTGCAGGACTTGGAACCAGACGCCATCTTACATAGTGTATGAGCTCCAGTTCTAATAAGGACATAAAAGAACCTCTAGAAGAACCCGAACGCTTTCTCAGAAAAAGACTAAAAGCTAAAAACCAAGAGAAAGTTTCGGGGAATCCACCTCAAATGGCGGACCAACGTACCCTCATGGATTATCTACGACCTACCGTAGGTAACCTAGGCGCCGCTATCAATGCACCGAATGTTGAAGCCAATAACTTCGAACTTCGGCCGCATTTGATACAAATGCTCCAAAACTCCGCAACCTTCCATGGGCTTGCGGATGAGGATCCCCATTTACATATTACTAATTTCTTAGAAATATGTGATACCTTTCGGATCAATGGAGCATCCAATGACGTCATCCGCCTTCGAATGTTTCCTTTTTCACTAAAAGACCGAGCAAAAGCTTGGCTCAATGCCCTCCCAGCTGGATCGGTAAACACCTGGGATGAACTAGCCCAAAATTTCTATATAAGTATTTCCCTCCCGCTAAAACGGCTAAATTAATGACTGAAATTAATACATATTCACAAGAGGACGGGGAATCCTTATATGAAACTTGGGAAAGGTTCAAGGAACTATTACGCAAGTGTCCACATCATTACCTTGCGATATGGCAACAAGTATCCACTTTCTATAATGGACTGTTGCCACACACAAGGCAGACACTTGACTCTAGCTCCGGGGGACATTTAGGTAATCGCCGCCCGCATGAAATATATAACCAAATTGAGGAAATTGCTCAAACCAATTTTCAATGGCACACCCCCGGAGGCAATAAATCTATTGCCCCGGGCGCCCATAAGGTTGATGAAAGCACTTCTTTACAAGCCCAAATCGAGGCCCTTTCTTCAAAAATAAAAAAATTAGAAATGACAAAAACAGTCTCGGTTATGGCTTGTGAAGGGTGTGGTGGGCCACATGAAAATTGGAGTTGTATGAAAGAAACGGACGATCAAAAAGAGTCGGTAAGCTACATTGATAATAGACCTAGGCCGTCGGGTCCTCCAACGGGCACTTACAACCAAGGATGGCGAAGCCACCCAAACCTTGGTTGGAGGGAGCCCGGCAATAGTAGTAACCAACAAACCCAACGAACAAACTTTCAACAACCAAGAAATGAGTCACAAAATTTCACTCAACAACAAGGTGGACGAGAAAGGCTTGAAGATACTGTATCTCGCCTCATCTCCGACACTGAAAAGAAAAACTCGGAAAGGTTTCTACAATTAGAGTCAAATTTTAGAAATCAACAAGCTAGTATTCAAAACATAGAAAAACAATTAAATCAACTAGCTCAAAATTTTTCCGAGAGACCACAAGGTGCATTACCAAGCAATACCGAAACAAACCCAAAAGCGCAAGTTCATCTCATCACGTTACGAAACCGCACCGTGGGGCCTGCGGAAGCGCCACCGCCGACAGAAGAAACTGTACCCCCGCCTCTGCAGGAAAAGAACTCCCCTCCGTCATCAGAGCCTACCAAGGCTCCTCGAGTTCCATACTCCGGTAGGTTAATTCGTCAAAAGACCAATGAGCAATTCGCAAAATTAGAAAGTCTATTAAAACAATTGCATGTCAATATTCCTTTTATTGATGTCCTAACCCAAATGCCCAAATACTCTAAGTTCATGAGGGACTTCCTCACTCATAAAAAGAAAATTGAAACTTTGCAATTAGTTAACTTAGGCGAAGAATGCTCTGCTCGCGTACTCAACAAACTTCCCCAAAAGAAAATCGATCCCGGAAGCTTCACGATTCCCTGCTCAATCGGGGATTCCCCCGTTCGTAATGCACTAGCCGATATTGGGGCTAGCATCAACCTCATGCCCTCATCAATGTTTAAAAGACTCGGCCTAGGAACAACGAGTCCTACAAAAATGAGCATACAACTTGCTGATCGATCTGTCAAATTCCCGCAAGGTGTCATCGAAAATGTCCTCGTAAAGGTAAGCAAATTCGTCTATCCGGCCGACTTTGTCATACTCGATATGGAGGAAGACACCGAGGTCCCCCTCATACTAGGGAGACCATTTCTTGCCACCGCATAAGCAGTGGTAGATATGAATGACGGAACACTCACCTTGAGGTACGGGGATGATGAAGTAAAATTCGGAGTTGGGAAGAGAATAGAAGACGATGACCCGGTCAACTACATGAAGGTTATTGATTCGAGTTTGGATGCTGCTCTCTGACGGTGTAACATGGGATGCCAAACATCCCACTCAGAAAATATATAACCTCACATTGGGTCTAGCCAAGGACCCTTATAAACGTGGCGCACCACGGAGGCATTCCGCGGAACTATCCTTAGTTTAGTTTAATCTTTTTAGTTTTAATTTGAAGGAATAAAACACACTCATGGTGGTAAAGGATGAAAAGGGGAACGAGAAAAATGACCCCATGCACAAGAACAAGGCAACCCGACACAAATTTCTCCATTACAAAAGGTTCAACACGGGCCGTGTCCAACCAACACGGCTCCGTGCTGAACCCCCTGCAGAAAAATGCCCAGTTCAGGTAACTGGACACGGGCCGTGTTCACCAGACACGCCCCCGTGTCCAGACTTCTGTCTCTTTTCTTTAATTTTTGTTACTGGCACCTGAACACGAGGCCGTGTCCGGTCCCCACGGGGCCGTGTCCAGACTGCCAGTAACATAAATCTTTGCTTTTTAACACCACATTACACATCCAATCAACCTAAAAATTTATTTTTGGGACACATTGAGGACAATGTGTAATTTAAGTGTGGGGGGAAGCTAAAACTTTGAAATTTTGCAAGTCCTATTAACAAGCCTTACACAAAACTCTATTGGAACCGCTAATCACCCCAAATTTTTTTCAAAAACTTTTCGTTTTTTTTTACTTATCTTGGTTTAATTTGGGAATAACAAGTTCTAAAAAGGTTATATTTTTACAAATTTACAACCGATAGCGTCGTGATAAAAAGAACCAACATAAGAAAATTATGAAACGGCATGACAAGCTTGGTTAAAATTCGATTATATATACTTGATCACATAAAAACCCATTCCCACAAAAGTGAGTTCTGAGCCTTTATTGAGCATACAAATTTACATCTTTAGACTAAATGCTCATTTTTCGTTTCTTGTGTGAATAGCCGCTTGGTTCTTACGACTCTAGAACTTGCCAGGACGATTCATTCCCGGTCCTTACCAACTTAAACCCAAGTAGGTAAATGATGGAGGCATTAGGACTAACCATTTTTCTTTCTACACCATTATTTTCAATTTATTTTTACCACCTACCCAAAATCCCCCTAGTTAACCCCTTTGAGCCTAAACCTTTCATTTCTATACCCTAAAACCTTTTCACCCACCAAAAACCCTTTTTTATTTTCACCCTTTATTTTAGTAACAAGCTCGGTTTTTCGTGTGACTAAAAAAAATGATGAAGTTAGAAATAAACAAAGCTATTTAAAAGCTTGTTTGGAGAAATACTTCGAAATAAAAAGTCACTAAAACAAAGTGTTTTACGAAAACCGACGCTTTTTACGCTTTTCGCCATTTTCTACTAACCCATTCACCCACCTTTAGCCCAAGCCTATACCCAAAAAGTCCTCTTGATATTTACAAAGGTAACAAGTTAAAAAGGAGGAGGATTGATTGCTTGGCAAGCTTATGGTAGGAATAAGTTCCACGCCGCTCTTGAGTGATTCACTAAAAATACACCTTCGGCCGAGTGTGAGTGATTTCTCCCGTGAGGTATGTGAACTTGTATATAAATGGAATTTTAAAAAAAAGGCATGTTATGCCCAAATTAGAAATTGCTCCTATGAAACGTTCTAAACAAATCATAACAAACAGGATTGTAAATAAATAAAAATAAAACCCAAAAAGATCTTGGATTCCCGACACTCTATGACAAGCCAAAAACCTTCTCTTCTACCCATTCCATTTGAGAGTGTGGGCCACATATTAAAGAGTTTTTCTTGAGGACAAGCAAAAGTTCAAGTGTGGGGGTATTTGATGTGAGTAAAATGCAACATATAAATTACATCAATTGAGGCATAAAACTAACCCTTTTTAAGTACTAATGTTGGAAAAAGAGTGTTTTTGTCTTCCTTTTGTATTTTCAGGATAAAATGAGCTCAAATTCACAAAAGAAGCAAAAAGACAGCTAAATCTAACATAAATACAAGAAAAGGAACAAAAGTGGATTGCCCGACCCCTCAACGGCATCTTCCCAAGAAGAAAAGAGAAGTCAGAAGACTGAACACGCCCCGTGCTCAGCCAGCACGGGGCCGTGCCCAAGAAGCAGCAGAAAAGACAAACCTATAGAAGCTTCTATTGCCCACCACGGGGCCGTGTCCAGTGAGCACGGGGGCGTGGCGAAAGTACAGCAAGCGCATTAATTGTAATTGCGAATTACAATTAATGAAGAGAGAGAGTGTCAGACAGGCACGGGGGCGTGTCCAGCGGACACGGGGCCCTGCCCAGCCTTCTGTTCAGCCTATAAATAGGAGTGCTTGGTTTCATTTCAACTCATCCCTTGGCACACCACCTCTCTCACACTTCATCCACCACCCACCACCATCACAACACCATCATCCACCACCATCATCCGTTGTCCATCATAGAGTGTGTGAGTCGTCTCGGGATCCAAGATTGATCGTAAGAGTTCTTGACAATCAAGGCCATGTTTGCCTAAGTCTCTTACATCACTTGGTGAAGACAAGTGTTTAGTATAATACTTTTTATTTTTAATCTTTTGCACTTTTTATTTGGTTTTGTATTAATGACTTTAATAACTAGTTGCTTATGTTGAAGGTGATCTTTCCTTATCGTTTGTCCGTGGTGTCTTGGCATTATTTTACTGTCTATATAAAATATAAGATTTTCACCGTTCATATCTCCACGGTCTATATGGAGGTATGTTGGCTACCTGGTCAGGGGTTAAGGGAACGGTTTGGTAAGGGTCTTGCCCTTGTTCAGCGTTTAGAGGTCCTGCAAGGGACCTGGGTCAAATTTAGTAGGATCTCTATCAATGCCCATAGGTATTGGATGGCGGGGATCCAAACTCTTTGACCCCCTCATAAGTTAACTACTATTAATACTATAACCCGGCTATTTAGGACTGTATCCCTGCTGACTCAGACTACTTAGCCGAGGGTAACGTCACCGCCAAAAGCGGGCCTACCATAATTTGCATTAAGAACTTCATTCATTATCTTCCAATAATCCAACCCTTTAGGATTGTATCCTTGCTGACTCAAACTACTGGGTTGAGGGTAACGTCGCCTTCAAAAGAGGGGCCTACTACAATAACTAAGATAATCTCTTAAACAAGTGCAAAAGTGCGAAAATAATCAAAGGTTATACTAATACACGAGTCGGATCCAAGTGATTCATCTTATCTATCTGTTTTTATGTTATTTTAATTTTCAGCATTTAGTTAGTTTTTATTTTTTTAGTTTAAAAATCTTTTATAACTTCTTTTTGATTTGATTAGACGTTGAGGATAAACCGGTACTAAAAGCTCTTGTGTCCTTGGACGACCTCGGTATCTTACCAACACTATACTACGTCCACGATGGGTGCACTTGCCCATATGTGTGTTTAGTGTTAGTAAATATCGTGTTTTATAAATTTAAAACTTGGCTAAAAGTGTAAAAAGGGCTTAAATATACATCTAAATTATATCACACTTCACGCACATCAATTACCACGTTGATTAGGTGTAGTGACGAGTCATAGTTTCGGTCAAAATGCGTATCTATGCGTATTTTGCAACCAAACTATTCTTAGGTATCAAGACCCTTTGTTTTGATATCAAACCTGTTTTCTAACTTCATTAAACATGTTTAGCTCGTCACTTTTAGTTTAGTGCTTGTGTAGAATCGTAAGTCAAGCGGTCTAAACCACCGCTTAGACTTTCGAACTCGACCCGTTTGGTCGATCATTAGGATCTGACCAAGCATGTTTAGTGACCATAGTTGTATAGGGAATAACTGTAACACCCCAATCGCGTAGTATAACAACACGCGGCGGAAATATCAGGGAGTCACGTTACAAATTGCTCACAACTACTGGTACTAAATTGTTTCAATATTATTAACATCGTTTTACAGACAAAGAATACATGTAATTGTTCTTTTTTTAGAAGTCCAAGGCCCGTATGCAGTCCTATGCGTTACATGCATGAACAGTCGAAAACCTGAAACATATGCGAAAACAGTCAGCATAAAAATGTCGGCGAATACATAGGTTTTATTAGCCAAGTAAATGGCAAAACATTTGGTATTATAATCTTAATTTTGAAAACTCGTGACAAAATAGGTTTGTATATGGCAATATGATTATTACTAAGTCATTTTATGCCTTACATTGAAATTTCGATTAAACCATCGTAAAAACTTGTTAATATATTATTAGAAATCCAATCAAGGATTAATAATAACTGTTTTGAAATAAATCAAAACTTATATAAGTATTATATAAATCAAATCAATGAGTCATGATAATACTTCAGATATCTTTCTAAGAATCTAACATAAAAATATGGGAGATTCTACAAAGATTTTGATAATCAATCATTGAAACAATTGTACACAAAATCCTAAAGTGATCCAGATAACGCTACAAGAATAATAAAATAAGAACACTTATATATAGAAAGTACCAGCGGCGTATCCACCATGTTCTTATTTTATTACACCCGTTTCGTTATTTAAATCACAACTACCACATAAACACATAATCGTCAACTTGTTCCACCTCGTAAACATGCATTAAAGTACACAATGAATCCAAACAAGGCTCCAATATTAGTACTCTAAACATCCCATATATGTCTAACTATCAAGATAGGTAGATACTACAGAGATCGGGCTCTCGCCACATCGTCTCGTCAAACTCGCATTAAAGTACACAATGAATCCAAACAGGGGCTCCAATATTAGTACTCTAAACATCCCATATATGTCTAACTATGAAGATAGGTAGATACTACAGAGATCCGGTTCTCGCCACATCGTCTCGTAACAATCCTAAATCCTAATGGTGATTCGGGATAACGCCACGAAAGGTAATACAATAAGCACACTTATATATAGGAAGTACCAGCGGCGTATCCACCATGTGCTTATTGTATTATCTAGTTTCGTTATCTAAATCACCAACAATCTACACACAACCAACCATCGAGTCGCAAAGTACTTCTTAAAAACCTTACTATGAAGATAGGAAGATCTAAGATTGTACCTCAAATATCCTATAAGAATCTAACTATGAAGATAGGTAGATTACTTAAGGATCAAACAATACATTTGCATAATCAGAATAATACACATAAAAGCACTTAGTGAACACATATATGCCATACATTTTGAAAACAATCGATTACACATATGAATCACCCCAAAACATTTGAAAACGATAAAATAGGGGAACTATGTACTTGCCTAGGGTTGCGTATAGTCCCGGTTCAAAGGGTATAACAAAGCTCAAAAGACCAAGAGTTCAAGTGTTGAAGCGGTTCCTAGGGTAACAGATACTACGTTAGGGAATCGACACCTAAATCAGAAGATCGGGTAGAATGAGGTCTTGTAAACCAAATGAGTGTTGGAATTCATGTGATATGGTTTAACAAAGCCTACATTCTAAATTGGAACCTATCCTAAGTGCTTACGACCCTTTACGACCCGTGAAGGTAGCTTACGCCACTTTAACGCGTCGTTCGCGCAAAGGCGCGTTCGAGACGCCTAACTAGTCCTATGACAAGTATTATATGCCTTAATATATCTTAATTATGTTATATAATCAGTTTAGGTGTCAAAATATTGGTTACATATGTTTAATATGAAATTATGCGCAAAAAGGGCATTTTGGTCATTTTCCTAAGGCATATAACTACCTATCACACGACTAACTAAACCAGGTGACCATAAGGTACAACCTCGGAAGGTTATTCCCTATACAACTATGGTCACAATACATGTTTGGTCGGATCCTAATGATTGACCAAACGGGTCTAGTTCGAAAGTCTAAGCGGGTGTTTAGTCCGCTTGACTTACGACTCTACACAAGCACTAAGCTAAAAGTGATGAGCTAAACATGTTAAAACATGTTTAGTTAAGTTAGAAAATAGGTTTTGATATCAAAACAAAGGGTTTGATACCTAAGAGTAGTTTGGTTACAAAATACGCATAAATACGCATTTTGGCCGAAACTACGACTCGTTACTACGCCTAGTCAACGTGGTAATCAGTAGGTTTAGTCACATGGTACTAAACTATCGTGATTACGCTCACGTTGCGAAGTTCAATGAACTTCGTGTTGACCATAACCTGGTCAAAGCAGAAAGTCAAACGCAGTTTGACTTTTATGCTTAAAACGCATAAAAGAACGAAAGAATGCTTACAAAGGGTCCAAGCTAGGAAGATCTTGATTTAAAACACTCAGGTATGAAGTTTTAGAACTTCAACTTAGAGTTATTGAGATCAAGGTGTGCAGAAAGGAATGAAGGGCATGGGTATTTATAGGATTCGGTAAACCGTTAGGATCATTTTGTCACACCCCGAAATTATCAGAGCATTGGCGTGACTGGACTGGTATCTTCATCGCACAGCGGAAGCAAACAATCTAAGTCTTTTAGAAAATGAACGCCACTAGTACTCGACTCTTTATGGTTCTCCTGTTCCAACCGTGCCTTGTCTTAGAAAAGTAACCTGAGAAAGAAACATGCGAAAAATCAACATAAAGTTGAGCGAGTTCATAGTTTGGTTGTAAAATATTTAAAATAAATCTTTTTGAATGACTGGTTTTTGTTGTATTGTTGAATGTTTAAATACTTGAATGTTTAAAATACTTGAATGTTTAAATACTTGAATGTTTAAATACTTGAATGAAAACATGGTATGTAACTTGTAGAATGTATGAATGTTTGAATGTAACTTGTAAAACGTATCTGTAACTGAGTACTATGAATGTTTGAATGTAACTTGTAAAACGTATCTGTAACTGAGTACTATGAATGTTTGAATGTAACTTGTAAAACATATTTGTAACTGAGTACTATGAATGTTTGAGATCGCTAGTGGTTTGCAAGGCCACTAACATGTGTCACGACATAGGAAGCCACCAAACCTAGGCATTTTTGTCACCTTGACTGAGACACAGAAGCACTCATTGGTAGAAGTAGGCCAAGAGTGGGGTTGCCTGAAACCCATTAGATCTAACCCTTTGTTCCGCGGTCTGAATGTATACGTTGATTAATGGTGCTTATGGTACCCTATTCGAGACATATCTAGAATGTTTCACTTGAATGTTTTTGTACTCCATCATACCATAACACATGTATTGTAAGCTCTTGTATTTGTATTTTCCCGTAGTTTAGAAAACTAGAATTTGTGTGTATGCATATTTTGAAAAAAATATGTTTGTTTGAAAAACCGGTATAAAACATAAGCTTTTCGTAAACCATTTGTGTTTGTTAAATCTTGTTTGTAAAATGGTTTAGAAATATATAATTCATGCTCATTGAAAAACCTTGTATGCTTTGCAAAATGTGCATGTCTTTCCACCCCAAAAACATTTAGAAAAATGTAAAATAATGAAAAAGTGGGGTTATGAACTCACCTGAATATTCTTGTGCAAAGCTAGCTAATTTATGACTTCGTGATGTCGTTTCCAAGACGAGACTCGCTAGCGTGCATTCTACAATATTCCTAACACGGAATATCTTATAAGTTTCTAAATAATGCGGTAACTAATCTACGTGTTACAGAACTTTACCGAATCGCTAATCGAACAATTCCGTTGATATGTTGTTAACTTAATAAAACAATTAAGTTATACTCGTTAAGTTTCGTTTACTAAGTCTAGAAAGTACTTAGTTTTTGAGAAATTCGAATGTATAAACATATATACAAAATATGAATATATCGATAGGATAGTGCGTCGTCCCGTGAAATCGTACGTTGGTATCTATAGTACGTTGTTTAGGTGTTTAAAATAAACATACAACTACATTTATTTTATAGATGAACATGAGTCGTTTTATGAAATAAATATATATAATCTATATTTATTTTCGTAAAAGGATTTGTGTGGTTCGGTAATTAAAATAAATTTATATACTATATTTATTTTAATAGAAGAATCGTCGAGTTTGTTTGACGTTTGAAGTAAACTATATTTACTTTCGTAAAATAATTCGTCGAGTTTTCGAAGTCTAATAATAAATATAATAACTATATTTATTTTGTAAAACGAATACGAGTTGTTTGACGCTTGAAATAAATATATAAAATATATTTATTTTATAAAAGAATTGTCGTTTTCGTATGTGATAAAGCGTCGTCAAAAGTGATATACATATTTATATTGATCCTAATAAAAGTCGCTTTTTAATAAAACATGTTGTATTTTACGGGTTTTCTCGAAAAACGGGCATAGTTTCCTCTGTTTTTGGACGTCCCCGACGACACAAGTCGTCGTTATTTTATCAAAATTCAATCGAGACTCAATCATCAACATATGTAATTTTCGTAAAAATGACGAAATATAAACTAAATAGTAAACTAAATCGGTTCGAGCTCGTTCACATAGGAATTAATATTATAAAAATAACATAATGAAATAAATACGCCGTTAATTTTTACCAAGTCTTCGTGTCAAATGTCGAACCGATGACTGAGTTGACCGAGTCGACTCGGTTGACCGAGTCGACCGAACCGCTTCATAAACTGACACGAACCAAGCTGACCCGAACATGCTTGAACCACTGTTGAGCCGAACCCATCTGTTGACTGAGTTGACTCGGTTGACCGAGGCAACCCAGTCCCAAAATCTGACCCGAAGCTAAGTCGTGACCCGAAAATGAATGTTGACCTGAGCCGAACCGCTAATCCCGTTGCACCAGATCTGAACCGGAGACCACCTCTGCTGACCTGAACCCGTTAACCGCAACCCGAACCCGTGAGTGAAACAACTTGAACCAAAACACCCGTCATGTACGGCCGTCATCATCATCAACTATCATTATCTCAACAGATTTTCAGATAATAAAAAAAAAAAGAAATCGGAGAGGGGTTTTACCGGACAACCGGTCGGAACAGGACCACCATCGCACCGCCTCTGCCCGAAACAACCATCATTCGGCCGGAAAAACGAATTGACCACCGGATATCAGAACCGACCGGCGGTCCGAACCTCCGACCGCCGGTTTCTTTCTCTCTCTCTTGGCCTCTCTCTTTTTCGATCGTTCTCTCTCCTCTGTTTCTGTCTTGCCGTCACGCCGCCGCACGGCGACGGCTCTCCGTCGTCAGAATGTCATCAGGGGGGGTATAAAGGTGTGGGGTGCGGCTGTCGCCGGAGACTCCGATCGGAGCCGGTTCATCGCCAGAGCACGCGCCGGAGAGGGAGAGAGGTGAAACGGGTGGGTGAGGAGCTGGGGTTGGGTGAGAGAGTTTTGTGTGAAAAACTGATTTCTCTGTGTTTGTTGTATAGAGATCGAGAGAGTGTGAGAGTAATGAGTGTATGCCAATATGCAGGGAATGAGGAATCAAGTGGGGGTAAGGTTTTAAACTAATTCATGTGGGTAATGACCAAAGTTATTTCCTAATGTCCTCAGTATATAGATCTTGTGTTTCAAATCCTTGAGACAAAAATCTCTTGCACCGATTTTGTATAAATTTTATGAGATTTTGTAGTTCTTGCTTGGATTTTGCAAGATTTTGATAAGATTCTAATTTATTGTGTGTAGGTTTAGACTAGTGGGTTTTAGGCTTGGGCCCAGGGCCCACAAGCCCATCTCATGTGTAAACGGCCCATAATTTCTACGAGACCCGATATCGCGACCCAAACTCCATGAGCATAAAATTTTCGTGTAACATCCATATTTGTCGGTGTCGTCTGTATTTTGCACGGTATCAGTCCGTTGTCGCGTAATATTCAGCAGCTTTTCTGTAAATCACCACACGCGCACATTATAGCTGAACAAACGTTCTTGGGCACTCCGAGGGCCTGGTTAAGTTAATTAGCGTTGTAAACACTATTTATTATCACGTTAATCACTTGTTAATCATGTAATTAAGGGCGTAAATTACCGGTTGTCACATTCTCCCCCTGTTAATAAAATTTCGTCCTCGAAATTTAGACTATGTTAACTCCTTAGAGTTACGTTATGCGTAAAAAATACGAATAGTACCAAAGTGAACGATCATGAAATCGAATCAAGACTTATTTGAATAATGTGAATTCAAGGACGTATCACAAGATACAAATGAATTCTAGAAATGATTGCATCCAATAATTGAATTTAGATTTCAACAAACTCAAGTGTACTAGTTTGCATGAAACGCTCGATCATGATCAGCGCAAGCTGCAAGTTCTACTGACGCCACAAGGTGTCGTAGTGAATGAAACAATTCAAATATAGCGGTGATCGAACAAGTATCACCTGTGTTTTGCATAAAACGTTCAATCATGATTAGCCCAAGCTGCAAGTTCTACTGACGCCACAAGGTGTCGAAATCAACAAACGACTTAATGGAGTCGTAGACCAAACCAATCTACTACGACTCAGAACAATGAAACGATTGATAAAACGAATTCGAATATGATGTTTTCAATACATCATATGGTGTCTTGAATTGAATATGTGAAATGAACAAGTTCAAACAATTGAATTTGACTTCGGCGCAAGCCGACAATAATTGCATGTATCGATAAGAAAACTTTCGGCATGGTCACAATGAAAACCATGTATGTAACTTGAAAAGAAGAGAAATTTCAAGAAAGTGTGTTGACTTGATAACAAAGAAGCCAACAATTTCAATAATGCGGGTCATTCGAATCACAAATCAATAATTAGATTTAGCGAAACAATATTTGAACTTCAATGAAACGCTTTATTTGAAACGAAACCACATGCGTGACAAAAGATGCATGCGTAACATATGAATTTTCAAGAAATGAAGCAAATGAACATTCGCTATAATGAAGAAGTTGTTGTGATGCAATGACCATTAAGAGGAGTAGAGATGCGAAAATCTACTCAGTAAATGTGAAAGTCGAAATTTCAATAGAAGAAATTTAAGGACTTTACCTGGGGTTGCATGTGATAACCGGTCGTTATTTGACATTGCCATCGGATGTCATACATAGCGTACTCGTCATTAATAAGATAGGGGGAATGCGGAGACATACGTCTTCTTCTTAGCATGACTCGTGTCGTTTGCAGGACCGCGCGCCAACCTGCCGCTTCCTCAAAAGTTGTATGTGACGTACTTCAACCTCTGTTGACGTATAGCTTGAGTTTCACGTATACCTGTGCACTAGTGCTTCGTTATGCGTAGGATGCCTGCTCGGAAAGTTAAAATATCATAGACAACATGATTAATAGTGTGTACCCGAGTTAATATTCGCGGTTCCTACGTGATGACCTTTAATGAACTTCAACATGAGTTTCCCAAGGTCTTAAATGCATGTTTCCTAAACTCTCAGTGTTTTATGTACTGTATGTAATTGTTTTTGTGTACCATGTGTAAAACGCCACAATAGCGTATGTTTGAAAACAAAATTTTTGACTGTTTGTTTTTCGGCAACGGTTGGAGACCATCTTCGAGTACTATGCGTTCTGTATGCATTCAGGTTTTAATATTCTAAGTTCCCAGAGAAAAGTGAGGTTAGAGCCTAGGTATCCCTACAGGAAACCCTATTCGCTGAAACCTATAGCTCTGATACCAATCTGTCACACCCCGAAATTATCAGAGCATTGGCGTGACTGGACTGGTATCTTCATCGCACAGCGGAACCAAACAATCTAAGTCTTTTAGAAAATGAACGCCACTAGTACTCGACTCTTCATGGTTCTCCTGTTCCAACCGTGCCTTGTCTTAGAAAAGTAACCTGAGAAAGAAACATGCGAAAAATCAACATAAAGTTGAGCGAGTTCATAGTTTGGTTGTAAAAGATTTAAAATAAATCTTTTTGAATGACCGGTTTTTGTTGTATTGTTGAATGTTTAAATACTTGAATGTTTAAAATGCTTGAATGTTTAAATACTTGAATGAAAACATGGTATGTAACTTGTAGAATGTATGAATGTTTGAATGTAACTTGTAAAACGTATCTGTAACTGAGTACTATGAATGTTTGAATGTAACTTGTAAAACGTATCTGTAATTGAGTACTGTGAATGTTTGAATGTAACTTGTAAAACGTATCTGTAACTGAGTACTATGAATGTTTGAGATTGCTAGTGGTTTGCAAGGCCACTAACATGTGTCACGACATAGGAAGCCACCAAACCTAGGCATTTTTGTCACCTTGACTGAGACACAGAAGCACTCATTGGTAGAAGTAGGCCAAGAGTGGGGTTGCCTGAAACCCATTAGATCTAACCTTTTGTTCCGCAGTCTGAATGTATACGTTGATTAATGGTGCTTATGGTACCCTATTCGAGACATGATCTAGAATGTTTCACTTGAATGTTTTTGTACTCCATCATACCATAACACATGTATTGTAAGCTCTTGTATTTGTATTTTCCCGTAGTTTAGAAAACTAGAATTTGTGTGTATGCATATTTTGAAAAAAAATATGTTTGTTTGAAAAACCGGTATAAAACATAAGCTTTTCGTAAACCATTTGTGTTTGTTAAATCTTGTTTGTAAAATGGTTTAGAAATATATAATTCATGCTCATTGAAAAACCTTGTATGCTTTGCAAAATGTGCATGTCTTTCCACCCCAAAAACATTTAGAAAAATGTAAAACAATGAAAAATTGGGGTTATGAACTCACCTGAATATTCTTGTGCAAAGCTAGCTAATTTATGACTTCGTGATGTCGTTTCCAAGACGAGACTCGCTAGCGTACATTCTACAATATTCCTAACACGGAATATCTTATAAGTTTCTAAATAATGCGGTAACTAATCTACGTCTTACCGAGCTTTACCGAATCGCTAATCGAACAATTCCGTTGATATGTTGTTAACTTAATAAAACAATTAAGTTATACTCGTTAAGTTTCGTTTACTAAGTCTAGAAAGTACTTAGTTTTTGAGAAATTCGAATGTATAAACATTTATACAAAATATGAATATATCGATAGGATAGTGAGTCGTCCCGTGAAATCGTACGTTGGTATCTATAGTACGTTGTTTAGGTGTTTAAAATAAACATACAACTACATTTATTTTATAGATGAACACGAGTCGTTTTATGAAATAAATATATATAATCTATATTTATTTTCGTAAAAGGATTTGTGTGGTTCGATAATTAAAATAAATTTATATACTATATTTATTTTAATAGAAGAATCGTCGAGTTTGTTTGACGTTTGAAGTAAACTATATTTACTTTCGTAAAATAATTCGTCGAGTTTTCGAAGTCTAATAATATATATAATAACTATATTTATTTTGTAAAACGAATACGAGTTGTTTGACGCTTGAAATAAATATATAAAATATATTTATTTTATAAGAGAATTGTCATTTTCGTATGTGATAAAGCGTCGTCAAAAGTGATATACATATTTATATTGATCCTATTCCTAATAAAAGTCGCTTTTTAATAAAACATGTTGTATTTTACGGGTTTTCTCGAAAAACGGGCATAGTTTCCTCTGTTTTTGGACGTCCCCGACGACACAAGTCGTCGTTATTTTATCAAAATTCAATCGAGACTCAGTCATCAACATATGTAATTTTCGTTAAAATGACGAAATATAAACTAAATAGTAAACTAAATCGGTTCGAGCTCGTTCACGTAGGAATTAATATTATAAAAATAACATAATGAAATAAATACGCTGTTAATTTTTATCAAGTCTTCGTGTCAAATGTCGAATCGATGACTGAGTTGACCGAGTCGACTCGGTTGACCGAGTCGACCGAACCGCTTCATAAACTAACACGAACCAAGCTGACCCGAACATGCTTGAACCACTGTTGAGCCGAACCCATCTGTTGACTTAGTTGACTCAACCGAGTCAACCCAGTCCCGAAATCTGACCCGAAGCTAAGTCGTGACCCGAAAATGAATGTTGACCTGAGCCGAACCGCTGATCCCATTGCACCAGATCTGAACCGGAGACCACCTCTGCTGACCTGAACCCGTTAACCGCAACCCGAACCCGTGAATGAAATAACTTGAACCAAAACACCCGTCGTCTACGGCCGTCATCATCATCAACTATCATTATCTCAACAGATTTTCAAATAATAAAAAAAAAGAAATCGGAGAGGGGTTTTACCGGACAACCGGTCGGAACAAGACCACCATCGCGCCGCCTCTGCCCGAAACAACCATCATTCGGCCGGAAAAACGAATTGACCACCGGATATCAGAACCGACCGGCGGTCCGAACCTCCGACTGCCGGTTTCTTTCTCTCTCTCTTGGCCTCTCTCTTCTTCGATCGTTCTCTCTCCTCTGTTTTTGTCTTGCCGTCACGCCGCCGCACGGCGACGGCTCTCCGCCGTCAGAATGTCATCAGAGGGGGGGGTATATAGGTGTGGGGTGCGGCTGTCGCCGGAGACTCCGATCAGAGCCGGTTCATCGCCGGAGCACGCGCCGGAGAGGGAGAGAGGTGAAACGGGTGGGTGAGGAGCTGGGGGTTGGGTGAGAGAGTTTTGTGTGAAAAACTGATTTCTCTATGTTTGTTGTATAGAGATCGAGAGAGTGTGAGAGTAATGAGTGTATACCAATATGCAGGGAATGAGGAATCAAGTGGGGGGTAAGGTTTTAAACTAATTCATGTGGGTAATGACCAAAGTTATTTCGGGCATGTTTGGGTAAGCTTATTGAAACAACTTATTGACTTATTGGCTTCTTGGAAAAGTCATGATTTTGTGACTTATTGACTTATTGACTTTTCCCCCTCACATACACCCTCTTTGCCAAACATCATTTTAGAGCTTATGACTTTTCAAAAAGCCAATAAGTCAATAAGTTGTTTCAAAAAGCTTACCCAAACATGCCCTTCCTAATGTCCTCAGTATATAGATCTTTATATAGATTTTGTGTTTCAAATCCTTGAGACAAAAATCTCTTGCACCGATTTTGTATAAATTTTATGAGATTTTGTAGTTCTTGCTTGGATTTTCCAAGATTTTGATAAGATTCTAATTTATTGTGTGTAGGTTTAGACTTGTGGGTTTTAGGCTTGGGCCCAGGGCCCACAAGCCCATCTCATGTGTAAACGGCCCGTAATTTCTACGAGACCCGATATCGCGACCCAAACTCCATGAGCATAAAATATTCGTGTAACATCCATATTTGTCGGTGTCATCTGTATTTTGCACGGTATCAGTCCGTTGTCGCGTAATATTCAGCAGCTTTTCGGTAAATCACCACACGCGCACAGTATAGCTGAACAAACGTTCTTGGGCACTCCGAGGGCCTGGTTAAGTTAATTAGCGTTGTAAACACTATTTATTATCACGTTAATCACTTGTTAATCACGTAATTAAGGGCGTAAATTAACGGTTGTCACACATTTCTCGCTTTCCGTGCTTCGATCTTGGCCCTCCACTTGGGCACATGGTTTTCAAAACCATGGGGATGTTATAAACCATCAATTTTGAGCCCATAGCATGACAAAACAATGTTCAAAACCATCAAAAACCAGCTGGATGACCAGATGCAATGTTTCTGTCTGTAGCTTCTACGCGCCCCGCGTAAGATATAGCTAAATCTTACGCGGCCCGCCTAGTAGTCTTTGACAGAATTGCACATTTAGTCCCTACACTTGAGAAACTTCCATTTTGATGCATTTTTGGCACGTTTAAGCCCCGTTAACCTCATTTCAAGGCTCTAAAATGATGTTAAAGTCTTGGGAACTTAAAATATGCTCAAAAACATCTCGGATGTCGGTTCGTTTGGTCGTACGGTTGCGTTGTTCGGTTAATTACGACGGAAGTCGTAACGAATGCAAAAACGATCCAAATTAAGCGACGAATGGAATTTTATCATGCCAATCACTAAAATAAAATATTTTAATGGTTACATAAATTTTTGGAAGTCCGGATATATTCAGAACGTAAGATATGCGCGAAAATGCAAACTTATGCACTTTTTGACGCTTTTAGTCCATATTGATCAAATAAGTTTATTTTGCGCATTAAACACCTTAAAGCCTATTTCTAAGCTATGTAAAGGATATTTAGGACATGTTTAACTTATGATCAAGTTCCGGAATGTGCGATACTATGTGAATCAGCAGACTTTCGCAGTTTGACGCAAAAAGTCCCTAAGTGTGAATAAACTACCAAAGCCTTCAAAACTTATTTCTAAGTTATATAAAAGTTATTTGAGGTATGTTAACCCTATTTCACTGTTCCGGAGTGTTTTCCGCATTAAACTGTTCACGTTTACGCATCAGTTTGCGTATAACTTTCCAAAAAGCGATTTAAGGTTTAAAAATAAACTAGAATCAAAACGTGAAATTGTAAAACCAAAATAAACAAATTTTTGAGACCAAAACACATTGTTTCTTTGATAAAAGATAGTGTCCTACATTGTGTGTGTTTACGGAGCACAAGTGTCACAATAACCTTCCGAGGTTATACCTTATGGTCACTTCGTTTAGTTAGTTATATGATAGGTAGTTTATATGCCTTAGGAAAATGACCAACATGCCCTTTTCATGCATAATTAGATTTTAAGCATATGTAACTCAAACTTTTGTCATTTAACTGATTATGCAACATATTTAAACATGTTTAGGCATATAATACTTGTCATAGGACTAGTTAGGCGGTTCGAACGCGCTTTATGCGAACGAAATGTTAAAGTAGCGTAAGCTACCTAAACGGGTCGTAATGGGTCGTAAGCACTTAGGATAGGTGTCGTTTTAGTATGTAGGCTTTGTTAAACCATATCATATGAGTTCCAACACTCATTTGGTTTACGAAATCTCATCATATCCGAACTTCCGATTTAGGTCCGGTTATTAACATAGTTACCTATATTAGGTGCCGTTTGATTTCCGTGATCCCTCTAGCTTTGCTTGGTTGTTATTCAAGACTTCTAAGCATTCTCAAGTGAGTACATAGTCCCCTCTTTTACTGTTTTCAAACATTTTGGGGTGAAACACATGTGCCTACTTGTTACTTTCGTGTTTTCATGCTTTTATAACATAGACTTGCTATGTTCATTAGTACACTTATAGTACATGATTTCATTATATTTTGCCATGTATGTTCATTGAGCATGCTAGCACATTGATTTTCATATATTATATTTTGTTGCATATGCTCATCCAGCATATGGACACATTGTTTTTCATTGCATTTTGTTGCATATGTTCATCCAGCATATGGACACATTGTTTTACATTTTGAACTGTTGGAACCGTTTGGAACTGTTTGATCCTTGTGAACCGTTTGGAACTGTTTGATTTATGTGAACTGTTTGGAACTGTTTGATCCTTGTGAACTGTTTAGGACTGTTTGATTTATGTGAACCGCTTGGAACTGATTGATTGATGTGAACCATTTGGAACTGTTTGAATCGTTGGGTTAGGGAAGTGATTAGATAACGGGGCGGGTGTAATGTGTTAAAAGCATGGTGGATACGCCACTGGTACTTCCTATATATAAGTGCTTTTAACACATTATATATCGTTGCGTTGTCTAGATCACTTGGGCTAATGTTATCAAAACAAAGTTAAATTACAAGGTTTTTCTAACAATATAAACCATACGAGTTTTATTACAAAAACGATTTTCGATCTGGGTCTACATAAACAAATGTTTTGGAGTTAAGATTCATGGCATCGAGGTTTTATAAATTATAACAAATATGTTTTAACTTGGTTATTTCAATTCACAATACAAACATTTTACAAAACTAAGTTTTCTAATATCGAATAACAAAGTTGTTTGAGTTATTTCAAAAGGTAAAACGAGCCATGAATCTGACACACACATAAAACCTATGTACTCGCCGGCATTTTTATGCTGACGTATTTTCACATGTGTTTCAGGTACCATAGTTGATGATGCTTGATGATGATATTGGTGTATGCTCACATAGGAATGGACGAGGCCTTAGTGACTTAATAACAATGAAAGTCAATTTGTTCATGTTTTGTTTCTAATTTCAATACAATGTAATAAACTTAATTCAATAAAACAGAACTTTTATCCATGTGTTGTGAAACAATGATTCTGTTACACACTCCCCGACATTTCCGCTGCGGTTTGTTGTTTTAACGCGGTCGGGGTGTGACAATTCAATCCCAAACTCCACCTCGCGCTCAGGTGGTATCCCCGGTAAGTCTCCCAGAAATACGTCTTCAAATTCTCGTACGACGGGTACGCCTTCAATCTTTGGTGAGTCTTTTTCCGAATCACATACGTAAGTCAAATAAGCCTTACACCCATGTTGAGTGAGCCTATGGGCTTCCATCATTGAGCATACTATGAGGTTGCAACTTTTTTCCCCACCTTCCACTTGGAGATGTGAATTGTATCTCCTTTCGGAAGCATATCACTTTGGCGTGGTAGCGATACAACCAATCCATCCCAACCACCACTTGGAATTTCCCCCATTGACATGGGTATCAAATCAACCAAGTAATCCTCGCCATCAACATTTAATTTGCAATCTCGACACATATCACAAACAATAAAACTTTTACCTACTTCTACTTCCATAGGCATAGGTAATTTTGTTAATGTAAACGAAAGATGTTGAATAAATCTATGTGAAACAAAAGATTTATTTTCACCCGTATCAAATAAAATACGTGTGGGAATAGAATTTACGGTAAATGTACCTGTAACCACATCGGGTTCCATCTTTGCTTCAGCAACAGTGATGTGAAAGGATCTTGCCTTTGACTTTGGGGTTTCAATCTTTGAGTCGACCCCCTCTTTCTTTCCTGTTAATTCCGGGCACTCAGATTTCTTGTGACCCTGTTGATAGCACTTATAACTTACCGACATCCTGTCTGGGTAGTTTGAAACCCCATGCCCCGTTTTCCCGCATACGACGCATGGTTTGTTTTTATAAAAAACATTCAACCCGATGAGCGAGTCCACAAATCCTGCAACTTGGAGATCCTCCTTTCACATTTCCTTTCTTTGAAGGCTCAGTTACCTTCGGCTTCTTTGTGGGGCGTAGGTTTGCATCCAACGCCCTCATTTCTCCTCTTTCAATCTGCTTTTTCGACTCGATCTCGCACTCCCGCGCAACATTAATGATTTCTGTGAGGTTTCCATAATTTGTGGGAGTCATGAACTCCCTATATTCAGCTCTAAGCATATTATGATAGTAATATATCTTTTGCTCCTCGGTTTTGACCAATTCATCACAAAATTTCAGTGTATCAAGAAAATCCCCGTGATTTTATCTATGGTCTCCCTCTTTTGTCTTAACTGCATGAACTCTTCTTTTATCTTGTTCACCATCGCCTTAGGACTATGGTTTTCAGAAATGGGACCTTAAAGTCCTCCCATGGCTCTCACGACCTCAACCCTTTCATTTCTAAAATTGTCCCACCAATTCTTTGCTTGGGCTCTTAATTGTCCGATCTCGTATGCTACAAAGTCATTCGGATCACAATGTGTTCTTCTGAACACTCCTTCAATATCGCTTATCCATCTTTGACAAGCAATTGGATCCGCATCCCCATTGTATATCGTCGGCTTACATGAAATAAATTTATTATAGCGACAATCTTTCTTTTTCTTGACATTATCTCTTTCATGGATAAGGTCCTCTTTTAGTTCGTTTATTCTTTCCTCAACAGTCCCGATATTTCTACGTCTTAGAACATGTATTTTTATAATTAAAATATTTAGCATAAAATACATCAAAAGATTTCCGACTACATGCGACTCACAATTGTCTACTATACATGATGCTACAAAACGACTTTTTGATGATCTTTCTACTTTATACTTGAAACATTCCGACAGACACATTTTTCCTAATTCATGAATCAATCTTCTTTGTTACTGAAAGTATAACCTTCATATGGGATGCGTCAGTGGGGCACATTGGATGCGTCGGTGGGACACATGTTACTTGTTTGCTAACACGTGGAGCCTAACGCATTGGATACGTCGGTGGGACACTGGGATGCTTCAGTGGAATGCATGTTACGTGTTTGCTAACACATGGGTCTAGAGGCATGGGATGCGTTGTTCGGACAACACAAGCCAACTAGCCAGATGCAAGCCTGAATATTATGTCCACATGGCGACGTTGATGCGTCGCTCGGACGCAAGCTATCTTCCTCGCTACGTGTCACCATTTAGTATAGAGATGCAACAATGTAACAACCGGACGCAAAAGCATGTTGGGATATGTGATGCGCCGCTCCTCCGACATGTGAGGTGGACAATTTGGAAAGTGTAATTGCTCAATGGTTATTCTCGTAAATTTCCCATAAATTAAAGATAATATACTACGGTCTTAAATACCGTCGCTAAGCACCCACTCAATAGTCACGAATGACCAATATTCTAGTAATGATAGTTGGGATGAATTGTCAACGGATTTTGCGTGTTCCACCTTCAAATGGAACATGTTCCGTTATGGACACGTTAAGCACAATGGAGCTTTTTATTAGACTTCCTTCCAACACGACTCCACAAAACTTAGCTACCATTTTCAGCCTACATGCATATAGGGCCCTCAATCTCTGGTCAAACTCAAGTTCTCAGCCGCTTCATTGAAGATTGCTTACGTTACTTTGTCCCTATATTTCTTACAAAGACAAAAATTTTGAAGTTAAGGTCAATGGTTCACATGGATTTATATGTATTTTACCAAATCAAAACATTACAAAAGTCTATTTTTTAGTAATCACATATGCCGAAATAATAATTTAAACAAAACAAAGATTTAATAAATTCAAGCAATAAGTATATATAATGTTACAATAAACATTGCAATATTGATCCACTCATTGTCTTTCAACATCATCGATTCCATCTTGCGTGCACGAATTATTGCGTCGCGAAGATCGGTCCATGCTTAGCATCCTTCGAAAAGAACTCAATCTGGAGGTCATTCCATTGCCTTTGACAGACGATTGTAGCATCTCATCGGATGTCCCTTCTATGGCTACTGCTACGGAAGTTGTATGATCTACAGGTGGAGCGGAGGGTAGGCCCGCCCCTGCCCTAGCCCCGGCCCCTAATCTAGTACTAGGCTCACGGGGCAAGGGCGAGATGGTCGGGCTGAGCTCTACCTCATGACGACAGATGGGACAACTGGAGTGTGACTCCAACCATTTGTCAATGCACTCAACATGAAAATGATGTTTGCAGGTTGGTAAGACCCTGATCATCTGACCATCCTCGAATGAGCTTAAACAAACTGCACATTCAGGGTTGACCCGTGAATTGGCCGACCCATTATCACCGTCCTCATACTTGAGTATAGGGAGAGATGCAATAACCATGGGTTCAAGACCCCGTTTGGGCAGCTCGTGAGATTGGATGTGCGGCACTAGCCCGATACCTTGAAACGCCTCTCGACGGCGCGCTTGACGGCGAAGTATATACCTTACATACACATGTAGCATGGTTACAACCACCACAACGGTAGATAAAGTTATAATTGCAACTAGCATGATCTTACTGTTGACATCTGATGAGTTCCCATTGGGGAAAAATATCGAACTTTCGTCATGATCGTCATCGTGTCCAAGTCCAGACATAACGAGTATCACAAACGGAAGAAAAAAAATCCGGTTGCACAAATGAGAAAAATAGGGCTTCTAAGCTTGAACTAAGTGGGTTTGAAGGTGTAAAATAAATGAGAAAAAAGTGGTATATAAATGTGTTGGGTAGATTCGTTTATTGTGTGTGAATTTGACTAATAATGGTGAATTGCGTGGCCAGTAGGTTCATGTTTTTCAAAGATAGAACTGTTGGGTACCTTGTTTCAAATGAGTTGACTTTGAATATTGACTTTTCTCTCTCCGGTTGTTACATTTTTCATCTTAAGTTGTTAATTTTGTTACAAATTTTCTTTTGTGTGTATTAGGTTGGTGGGGATCTAAAGATACGAGATATTATTTCTCTAAATGATATCAAATTGAGGAGTCAACATTTACATATCGGAGAGTTTAAACGAGAACACTAAATATTGGGAAAACTGTAAGAACGAATGAAAAAATCATAAGAATTTTATAAAAAATAATTCAAATTCAAAATGTCTTTTTACACTTATTATAATTTTGTAATACAAGATTATAAATTAAATTTACACGTTAAAAACTTACGTGTATTCATAAATAAAGAAAATTTACATATGTGTAAATTTGTGTAAAAAAATATAATAACAGTGATTTTGAGTGTAGAAATGAATTACATTATGTTGTAAATTCTTTTTTGATTTTATATTTCAATTACAATGAGATTTGTGTTTAAAAATGGTTTTATTTGGTTTTTTCATTCGTTCTCACGGTTCTCGAAATATTTACCGTTCTCAAGATAATCCTATATATATATATATATATATATAGGGTAAGGATCATTTCAGAACTCTAAATAATTGCAAAACTTACAGAACTCATAATAAACAATCATTCTACTAATATATTTTTATATTTAACATTGTTTAAGGGCATTTTTTATCATTTATTATGATTGCATGTGTGTTAAGAGTAGTTTTATCATTTTTTCATACGTAATTTTATAATTACATATACGTAATTGGTTCATTTACACATATGTAAACTAGAACCTTTACACATATGTAATTGGTTATACACATAAATAATTTGGTTTTTCATATATGTAATCATAAAAATACATATAATATATCCTTAAATAATGTTAAACATAAAAATATGTAAATAAAATAATTGTTTATTAGCGGTTCTGAAAGTTCTGTAATATTCAGAGTTCTGAAATAAACCCAACCCTATATATATTTATCTATATATATATATATATATATATATATATATATATATATATATATATATATATATATAGGGTGGAGTTATTGTAAAAAAGACCAAAAGTGTGAGAAAGGTAAGAAAAAATCTCAACCATTAGATCTAAATTAATTGAAAATGGTAAGATTGTAAATGCATTAACAAATTCAAATACGGTAATCCTTGATTTAAGGATTTGGAGAGGGAAAATCCTTGATTTAAGGAATATAACCGTCCATAACATCATTCATTTTAATTTTTTTTGCATCATTCACAGAATCAGAGCCATGTTCATGACATGGTATTTTAAAAAAATTTATAGTTCAATTCATGGTGTTTTTACGAAAATAATATAACACCATTCAGTAAGCAAAAATATAACACCATTCAGTACACAAAATAACACAATTCAGTACAAGATATAACACCATTCAGTAAACAAAAAATAACACTATTCAGAAACAAAATAACACCATTCAGAAACAAAAAAAAAACCATCCAGCAAACAAAAAATAACATCATTCAGTAAACAAAATAACACCATTCAGTAAATAATATAACACCATTCAGTACAATAATATAACACCATTCAGTAAATAAATATAACACCATTCAGAAAAAGAAAATAACACCATTCAGAAAAAAAATAACACCATTCAGAAACAAAATAACACCATTCAGAAAAGAAAGAAAAAAACACTATTCATAAAAGAAAAATAACACCATTAATGAAAGAATATAACACATCTGTATCATCTTCTCCACTTTCGGCGTCGTTCGATGTAGATAGAAAGAGATCGCAGGACCACCACCACTGCCAATTCCGGCACCACCACCGCCGCACCACCACTGTGGATCCAGCACCACCACCGCCGCTGCCACTCGCACCAGCACCACCGCCGCTGTCACTCGCACCACCACCACCACCACCGCCGCTGCCGCTCGCACCACCACCGCTGCCGCTGTCGTGTTTGATCTTCCGATTGGCCGCTGTCGTGTTTCTTCTTCAAATTGATTATGAGAGAGATCAAAATCGTAGATGGAGATCATCTGGAGAGAGAGAGATATTGTAGGGATTTTTATTTACAGTTTCCATTTTTTGAATGGATATAAATACTTTATTACCCCTAGAATTTTCAATTCAGTCCAAAAAATAAATCAAATTTTACAATTTGGTCCCTATTAATTTCAACCATTAGATCAAAGATCTAATGGTGTATATTCTTTCTTACCTTTCTCACACTTTAGGCCTTTTTTACAGGATCCTCTACCTATATATATATATATATATATATATATATACATATATATATATATATATAGAATATATATAGAATTGCGCTAAAATAAGAACCACCTCGAGTTGTAAGAACCGCGAGAACTTATTGATCCGGGCCGAGGTGGACCAAATTTTTTTTTCATAAACGTAGATGCGTGTATTATAAACACATTTGTAAAAAAAATTCAAAAAAAAATGTCGTGTGTGTAGTTTTGAGCACCACAAGTTTGTGTTTACGGTACACGGTAAATTTTCCGGTTAGATTTACAGTACCCGTAAACACAAACTTGTGGTGCTCAAAACTACACACACGACATTTTTTTCTTGAATTTTTTTTGTTTTTTACAAATGTGTTTATAATACACGCAACTACGTTTTTGAAAAAAAAAATTTGGTCCACCTCGCCCCGCACGGTGTAGTTCTCACGATTCTTACAACTCGAGCTGGTTCTTATTTTAGCGGTCCCCTATATAAATATTATATATATATAACTGTAGAACTTACAGAATTCATAATAAACAATCATTCTACTAATATATTTTTATATTTAACATTGTTTAAGGGTATTTTTTATCATTTATTATGATTGCATGTGTGTTAAGAGTAGTTTTATCATTTTTCATACGTAATTTTATAATTATATATATGTAAATTGGTTCAATTACACATATGTAAACTAGAACCTTTACACATATGTAATTAGTTATACACATAAATAATTTGGTTTTTCATATATGTAATCATAAAAATACATATAATATATCCTTAAATAATGTTAAACATAAAAATATGTAAATAAAATAATTGTTTATTAGCGGTTCTGAAAGTTCTGTAATATTCAGAGTTCTGAAATAAACCCAACCCTATATATATTTAACCGACCCATAACCAAAATAACCGAAAAAACCGAACCGAAAAAACCGAACCGAATGGAAAACTGATGGGTCGGTTTTTAATTTTTTGAAAACCGACAATCATGGGTCGGTTATGGTTTTCTACGTTTCAATAACCGCCATAACCAAACCGACCCGCTAGTTAATAAAATGATAGTTAACCGACCCATATGCATAACCGATCCAAAATCCAACGTAGGGGCGGAGGAATACCAAAGGACCACTTTGAAATTTAAAAAACCAATTTACATCAGATGTTGTAATATTCGATTTGACATGAGAACACTTCTCTAGTAGAAACAATTGTATCAACCTTATGTGCCAGCAATTTTACTTTCTGTACTTGTGATCGCATTTAAAAGAAGGTGAAAACTATATGGAAAAGAATGTTTTATAAGTGTTTACACTTTCAAAAAGTCAAATCGAATTTACAAAATTCTGTTAGAAGTCTCATAAACTAAACTAAACTGATTGTTTGTCAATTTAGAAGTCTAATGTAGATGGAAACACCATTATTTAACTATTATATATCGTTTTATTCGTGATTAAAAGTATTAACATTTATAGATAATATTGTTTTGAACTAAATTTAGCTAGACCTAAGTTTATGGTTAACCGACCCATAACCGACCACCATAACCATCAAAACCGCCATAACCGAAACCGCCATAACCGAGCGGTTATGGTTATGACTTTTCAATAACCGACATCTCGGTTATGGTTATGGTTATGACCTAAAACCGACCCAAACCGACCCATGCACACCCCTAGTGCACATGTGTAGTACACATATAATACACATGTGTAGTACAACAAAAAAAAAATTGAAATTTTTTCATATGTAAAAACTAGCGATTTTTTTATAAAAAATTGTAAAAAAAAATTGGTATGTTTTTTTAGCTTTTTTTTTAGGTTTTTTTAGTTAGTTTTCTAGTTTTCTTATATATATATAGTTTTCTCATGATACACTCCCTATATATATATATATATATATATATATATATATATATATATATATATATATATATATATGGTAAGGTTCATGCGAGAACCACCTTTATTGCGAGAACCGCGAGAACCAATGTGAACACAACCTAAAATAGCTAAAAATACCCTAAAAAAACCTAACCCCCAACACCCCCCACCCCCCCCCCCAAAAAAAAAAAAAAAAACTAACACCACCCCTCCCCCCCTCCAAGCTAAATGCTAAAAACTAAAACCCCAAAAAAAACCTAACCCCCACCCCCCCCCCCCCTCCCAAACCTAAACCCCCCCAAGCTAAAATGCTAAAAACTAAACCCCCCAAAAAACCTAAAAAAATCTAAAAAAAAAATTTTTATGTTAAAATCGCTACTTTCAGTAGCCCAAAAAAAAAATTTTTTTTGCTACTAATTTTTTTGGGCTACTGAAAGTAGCGATTTTCTTATAAAAAATATTAAAAAAAATTCTGTGTTTTATTAGCTATTTTTAGGCATTTTTTTGTTGTGTTCACATTGCTTCTCGCGGTTCTCGCAATAAAAGGTGGTTCCTAACGGATCTTTGTCCTATATATATATATATATATATATATATATATATATATATATATATATAGTGGAATGTTCAAATGAGAAGAATATTTTTGTAAGAAGAAAAAAGAAAAAGTTTCAACCAATAAGACTACATGGTATGGTGATGGACCATCCTTGGAGGATGGTCCGCCACGTAGGTGACACGTCACAATCCTCACTAAGATGGTCCATCCTCCAAAACTAGAAGGCATGGTAGGATGATCCTAGTCATAGTCCTTCACCACTTTTTATGTTTTTTTTATTTTTTTTATTATTTTATTTTTTTTAACATTTGACAAATATACTAATAAAATATTTTCATTAATATTAAACACACATTACATAAATATTAAAAAAAAAAAAACATAAACTTAAAAAAAAGACTTAATAAAAATAAACATAAAGTTAAATAATTTGATGCTTTTTCATGATGTCGTTTTGTAGTTTTTTCAACATCGAACGTTTCGGCTCGGGTTCGTTCTCGACATTCATCATCATTATTTCCCATTCCTTAAGCCGAATTTTTTCATCGGAGATTCGGATTTTCTCGTTCGACAATCGGACCTTTTCTTTTAACTTCTCGTCCGATGCACGACTTTTTTCTTCGACGGCCCGCTCCTTCGCCTTCGACTTTTGGGCCGATATGTCGTTGTACACTTTTAGGTGTTCCATAAACTCAACCATGTTCGGGTCCACCTTTTCCTTTCCTTTTCCCTTGGCCCGCTCCTTCTTTGTTTTGTCTCGGCCCGGTGGACGCTCGGGTTCACGTACGTTATACTCGTCTTCGTCATACTCGTCTTGGACCAAAACCCGTCACCCGGTTGGTTATTACCTATAAAAAAACAAACAAATAAAATTAAATAAACAAAACAAACCTTAAAACATATAAAATAATAAAAAAAACTTACTGTTATGAAAAAAAATTAAAAAATTAAAACTGTTTAACCTAATGAAAAACTAAACTTAAAAACTATTAAATTTAAACCAAAAAAAAAACTATAAAACTTAAATATAAACCTACTGTGAAGAAATAAAAAATTTAAAAAAGTAAACTTTATAAATTTAAACTTTAAAAAATGTAAACTTTATAAATTTAAACTTTAAAAAATGTAAACTTTAAAAAGATGTAAACTTTAAAAAGATGTAAACTTTAAAAAAATACGAACCTTTTACCGGGTTGTCGGAAGTGCCAATGAAAGCCTTGGCTAAGGCTTCTTCTTCGATTGGGGTCCATTTTATCGCCTTCGGTTTCGACGCTTGATCACCCGCTACTTGTTTCCCTTTGTTTCGTTTTCCTTTCCCTTTAGGCGGTTGGGTTTCGGGCACAATCTCCACATCGTCTTCGGTTTCGGATTGAACGGGGGGTGTGGGGATCGGTTGGGGTTGAACGGGGGGTGTGGGGATCGGTTGAGGTTGAACGGGTGGAAAGTTCCAAGCACCCCGCATCATCATTTGTTGAAGAGCTTGATTTTGGGACATTTGAGTGAATTGGTTGGGCGAATGTTGGAATGAAGCAAACGCGTTCGATGAAAATTGGGAGAATTGGTTCGGTTCTAGCGTTGGATAATATCCCGGAACCGAAAAAACATTTGGTTGGGTCGGATTGTTGGGAGTATTCGGGTTGTTCGAAGGAGTGTTGGGAGTATCCGGGTTGTTGAACGGATCCATGAAAATTATGTGGAAGAAGGTTGAGAGTATAGTGGAAGAGAGTGTAAAAATTATAGGAGAAAGTGGTGAATTGTGGAGGTTAATTTGGTGTTTGATAGTGAAAATGGATGTAAAATTTATAAAATTTAATAATATAGCCGTTTGGCTTTATTCAAAATTTGGAAATTTTTTTTTTAATATAACGGTCATATTTTAAGGGGGGGGGGGGGCACAACAATTGCATCGTCGCCAACGTCTAACTTCAGCCGGAGAGGACGGGGACGGATGGGGGCGGCACGGTGTTTGGACCGTCGCCGACCCGCGACGGGCCGGGGCCGACCCCCATACCGTGTAGCCTAAGAATGTTTCATTTTACTTCATTTAATATTTGTATTTAATTTTTAATATAAGGGTATATTGGTAAACTTATAAATCATTAATTTGTATTCTTCTCCTTTAATAACTAACTAAATTAAATTTGTAACTCCTTTTCAAATATATATTTTTTTCCAAATTAAAAAAAAAACAACTTAATTTAAAGTGTAGAATAAATTACTAGTTGTGTAGGATAAATTACGAGTTGTGTTGGATATATTTCGAGGTGTGTAAGATAAATTTCGACTGTGTAGGATAAAATTCTATAATGTGTCGGGTATATGTAGGAAAATTTTGATATGTGTAGGTTTTGTAGATTATATGTAGGATAATTAATGATTAGTTGACTAATTAATTAAAGAGAGAAAAATTAATGATATGAGTTAAAAATGAAACAGTATTTTACTAATATGCATTTTCTTCTTTTTCTTCTCATATTAAATTTCTTCTTAAATGAACCTTCCCCTAAATATATATATAGAGTAGGGTTCCTACGGAAAGTGTGTTTTTCCTAGAAAGTCTAGGAAGCGACCTGGTCCATCGGATTGGTGTGTTTAAGGATTGAGATTAAAACAATGGCAAGATTGTAATATTTAACTATATTTAATAGATTGTTTTAAATGAGCAGGGGTAAAATCGTCATAACAGTGTTTTAAACCAATCAAAAATAACCGTCAACACATCACATCTCCTTATTACATGCGAATTTCCCTCTCTCTCACTTTCTCTCTCTAAACCCTCAACGAAATCACTCAAAAATCATACCAAAAATACCTAAAATCATGGATGAAGATAAAAGATTTTCAAACTTCTATAAACGTATGATCAGACGGACATTGTGTTCTGTGTTTTAGTAGGTGATTAGGGTTCAATCGTGTTCTACATTGAAGTGTTTTATGTTTGCAGGTAAGAGATTAAAAAAAAAGGTGGATTCGAACAAGATGGATGCGAGCAGTAACGAAGTTGCTGAAAGAGAAAACATAGTCGCCGAAAGCAAAGTTGTAGTCGCCAGAACCGTAGGTATGTGTTTTAAAATAACAAATGTGTGTATGATTTCTGTTTGTTGGGGATGACTGGGTTTTTACATTGATTGTGTTTGGTTATGTGTTTTATGGTATGGATATGTAGGTTTTATAGAGTATCAATTTTGTGTATGGGTTGTGTTTTAAAATTTCTTTTGTTAATGAGTTTGCCCCCAAATGTGTTTTAAGCTCAGTTTGTTAGTGGGTTTTCCCTGAACAAAATGTGTTTTATGGACAGGTTTTGAACAAATGTCTTTTATGGGCACGTTCTAACCTGATGTGTTTTAAGGTCAGGTTGTTAGTGGGTTTTCCATAAACTCTGTTTGTTAATGGGTTTTTATTTAAAATGTGTTTTAAACATATGTGTTTTACCATTAACTGGCACATGTGTGTTTTACAATGTGTTTTCCCTGAACAAAATGTGTTTTATGGACAGGTTTGAACAAATGTCTTTTATGGGCACGTTCTAACCTGATGTGTTTTAAGTTCAGGTTGTTAGTGGGTTTTCCATAAACTCTGTTTGTTAAAATGTGTTTTAACAAACACATCTTGTTTTCCTTTATTTAAAATGGGTTTTCCATTGCACATCTGTTTCCGAGCGTAATGGATAAAAATGACGATTTACAGTCGGAACCCAACGAAAATCGTGAAATGCCCATATGTAAGTTAGATGAACAAACGTGAAACCATATGTTTGATGATGTAAAACACAATGCATATTACTAACAACTTTTATGGGCTTTAATTCAGCGGACGCAAGCAAAAAGGGTATCGATACCGGTAAGAAAAGGAAGGACAAAAAGGCTGGAATCGAACCGAAAGAAGAGAAAGCTGCGGTTATACCAACAGTCAATACGCCTAAAGAAGCAGCACACGGTAAATGTAAAATTATGAACTAAATTTCAGTTACTGAAAAGACTGACTTGCTGATCGGCTTCGTGTCTTGGTGTTTTGTCAGGTTCCACAATAGAAGATTCTGATGATGATTTTGACAACCCACCTTGGATTAAAACGAGGTCGGGTGCTGGCCCATGAGTTGTTGAAAAAACACAACGACGCGCAGATGCTAGTTCAATCAAAGACTCAAAAACACGCAAGAGGCCAACAACGGTCAAGAATTACATACCACTTTCAGATGGGAAACTAACTTTGCGATTGGCTCTTAAGCACATGGGGGAGTTGATGGAATCTTTGAACGAAAATCAACGGGGGGTTGTCAGAAACATAGGTTTCGGGTCAATACTTAGCTTTAGAATGGGTCCGATTCCCTCAACTCTGAGTTGGTGGTTGGTAAATAACTACGACACTAAAACACAGGTCTTGAATTGCGGTAGCCACCACATTCAAATAACAGAGGAATTGGTGCACGATGTGTTCGGCGTACCAAGAGGGAATGAAGAAATAAAGGAAGTAGAGAGAGCAAGGGCTGATTTCCACAAGGTTGTGGCAGAATGGAAAGGACAATTTGAAAGTGATCCTGCACGCTTGACGCCTGTTCAATTCAAAACATACATGCAGGGCCAACAAGCGAGCGGGAGAATCTTTGTGTTGAACTTTTTGTTGTTCTACAACACACTGCTCGGAGAGACAAACAAGAATTCATCAATTAATATGAAGTTTTTACCAGCCTTGCATCGAGGGAAGGATATCAGAAGTTTTAACTGGTGTGAGTACATGATCAGGTGTCTGGATCGAAGGGTGCAAACATGGACACCAAAGGAGCCCTTTCTTGGACCAATGCCTTTGCTAGTGGTATGTTCTAAAATACATATATAATTTTCTAAATCACACACCATGATTGTGTTTTAAAACACATCTGATTGCTGGTAAAACACATTAATATTGTTTCAATATTGTAATGCACCAATATAATCACAACATATTGTGAAAACCATTATGATGAAATCTGATCATAAAAAAACACAATGTGATGTAATGTGGAACAGGAAAAACCATCAACACACATTCGAAGTGTTGTTAAATAGCATTATAAGTGATAAAACACAATCTGATATATATAAAAACCTTAAAACACATATGACATCAGTTTGTTCTTGGTTTTTTACAGGCTGCGTTGATACGTGACCAAAAGATATACAAAGAAGGTGAGCCAAGAGCAACTCATCTCATCGAAGATATCACTGATGACGATATCGAGGCCGTCAGCATAAAGTTGGACTCGGTCAGATTTGATCAAATTTTAGTGGATGCATATGAGTTGCAACCTGAACAAAGCTATCCATTTGCAAAAAAATCTGATGAAGAAATTGAAGCAAAAGAAGTGAAAACAAATAAGAAAGATGAAAAGAAGACTATAAAACACATTAGCAAATGTGATCCAGAAAAAAGAAAAAAGTCTGTTGTTAAGCCGGCTGGTAAAGCACATGGTAAACCTCCGGTCTCAGAGGTACCGAAAAAAAAAACAAATTGAAAAGGAGCTGGCGAAAACCGATGAGGTTGGGAAGAAGAAAACTGATGTTGAAAGTGGCCTGGAAACTGCGCCTGTTGTCGAAGAAATTCTGGTTAATGCGGGTTTCCATGCAGAGTATGCAGAATGCATGCATGTAGATGTTGGCCCATATAAAGTGCCTGCTGTGGATACATCCGATATAGAAAAATACTACAGAGAAACAGGCGAGTGGGGGCAAACACAACAAAGTCAGCCGGGGATTACCTCACCTATGGTATCTCAATATGGATCGACACAAAGCGACGAGGTAATCTTCTAATTTTCCAATTAATTCTACTAAACACAGACATAAGTGATAAACATTTATATTGAAATAAGAAATTACTTAAAAAATAATTTTTTTGAGATGTGGCACATGTAACATCTTAAAACACATTGAGAATACCAAAAAACACATTTTCAGAATAGTAAAGCACATTGAAGATTGGGAAAATATCACGCTGAACCTTTGTTACACATTCTGATTGGTAAAACACAATAATGATGAAAAAATTAAAAAACAAATAATGATTGGTAAATATCATTTTCAAACTGGTAAAACACTTTCAGAATGGTAAAACACATTATGATTGCTAAAACACAATGATGATAGATAAAACACATTGAAGATTGGGAAATAGCACACTGAACATTTGTTACACATTCTGATTGCTAAAACACAATGCTGATAGATAAAACACAATAAGCATTGAAATAAAAAAGAAAAACAATAATGATTGGTAAAACACATTTCAATCTGGTAAAAACACATTGCATATTGGGAAATAAGACAATGATAAAGTGTGTATGATGTAAATCAGGTACATGCGGGAATGTTGAAAGTGTTCCTGAATCAATTCGACGAATGTGTAAAAAGGATAAACGACACTGTTACAGAAGGTTTCCAATTGTACCTCAAAGTGAGAAAATAAAAGAGATACACACATTGTGGACTGAGAAGCTGAAAAAGGTTGGATCGACGTGTACGACAACTGCACAACCACAAACTCCTACAGATAAAACACCCGAAAAAGAGGCAAATAAGGAGAATTTGGATATGTCACAGTTGTCGCAGTGGACACCTTCATTGGCTGATGAGATTTGTACGACGGTTGACAAGACAACCACACAGACGACTCAGCTTGTAGTAATTGAGCAGCCAACACAGACGACTCAGGTTGAAGTAATGGAGCAGCCTGCACTCGTCGTCACACCGATCTCCCAAAAAACACAGGAGGAATATGAATATACGATTAGAAGTGGGCATCTTATAGACGAGTTAGACCTTGGAAAGCGGAAAATAAGACCGCAAAGACAAACAGAGTTGACCGATGCTCTAAGGTCTCCATACGTGACGCGGGCAGTAGAGATTAAGGCAAAGCTTGAAAACGCTGAGGTCTCAGTCAGCTCATACATGTTTTCAGCCTGGGGTTCAATGTGGTAAGTTATACAAATGCCATTTATAATACGAATGTTTCTAACCAATATTTTCACACAATATTTGAAACTGATTCTGATGAATATATTATAACACATTTATTAAAACACATTTGTATACATTAGGGATGTTGTGTTTAGAACTAAGAAAGGAGTGCCGGTTATGAGATCTCCGCTCGAATCATTATTGCCGGGAATCGAATTGCACATATTGGTAATAAGCGCATGGGCGGATTTGTTGAATTATGAAGAAAAATTCAAGCAAAAGGGGAGCATCGCACGCCTGTTCTGTTCAGTAAATATGTTGGTAAGACTGATCATAATGAAATTGAAATTTAAGTTTACAAATTTAGTAATATTGTTTAACGCAATCACTTTAAAATGCAGAATGAAGAAGACTACATAAAAAATGCAAAATCGAGGGCAAAAACATTCGCAGACAACATGGAACCGGTTTTAGATTCTGCTGATGTGAAAAGATACCTGACCAGTCGCTCATCTTTATACCAGTCTTACACGACGGTCATTTCTATTGTGTATGTTTTAATTTAAGGGACATGAAGGTAGAGGTTTTTGACAACAGCGCTAAGGATATATCAATGCAAGCCAAATACAAAAAACGGCCGGAAAAATTGGTACGCCCCTCTACATATAAACTACAAACGTCCTTTGTTATAAAAATTCATGCCATTTGTGTAACACCTCGAAAATTTATGTCCAATAATGTATCGACACGTGTCATGGACTTAAAAACGTGTAAAGGATTGATTTAGAAGGACTAAAGTTGACAAACAAGGAATCTATGTGCGTAAAAGGATTCAAAATGTCAACAATGAGTAAATATATCTTTCAATAACCCTACATGATGTTTATACCCTTAAACGAATAAATCATGGATCATACGAAGCCAATTATGAAAGAAAGTGAGGAATTACAAACTACAGGGGCTAAATGTGTCAACATGTTTAAAGTATACCTCTGAGTGATCTTTTAGCAGACCCAAAGCTTTGTAATGGTTAATTATACTCACAAGAATGTGTGATAAAAATTTCACAAGGTTTCGATAAAGTATGAGAAAGTTATGACAATATTCGTATGCGAGGGGTTAAAAGCGTCAAACTGCAAAAGTATGTCAATTCGTAAGGTTTCGGACCTTCCGGAACATGACCATGAGTTTAGTATACTCTAATTAACCTTTATATAGCTTAGATATAGGCTTAGAGGTGTTTGGTGCGCAAAAATAAACTCTTATGTCATGCAGGGACTAAAAGTGTCAAAAAGTGCGCAAGTTTGCACTTTCGCGCATATCTTGCATTCTGAATATCCCCGGACACCCAAAAATTTATGTAAGCACTAAAATATTATATTTTAGTGTTTGGCTTGATAAAATTCCATTCGTCGCGTAATTTGGATCGTTTTTTGCGTCCGTCCGTGTTTCGTCGTAATTAGCCGAACAACGGGACCGTACGACCAAACGAACCGACATCCGGCATATTTTTGAGCATGTTTCATGTTCCATATTCTTAGGCATCATTGTAGAGCCTTAAAAATGGTTTAACGGGCCTCAAATGTGTCGGAAATGACATTTGGGAGTGCAGGGGCCAAAACTGTCAATTGTTGAAAGTTTCCATCTGCAGCCCAGTAAAAGCTATCTGTACTTTCTGATTTGATATACGGCTGGGATTGAATTTATATTCAGCTCAGGTAAATACCCTTAACTTATTTTCCCTATACGGGCTTGGGATACGGTACTATAAAAGTGCCGCTTGGTCGGGTGTATGTGGTCATTTATATCGTATTGTGATTGATGTATTTACATAACCTGTTTGATATGTATTATTTGGTGTATGGCCCTTGGGGGTTAAATGACCATGTCCCGGATATCCTTGGCATCATTCATGAAATGGCCACGACCTAAGCACGGGGTGTAGGCGTACACCTGACAGCTGCATTATGTAAAAACTGGTATCCCACTATAAGGAATCGACCTTGTGGGCATTATACCTGTGGCGTGTCAGTTAACTTAAGTCCGGCCCTACAAACCGGCCCTAATGGACGACAAATGAGTAAAACTGTATACAAGATTATTTTGAATAATTGTCCCAAGTTATAAAATGTTTTTGCCGAAGTGCATTTAAATCAATTTTCAAACTCTTTTCAAAATGAGTCAGTTAAGTTGTATTTACCAGTGCAAACTGACGTATTTTCCAAAAAGGCTAAGTGCAGGTGCTAGACGTAATAGGCTGGCTACTCCAGGCATCATTACTCAAGTCTCGCAAGCTTTAGATGTCAAAGTCTGTTGAACAGTTTTCCTTTTTATTTGATCCGCCTGTGGATCTGTTTCGACTGTGTTGTAATACTCAAACATTACATTTTGTTCAGTTGAAATAAATCTATATCTTTTGCTTCCGCTGTGCATATTATATGTTGTGTTGTTTGACTATGATGATATCAATGACGTCACGATACTCCCCACCGGGCCCACCGGTGACACGTGGAAAATAGGGGTGTGACAGGTTGGTATCAGAGCCAGGTTGAGTGAATTAAACACTAGCCTTTTGTGTTTAATCTCAGCTACACAATTGCACATTCTCGAGTCTAGACAAGAACATAGGACTAATCCTAATTCGTTATATTTTTGTCTCCTTTGTTATTTTCTGATTAGCCCTTGCATGGGCAAGTCATTTTGATAGAAGTCCCGTTAGGGCAACCATATACTTGTCTAAATATAATGGGATGATTAGATTCCTATATTATAAGATCTACCATTGTGATAAAATGGCAAAATCTAAAAAGGGACAATACCTAGCTCGGAATAGGGCCAAGATGGTAGCTCCTCAATTAGATTCAGATCCTTGTTAACATCTCAAATTAGGATTGCTCTGCGTTTAATATTAAAAAGAATCTTAAAGGTAAAACCTAGCCTAATTGTCATTGCAGACATGGCCAAAATGGTAAAACCTATTCGAAAGATTCAACCCTTATTAACATTTGATATGTTATATGCTTGACAAAGTGTGATCCGATAAAATCACCTAAGTCATTACTGAAAAGTGTTATTCTAAATTCCCTTATTTTATAATCATCCCTTAAGGATGAAGTGCCCACGGGCTATAATTAACGTCCTCTGGGACTAAAGACAGTGGTAGCCTACAACTCCCTGTCAAGAAAAGGTAATGAACTTTGATTCAAACCTTAATACCTCGATTCTGTAAAATCCTGGTTTAATGATTAAATCTGTCTATGTGACTAGGCCTTTTGTGCTATTATATATAAATAAGGGTTATCCTGGATAATTAACTAAAATGGGTATTATAAACCATAGTTAATAAATAGTTTAAAACAACGGAACTGTATAAGCTTCTATATGTAAACCTTGCCCTTGTTTCCTTTTATGTAGCAATTAAATCTACATGGCGAGGTCGGAGGAAGTAAACAGTCATTCTCTGGAAAATGATGATAATGATAGGGTTAATATAACCAAAGGAGAGCTCCGTACACTGATTGATACAGCTGTATCTAAAGCTGTAAAGGAGCAATTCAAGGAGGTTAGTGAGATGTATAGTAGAACCTCTTCAGTACCTCACTCTAAGTCTGTTCCTAAGACTCATTCAGAAGCTCATAGCAAGCCACCCTCGAAGAAGGATGGACCTAAGAAAGAGGATGTCGAACATTCCTCAAACCAACATAGTGTTCCATCCAAGAGAATAGTGTTTGATGATGAGCCACATACCAAGTCTTGTACTTATAAGTACTTTGTTTCCTGCAAACCCCGGGATTTCACTGGGGAGAAAGGAGCAATTGATTGTATGACTTGGTTAGATGAAATGGAGACTATTGTTGATATCAGCGGTTGTGCTGAAAGGGATATAGTGAAGTATGTATCCCAATCGTTCAAGGGAGAGGCACTGGCATGGTGGAAGTCTCTCATTCAAGCTGCTGGGAAGATCCCACTCTATAATATGTCATGGGAGCAGTTTGTTGTTCTCATTAAGGAGAACTATTGTTCACAGCATGAGGTGGAAAGGATTGAATCGGATTTCTTATCATTGGTGATGCAGAATTTAGATTGTCAAGCTTACCTCACCAGTTTCAATACCATGTCTAGATTGGTTCCTTACCTGGTGACACCAGAGCCCAAGAGAATTGCTCGCTTCATTGGGGGTCTAGCCCCAGAAATCAAAGCCAGTGTTAAGGCTTCCAGACCTACTACTTTTAGATCAGTTGCTGATCTATCTCTATCCCTCACCTTAGATGCGGTCAGGCTGAGATCGCTCAAGAACTCAGAGGAGAGTAAGAGGAAGCGTGAGGATGATACCTCACGAAGGTCTGAGAAGAAGCATAAAGGTAATTCGGACCACAAGAAAGAATCTGGGTCCAACAAGGGTAACCAGCGAGCTGAAGAAAAGCCAAAGTGCTCAACTTGCCAAAAACGCCACTTTGGAAAATGCAGGATTGAGACTAAGTCTCAATCAGGATCACCTGCATGTGGGTTATGCAAGTCTAAGGAGCATAAGACTATTGACTGCAAAAGGATCAAAGATGCTACCTGCTACGGCTGCAACGAGAAAGGGCACATTAAGACTAACTGCCCTAAATACGCCAAGAAGACCAATGCTAGGGTCTTCCAAATGAACGTGCAGGAGGCCATTCAGGACGACAATGTGATCACAGGTACTTTCCTCGTAAATGATGTATATGCTAGAGTACTGTTTGATTCTGGCGCTGATAAGTCGTTCATAGATAATGTGACACTCTAGGTTTTTCCGAACGAACACCTTGTAATATTTTGTGTATATAAATATTATTAAATGGAAACGTGATCTTTATTTGCTTAATGTGTGTTGAATGTACGTATTATATATAAATGTACGTGAGTCGAGACCATGACTCGCAACCGGGCGGTTGCGAGTGGGCCTTTGGGCCGTAACCGGTTTGGGCCGAAACCACCCTTAGCCTATTTGATGCTTGTATATAAATCCCCACTTTCCTTCATTTCCTTCATTTTACACAACACACCAACACATACACTCCTTATTTTCTCTCAACTAAGAAAACCCTCAAACAACATTACCATCTCCTCCAATTTTCGGTTCAAGCTCAAGGATCTCGGACAAGGACTCGGTCAAGACCATCACTCGGACACTCCATCTTCTCGGTTCCTTTCTCTTTGTTTTCGGCTCCTTCTTCTTCTTCACAACCGGTTAGTATTATCCTTGTGCATAGGATTTATGTTATGTTGAATGGACTTGTATGCTTGGTTCATAGTGTTATGTATGAATTTAGGATGATTTGTGAAGTTGAATATATGTGATAACATGTTTAAATGGCAAGAAAAAGGGTAGTTTAAAAGTGTTCATAGCCAAACATATTATGCTTTATTATTCTTGCAAAATGATGTTGCTAGACTTAAGATTTCGGCTACAAATAATATGTTTCTTGTTCTTACATGACAATCTTGTTTGAAATATATGATTTTTGGTTCAAAATGTGTGATTATGTTGGCATGAAAACCCTAGAAAACTAAGAACATAAGATGAACTTGTTGAATATGGTTTGAAGGTTTTAAAAATGGCAAAGTTTGATCTATTTGGTTTAATGGTCAGATTTGGAAAAGTGTTTGTAGAAACCTTATTGGTAGTTTCCTAATCTGGGTCTGATTTCATATGTACAAATTGGACTGTCATATCTGCATCATCACGTGTACATGAAAGGGACAGCTTCCGACTCGCAACCACACGATTACGACTCGAGACCACGCCGTTGCGACTCGCAACCAAAGCGTGACAACTCGAAACCACACGGTTGCGACTCGCAACCATAGCAGGACAACTCGAAACCACGAGATTGCGACTCGAGACTACGTCGGTTGCGACTCGCAACCACAGCATGATGACTCGAGACCAAACGGTTGCGACTCGCAACCATAACGTGACAAGCCGAGATCTCCTGGTTGCGACTCGAGACCTCCTGGTTACGACTGGGCTGTCCATTTTGGTTATTGGGCCAATATGTGTTATGGGCTATCTGTTGACTGGGGTTATGTGTTACTGTTGACTGCTTAATTGTTTAGGCCGGCCCAATAACCCCATGACTGTTTGTATTGTTTTGCATGTTACGTGCCAGTTATGTGTATAGTTTTTACGCGATTGCTTGTGCACCAAACCTGACCTATACCGGTAACCATGTTAGGACGTGGTGACCAACGTGATTGACAAGTAACCTAAACCTACCGAGCAACCCAAGGTGAGTTCACAACTTAAAAGCATGCGTCCCGGTGGTTTGGGACACGAGACTAACAACTCTATCCCCTGGAAAAAGGGGATACCATTTACATACCTTCCCTAGTTATTGGGAACAAAACCTACTTTTCCTTCCCTGGTATTGGGAAACCTTTTGGTTAATTACTGTTTATACGGATTGCAACTAACGGCACTAAACGAAACTCTATCACTCAAGTCCCTACTACATAATACCGATTAGTCGCCGGGGCCAGGCGAACGGGTTATTAGTTGATAGCGCTATTTAGGTGTTTACCAGCCTCACACCGTGCCCTGGTTTGGGATCGGTCGTGAACTAATAGACTCAGGCATCCGTCAATGATGATAGAACATTGGCAACGGGGCATCCTGCGGATACGCAACGGTTACCTAGTGTTCGGTATTGGAAAAACAGTTTAGTCGCTAACTTTTGGGGTAGCTCCCCAGGGCATGTATAAACGGGTAAATTAACCGGTGAAACAAGTTTTTTGGTAATTAAAACTGGACAACTAGTGAACTCACTCAGCATTATTGTTGACCCCTTACTGCATGCTTTGCAGGTAACCAATGATTCAGGAGCTGCTGCTTGGGGATGTGTAGTGTTCGTCAAACCCGTGTGTCGGGATAACTGTTTTGAACAATGAACTGTCTTTAAAACTATTTTGGTTTATGCTTCCGCTGTTTTGTTAAACTAATTACCGAATCTAAACTCTAATGTTGCTAATTACTCCGGATATTAAATACTTCTACTATTAATTAAATGCTCAGTATAATTGGTGGCTGGATCCTGGTCAGTCACGCCCTCGAAGCGGGTGTTGTCCGCAGGAGGAATTTGGGGGTGTGACAGATTGGTATCAGAGCCATTGGTTATAGTGAACTTGGTTTAAAAAAAAAGGGGAAAATCTTTTTGGAGAAAACCAGACTATAACCCGTGACTCGTGACGACACTACACTCCAAGTACAAGGCTCAACACTTTTGACCTCATAGCTCGGACCAGTGTTTACTTGTTTGCTTACTTTATGTTTCCTGTTTCGCTATACGTACTAGTATGCCTAACTAGTGAACGCCCACATACGATATTGCATGTGATTGCACGTTAGCACACCAATATGAATTCATGTACACTTTCTCGTATCATGTGATTGATAGGGTGGTAATTCCCTAAACCTCCATGACTTACACTACTTGATACTCTTTGAAATCTACTCGAGTGTGGGGAACCATTTGACATGAGTTAAGAGGAGCTGAGATGAACATGCAAATCACAATATTATTGTGGGTGCACACATAATAATATAGTGGGGTGGATGTGAGTCCCAGTGAGGCTTAACAAGTGAAAAAGGGGTTCCGTTTCGTTATTTGTATGATGAGAAACACAACAGTCCATAGGAGCCGTAGCAGTGATTGTCTCCTACTCGAACACGATCTTTTCACTTCTCACTGCATCCCTTTCGAACCTCGATGCTATCGAGTATTACCTGAACACCCATATGAACGCCTAGCGAACTGTGTAGAACATTAGGTGCTTGTACGAACATCCCTGGGATGGATGTTGAAACGACAATGATTGGTCTATATCCTTCTCACCTTTCTTCGCTTGCTGGAACTTAACGTGTTGACGTCTTAAATCCCGAAGTGCGATCACTTCTGCAACACTATCTCAACATACCGTGTATTACTCAGTCAAGAGGGTAGACGTAGTACCTTACTGGCTTCAGCATTTGAACGACCCTAGTCACCGACAACGAGCATCAGCGAATTGACTCCAATCGAACCCTTAACTCCAGTCAGCGGCTCATAGGAGCCAGCTCTTACGAATCAGTCGGGCCATAAGCGATGACAATTGACAATGGTGCGGAAATGCGTAACGGCCAGCTCAATAAGTACACCTTGGGACGCGGCACGGAAACGTGACAAGATGGACTTGTCAGTGAAGGATCGTAGCGCACCATTTCAAGCAACGCCATCAGAAACAACAGTCGCGACAACATCAAGGTCAACAACCAGGGGAATGATAATAGTAATGGGAATCCTCGCAACCGTAACAACAACATTGGAAATGATGCTCGTGGAAGGGCATTTAGGATTGGCGCAGGCGACGCCAGGCGTAGTAGCAACATGGTAGCTTGTATGGGTAGTTGTTTGCTTCATCTCTATTCTGCTTGACCCTGATACTTCTTGAAACCGAACCAGATGTGGAATCGACTGATGGCAAGTCAAATAGAATCTCAAAAGTTCGTTAGGATGTAAACACGACCTTGTGGGACGAGTGTCCGATGACGACCTTCCTTCTACCACCCTCGATGGTTACAACGCAGTAGTTAGTGTGAATTGGTTACCCAGGAATCACGCGAATATACCCAGTAAGGAGAAAACTTTGTGTGGAGAATCGGCCTTTGTTCTAAAGCATCAGAGTAGTTCAATAGTTAGCGCCATTTCAGCTGTGAAGGCCAGAAGTGTCTACAGAGGGATTACTCCGCTGTGTTAGCAACCGCTACGGATGTTAAGGCTAAGGAAAAGTGGATCGAGGATCCACCAGTTGTTCGTTGTTTCTCTCGGCGTGCTATCCGAGGAACATTCAGTTTTTCTTCCGAAAATTTGTTAGGCGGAATCTCAGTTTGATCTCACGTCTGAGGCAGCCCTGATTACTTGTACTTTTACCATTTTGCGCCAGGAAGGTCGCAAGATCTATCAAAGCAACTATAGGAACCGTTGGACAGGAGTTTTGTAGGGTCTATTTCTTCGCTTTGGGGGAGCCCCACTTATCCTAGGGAAGATGGACCTTGTCGTGTGTATACTGACTATTAAGAACTCATCAAGGTGACAGCCCATAACCGTTTGTCTCGATCCTGTATTGACAACCTGTTGACCAGTTACATGGGTCATGCTCCTATGTGAAGATTGAGTAGCGAACGAACTAACATCAGATGGAAGTCCAAAGGGAGGATGTTCCTAAAACGGCATAGTAAACGCAATAAGGCCATTCCCAGGAGACACCGGATGAATTATTCCATGACCTTTTGGGGTGAACAACCCACCAGCTGCTTTATGGATCACACTGCAACTGTGTTTATCTAGTACGTTTTGAATCACTTCTAGGAGAAAGGGGCACCATGAACAACACTTGTATTCCATTGTAGAGCTTCTAGGGGAGGAGCGTCTACGTGCGAAGTCTACCTAAGTATGACTTCAGGATTCGGGAAGTACACATTTTCTTTTTATCAAACAACGAAGTGGGAATACACATGGATCTCGCTAAGATCCATTTTGGTTAGGAACTGATCAACATCAAAGATCCCTTCGAGGATACAGGAGTTTCTTGGTCCCACTAGATACTATCGCAGCTTAATCACAAGATTTTCGAAGGTCGCACAGCTTAAGTCTCGTTGGCACAGCAGGGTGTTGTGTTCGTGAAAGACCAAAACAGGAGGACGTCTTTTCAGCTTTCGAATCCCAACTTTGTAATGCACTGAGCATCATCTTCACCCTAGGGTACGGGTGATCTAGCGGTATACCATGATGCTTCGAATCAGGATCCCAGTTACACACGGATGCAACGCGAGAAGGTTATTGCTTACGCCTCTCGACAACTTAGGACGCACGAAAGGAACTACACAACGCTTGATTTGGAACTGGGAGCAGTGATCTTCGCACTTAAGTTATGACGGCATTACCTATACGGAACCAAGTGCGCCACCTACACCGACCACAGAAGTTTAGAACACATATTCAAGCAGAAGGAACTGAATATGCGACAGCGACGATGGGTCGGACTGCTGAATGATTACGAGTGCTCTATCAGGTATCACCCGGGCAAGGCCAATGTAATGACAGACGCCCTCAGTCGGAAGGGCACTACGCCTAAGCGCGTAAGAGCTTTACAACTCACGATCCATTCTAGTCTACCTTCGCAAATACGAGCTGCTCAGATAGAAGCACTGGAACCAGAGAACGTTAGAGCTGAAGCCCTACGCGGGTCAAGGCAACGCTTAGAACAGAAGGAAGACGGTGCTTATTATGTAACAGGACGCATTTGGGTCCCACTCTATGGCGACTTACGAGAACTTGCGATGGATGAAGCGCACAAATCTCGCTACTCAGCACACCCTGGTTCGGACAAGATGTACCACGATATTAAGACTACGTATTGGTGGCCTAGCATGAAGGCCCACATAGCAACTTACGTCAGCAAGTGTTTGACTTGTGCGCAAGTCAAGACGGAATATCAGAAACCCTCAGGCCTACTCCAACAACCAGAGATACCACAACGGAAATGGGAGCAAATTTCCATGGATTTCGTTACTGGCCTACCTAGATCACAGCGCGGAAACGATACTATCTGGGTGATCGTGGATCGACTCACGAAATCCGCACACTTCTTGGCAATCAAAGACAACAGATAAATTCTCCACTCTGGCGGAGATATACCTCAAGGAAGTTGTTCGAGGCACGGGGTGCCCACCTCTATCATCTCTGATCGAGATGCACGTTTTACTTCGGAACTGTGGCAAGCAATGCACAAGTCTTTTGGCTCACGTCTAGATATGAGCACAGCGTATCACCCACAGACGGACGGGCAGTCCGAGCGAACTATTCAAACCTTAGAAGACATGCTTCGCGCTTATGTAATCGACTTTGGCAACAGCTGGGAAAGGCATCTGCCACTCGTGGAATTCTCGTACAATAACAGCTACCACACCAGCATTAAAGCTGCCCCGTTTGAGGCATTGTACGGACGTAAATGCCGGTCACCTCTTCGTTGGGCAGAGGTGGGGGGATAGTCAAATCACTGGTCCAGAACATGTGGTAGACACTACTGAGCGGATTGCTCAAATACGACAACGCATGGCGGCCGCTCGTGACCGTCAGAAGGCCTACGCCGATAAGGGCAGGAAACCACTTGAGCTCCAGGTTGGGGAGCGGGTATCACTCAAAGTTTCACCCTGGAAGGGTGTGGTTCGTTTTGGTAAACGAGGCAAACTCAACCCACGGTACGTTGGACCTTTCGAAATCCTTGAGAAAATAGGCAAGGTGGCCTACAGACTGAACTTACCAGCAGAACTCGGTGTAGTTCACAACGTTTTCCATGTGTCGAATCTGAAGAAGTGTCTGTCAGATGAGACGCACGTAGTTCCTCTGAAGGAACTCACAATCGACGAACAGTTGAAATTCGTCGAAGAACCTGTCGAAATCACGGATCGGGATGCTAAGGTCCTCAAGAGCACTAGAATACCTCTTGTTCGAGTTCGTTGGAACTCACGTCGCGGCCCAGAGTTTACCTGGGAGCGGGAGGACCAGATGAAGTCCAAGTATCCCAGTTATTCCCAAACGAAAACCCCAGCACTGAAGCTACAACCGAATTTCGGGACGAAATTCCAAACTAACGTGGGGATGATGTGACACCCCGTTAAAACACGCTAGCTTGGCAGTGGCTGCTTCAACTTTCGGGACGAAAGTTCTTAAAACTTGGGGATAATGTGACACTCTAGGTTTTTCCGAACGAACACCTTGTAATATTTTGTGTATATAAATATTATTAAATGGAAACGTGATCTTTATTTGCTTAATGTGTGTTGAATGTACGTATTATATATAAATGTACGTGAGTCGAGACCATGACTCGCAACCGGGCGGTTGCGAGTGGGCCTTTGGGCCGTAACCGGTTTGGGCCGAAACCACCCTTAGCCTATTTGATGCTTGTATATAAATCCCCACTTTCCTTCATTTCCTTCATTTTACACAACACACCAACACATACACTCCTTATTTTCTCTCAACTAAGAAAACCCTCAAACAACATTACCATCTCCTCCAATTTTCGGTTCAAGCTCAAGGATCTCGGACAAGGACTCGGTCAAGACCATCACTCGGACACTCCATCTTCTCGGTTCCTTTCTCTTTGTTTTCGGCTCCTTCTTCTTCTTCACAACCGGTTAGTATTATCCTTGTGCATAGGATTTATGTTATGTTGAATGGACTTGTATGCTTGGTTCATAGTGTTATGTATGAATTTAGGATGATTTGTGAAGTTGAATATATGTGATAACATGTTTAAATGGCAAGAAAAAGGGTAGTTTAAAAGTGTTCATAGCCAAACATATTATGCTTTATTATTCTTGCAAAATGATGTTGCTAGACTTAAGATTTCGGCTACAAATAATATGTTTCTTGTTCTTACATGACAATCTTGTTTGAAATATATGATTTTTGGTTCAAAATGTGTGATTATGTTGGCATGAAAACCCTAGAAAACTAAGAACATAAGATGAACTTGTTGAATATGGTTTGAAGGTTTTAAAAATGGCAAAGTTTGATCTATTTGGTTTAATGGTCAGATTTGGAAAAGTGTTTGTAGAAACCTTATTGGTAGTTTCCTAATCTGGGTCTGATTTCATATGTACAAATTGGACTGTCATATCTGCATCATCACGTGTACATGAAAGGGACAGCTTCCGACTCGCAACCACACGATTACGACTCGAGACCACGCCGTTGCGACTCGCAACCAAAGCGTGACAACTCGAAACCACACGGTTGCGACTCGCAACCATAGCAGGACAACTCGAAACCACGAGATTGCGACTCGAGACTACGTCGGTTGCGACTCGCAACCACAGCATGATGACTCGAGACCAAACGGTTGCGACTCGCAACCATAACGTGACAAGCCGAGATCTCCTGGTTGCGACTCGAGACCTCCTGGTTACGACTGGGCTGTCCATTTTGGTTATTGGGCCAATATGTGTTATGGGCTATCTGTTGACTGGGGTTATGTGTTACTGTTGACTGCTTAATTGTTTAGGCCGGCCCAATAACCCCATGACTGTTTGTATTGTTTTGCATGTTACGTGCCAGTTATGTGTATAGTTTTTACGCGATTGCTTGTGCACCAAACCTGACCTATACCGGTAACCATGTTAGGACGTGGTGACCAACGTGATTGACAAGTAACCTAAACCTACCGAGCAACCCAAGGTGAGTTCACAACTTAAAAGCATGCGTCCCGGTGGTTTGGGACACGAGACTAACAACTCTATCCCCTGGAAAAAGGGGATACCATTTACATACCTTCCCTAGTTATTGGGAACAAAACCTACTTTTCCTTCCCTGGTATTGGGAAACCTTTTGGTTAATTACTGTTTATACGGATTGCAACTAACGGCACTAAACGAAACTCTATCACTCAAGTCCCTACTACATAATACCGATTAGTCGCCGGGGCCAGGCGAACGGGTTATTAGTTGATAGCGCTATTTAGGTGTTTACCAGCCTCACACCGTGCCCTGGTTTGGGATCGGTCGTGAACTAATAGACTCAGGCATCCGTCAATGATGATAGAACATTGGCAACGGGGCATCCTGCGGATACGCAACGGTTACCTAGTGTTCGGTATTGGAAAAACAGTTTAGTCGCTAACTTTTGGGGTAGCTCCCCAGGGCATGTATAAACGGGTAAATTAACCGGTGAAACAAGTTTTTTGGTAATTAAAACTGGACAACTAGTGAACTCACTCAGCATTATTGTTGACCCCTTACTGCATGCTTTGCAGGTAACCAATGATTCAGGAGCTGCTGCTTGGGGATGTGTAGTGTTCGTCAAACCCGTGTGTCGGGATAACTGTTTTGAACAATGAACTGTCTTTAAAACTATTTTGGTTTATGCTTCCGCTGTTTTGTTAAACTAATTACCGAATCTAAACTCTAATGTTGCTAATTACTCCGGATATTAAATACTTCTACTATTAATTAAATGCTCAGTATAATTGGTGGCTGGATCCTGGTCAGTCACGCCCTCGAAGCGGGTGTTGTCCGCAGGAGGAATTTGGGGGTGTGACAGATAATAAGTTTTGTAAGTTGCTGAATTTACCTGTTAAAACCTTAAGTGTGAAATATGAGGTGGAATTAGCTGATGGTACCTTAGAAACCGCCTCAACCGTTTTAGATGGATGTTTTATATCCATTAGGAACCACTGTTTTCCTTTGTCCTTGCTTCCGTTGAAGTTAGCCGAATTTGATATAGTATTGGGCATGGATTGGTTATCGCATAACCAAGCCCAGATCATCTGCAACAAGAAGCAAGTAGTGATTAAGACTCCGTCTGGTGAGTCACTCACCATTCGAGGAGATACCCAACACGGATTGCCTGAGCAAGTGTCTATGCTCAAGGCATCTGGGTGCATGAAGAAGGGTTGTGTTATTTATATGGCACAAGTGACAGTCGACGAGCAGAAGCCCAGGATTGAAGATATTCCAGTCGTTTCTGAATACCCTGAAGTTTTCCCTGAAGAACTACCTGGTTTGCCACCAGATAGGCAGGTAGAATTCCGAATTAACATCATCCCCGGAGCTGCACCTGTTGCGAGAGCACCTTATAGGTTGGCACCAACAGAAATGAAGGAATTGAGGACGCAGCTAGATGATTTGCTAGCCAAGGGTTTTATAAGACCTAGTTCGTCTCCATGGGGAGCGCCAATTTTATTCGTCAAGAAGAAGGATGGATCAATGCGTCTATGCATTGATTACCGTGAGCTTAATAAGGTTACTATTAAGAATAGGTACCCTTTGCCCAGGATCGATGATCTATTCGATCAGCTTCAAGGGGCAAGCTACTTCTCCAAGATTGATTTGAGGTCAGGCTACCATCAATTGAAGGTTAAAGATGAAGACGTACACAAGACTGCGTTCAGGACTCGCTATGGTCATTATGAGTTCTTAGTGATGCCTTTTGGGCTCACTAACGCACCTGCCGCATTCATGGATCTCATGAATCGCGTTTGCAAGCCTTATTTGGACAAATTTGTCATCATCTTCATTGATGACATTCTCATATACTCAAAGAGTCAAGCTGACCATGAGAAGCACCTCCGTTGCATTCTGAAGCTACTTCAGCAGGAGAAACTTTATGCCAAGTTCTCGAAGTGTGAATTTTGGCTTCATGAAGTCCAATTTCTTGGACATGTTGTCAGTAAGCGTGGTATCCAAGTAGATACCGCTAAAGTTGAAGCTGTCATGAACTGGCAAGAGCCGAAGATGCCTACTGAGGTTCGCAGCTTTCTAGGACTGGCAGGATATTACAGACGATTTATCGAGAACTTCTCAAGAATTGCAGCACCCCTGACTTTGCTAACTCGCAAGAATAGTAAGTTCAATTGGGGGCCTAAGCAGCAAGAATCCTTCGATATATTGAAGCAAAAGTTGAGCAACGCTCCTGTTCTGACGTTGCCTGATGGAATTGATGAGTTTGTAGTATATTGTGATGCATCACACACCGGGATGGGGTGTGTGCTTATGCAGAAAGGCAAGGTCATTGCCTATGCTTCACGTCAGTTAAAGGTGCATGAAAGGAATTACACCACCCATGACTTGGAGCTGGGTGTCGTTGTATTTGCACTAAAGCTTTGGAGGCATTACCTGTATGGAAAGAAGTGTGTAATCTACTCTGATCACAAGAGCCTTCAACATTTGTTTAATCAGAAGGACTTAAATATGAGGCAGCGACGTTGGATGGAAACTTTAAATGACTATGATTGTGAAATAAGATACCATCCAGGCAAGGCAAATGTGGTTGCTGATGCCTTAAGTCGAAAAAGGATAAGGCCTATAAGAATCAATGCCAAGAGCATTGAGATAAAGAATAATTTGAATGAAAGATTGTTAGCAGCACAGAAGGAAGCAGTGCTAGAAGCTAACTATCCTGATGAGAAGCTAGGAGTAACTGAGGAGCAGTTATCCTACGGCAAGGACGGAATCCTAAGGTTGAATGGACGAATATGGGTTACAATTTATGGAGGACTTCGGGATGTTATCCTCCAGGAAGCCCACAGTTCCAAATATTCCGTTCATCCTGGAGCTGATAAGATGTACCAGGATTTAAAGGCGAATTATTGGTGGATAGGCTTGAAGAAGTCTATAGATGCCTATGTAGCTAAATGCTTGACGTGTGCTCAAGTTAAAGCTGAACATCAGAAACCGTCAGGTTTGCTACAACAGCCTGAAATTCCCACTTGGAAATGGGAAATGGTGACGATGGATTTCATCACCAAGTTTCCAAAGACTAATAAAGGAAATGATACTATTTGGGTGATAGTAGATAGACTGACTAAGTCAGCACATTTCCTACCCATTAAGGAAACTTACAGTTCTGACATGTTAGCCCAGTTGTACGTTGATAAGATTGTATCTCTGCATGGAGTACCAGTGGCTATTATCTCTGACAGAGATACCAGATACACGTCACATTTTTGGAAAAGTTTCCAACAGTCTTTGGGCACGCGTTTAAATTTCAGTACGGCTTACCATCCTCAGACGGATGGGCAGAGTGAGCGTACAATTCAAACATTGGAAGACATGCTGCTTGCATGTGTGATTGATTTAGGAGGTAGCTGGGATAAGCACCTGCCATTGATCGAGTTCTCCTACAATAACAGCTACCATACCAGCATTAAGGCTGCGCCTTTTGAGGCACTATATGGTAGAAAGTGCAGAACACCCATTTGTTGGGCAGAAGTAGGAGAAGCTCAATTATCAGGACCAGATATAGTCCTGGAAACGACGAAAAAGATTGTCCAGATTCGTGATCGCCTAAAAGCTGCCAGAGATAGGCAGAAGAGCTATGCTGATGAAAGGCGAAAACCCCTCAAGTTCGAGGTTGGTGATAAGGTCCTACTTAAAGTATCACCCTGGAAGGGAGTGATGCGATTTGGTAAGAAAGGAAAGCTAAGCCCGAGGTATATAGGACCATTCGAGATCATCGAATGTGTTGGATCAGTGGCTTACAAGTTAAACTTACCTGAAGAGCTCAGTGGTATTCATAATGTCTTCCACATCTGCAATCTGAAGAAATGTCTAGCTGATGAGTCGCTAGTCATCCCGCATACAGATGTGCATATAGATGAGAGCTTGAAATTTGTGGAGAAACCTTTTTCGATTGAGGATCGACAGGTTAAGAAGCTTCGGAGGAAGCATGTGCCTATTGTAAAGGTTAAATGGGATGCCCGCAGAGGTCCTGAATACACGTGGGAGGTAGAATCCACAATGAAAGAAAAGTACCCTCAATTGTTTCAGTAAATCTCGAGGTCGAGATTTCTTTTAAGGGGGTGAGGATGTAACACCTCGAAAATTTATGTCCAATAATGTATCGACACGTGTCATGGACTTAAAAACGTGTAAAGGATTGATTTAGAAGGACTAAAGTTGACAAACAAGGAATCTATGTGCGTAAAAGGATTCAAAATGTCAACAATGAGTAAATATATCTTTCAATAACCCTACATGATGTTTATACCCTTAAACGAATAAATCATGGATCATACGAAGCCAACTGTGAAAGAAAGTGAGGAATTACAAACTACAGGGGCTAAATGTGTCAACATGTTTAAAGTATACCTCTGAGTGATCTTTTAGCAGACCCAAAGCTTTGTAATGGTTAATTATACTCACAAGAATGTGTGATAAAAATTTCACAAGGTTTCGATAAAGTATGAGAAAGTTATGACAATATTCGTATGCGAGGGGTTAAAAGCGTCAAACTACAAAAGTATGTCAATTCGTAAGGTTTCGGACCTTCCGGAATATGACCATGAGTTTAGTATACTCTAATTAACCTTTGTATAGCTTAGATATAGGCTTAGAGGTGTTTGGTGCGCAAAAATAAACTTTTATGTCATGCAGGGACTAAAAGTGTCAAAAAGTGCGCAAGTTTGCACTTTCGCGCATATCTTGCATTCTGAATATCCCCGGACACCCAAAAATTTATGTAAGCACTAAAATATTATATTTTAGAGTTTGGCTTGATAAAATTCCATTCGTCGCGTAATTTGGATCGTTTTTAGCGTTCGTCCGTGTTTCGTCGTAATTAGCCGAACAACAGGACCGTACGACCAAACGGACCGACATCCGGCATAGTTTTGAGCATGTTTCATGTTCCATATGCTTAGGCATCATTGTAGAGCCTTAAACATGGTTTAACGGGCCTCAAATGTGTCGGAAATGACATTTGGGAGTGCAGGGGCCAAAACTGTCAATTGTTGAAAGTTTCCATCCGCAGCCAAGGTCCTTACGGACCGTATGGGGGACCTTACGGTCCGTATAACTTGCCCAGCAACCAGATTTTTGGAAACCAGCCCTGGTTTTGCTCTCACACTCTCATAAACGAATCTAGGGGCTGCCCATTGTTTTGTAAACCATGGGTATGAAGTGTAGGGCTGAGATTAAGGCACGATTATCGATGAACGATCCTAATGGCTCTCGAAAACCTATAAATACCCCCTTAGATTTTGGGTTTCACTTGCACCTCTTCTCATTTCTGGATTGCTCTCTGATTTATCTGCAATCTTTGAGGGTCTTGAGCTTCTTGAGAACCTCTTCCAAGTCCTTTGGACTTATGTAAGTGATTCCTTTCATGCTTAGTTATTTGTTTAGCGTTTAAACCGAAAAGTCAAGCGTTATCGATAAACACTTTGACTTTTAATCGGTTGATCCATGGTTCGCGTTGAACATGGCTACGTGATCGTAATTAGGTAGGTGTTTAACCCTCTAAAGGGCATCTCCTAATTACCACGTTTACTTAGTTTAATTGTCGGGTCAAATTAAAGTTAATCGGGTTGTTTTAAATAAAATTCATAACTAATGATATAAATTCTTTAAAATCAGTTTTGTCACTTTAATGACTTGGTAAATATTAGTTGATCATGTCTAAACATGATTCAACCCGACAATTCTAAGTATAGGCTCGGTTCGCAACCGAAAGTCGCAAAGTTTGACCTTTGCTTTGACTTTCAGTTCTGACCCGAATTAGATTGAGTTTGTTTATGCCTTAGGGTCCTTTGTGATCATGTTATATGATAGTATAGCCCCCCAAAGTTATACTACTTGGTTCTTTAGAATTAAAGACCATCGCATGTTTCCATAATGCCGAAATGTTGACCATAATGCCCTTTGTTATTAAAACGAGATTTTTGAAGATGTGAAAGGACTAAAACCTTTATTACTGATCTATAAGCATGTCCGTAAAATTTCACATCAGTTTGAGGTCTAGATTAGGAGATATGCTCATTAGCGTAATTAAGAAGCTTTTCGGTAAATTAACCATATGATTAGCATATAGCCTATCTAAACCCAATTTTTAATACCAAACTTATTACCCACTGATGTAATATAATATTTTGGGATTTTTGAAGATTTTTATTTATTTTTAGGCTGATCGTAACCTAGAGTTCTAAGCCTTATTCGGTAATTGCCGGTTTTGCCCTTTTAGGCTATAAAATGAGTTTTACAAAACCTTTTGACCCCAAACCTTTTTATACGGATCTAATATGATAAATAAAGTATTTTGAGCCTTCTAGAATAATAAAAATATCAGCTTCCCTTCTAGAACCCGGAAATAGCCCAAAATCGCCTATTTAGGCGTTTTTAACGCATAGTATATATTGAAACATTTTAAATTTATAAGACTTGATACCTACTGATGTTTTAAGTAAATTTTCATACTTTAGCACTAAGTAAAAGTCTTAAGCTCAGAATCCCAGTTTTGACCTTTTAAGCCTATGTGAAATTACCAAAATGCCCTTAAGATGCATAGTTTGGTTACAAGTGATAAAATTCACGTATAGGTTATACCCTACTGATGTAACTTAGTAAATTAAGTATTTTACTGATTTAATCAGACCCGAAACTCATATTACTATTTAACCTCTTTTATAACCTTTAAAATGACCAAAATACCCCTACGGGGCATAAATTGGTTTTAAACTCGTTTTGGGCATAATGGAAGATATCCTACTGATATCACAACATATCAAAGGCATATTAACTTATGGAACATGTTCATGACTCTAATGGTTACCCGTTACGCATGTTTCGCGTTCGGATCGGCCTATGCGACTAGTTTGCATATATAAGCCGAAACGGGTCAAACCAAATCGTTTTTGTCTCAATATTCAGAATGTGTTTAAGTTACCCATATTAAACAAGTATTCAAGCTTGTTGGGTCAAAACCACATTCTAAGCCGGTCTTCGCTTCTTCATGCGTTTGAACCGTGCCTTCCTTTGAAAACTAACCGGTCTAAGGCTTAGGCTAAATTAATGACCCGTTAGGATTCTAATAGGTTATTAAAACCTTCGTTCCAGATTAGGAGCCCAGTAAAAGCTATATGTACTTTCTGATTTGATATACGGCTGGGATTGAATTTATATTCAGCTCAGGTAAATACCCTTAACTTATTTTCCCTATACGGGCTTGGGATACGGTACTATAAAAGTGCCGCTTGGTCGGGTGTATGTAGTCATTTAAATCGTATTGTGATTGATGTATTTACATAACCTGTTTGATATGTATTATTTGGTGTATGGCCCTTGGGGGTTAAATGACCATGTCCCGGATATCCTTGGCATCATTCATGAAATGGCCACGACCTAAGCACGGGGTGTAGGCGTACACCTGACAGCTGCATTATGTAAAAACTGGTATCCCACTATAAGGAATCGACCTTGTGGGCATTATACCTGTGGCGTGTCAGTTAACTTAAGTCCGGCCCTACAAACCGGCCCTAATGGACGACAAATGAGTAAAACTGTATACAAGATTATTTTGAATAATTGTCCCAAGTTATAAAATGTTTTTGCCAAAGTGCATTTAAATCAATTTTCAAACTCTTTTCAAAATGAGTCAGTTAAGTTGTATTTACCAGTGCAAACTGACGTATTTTCCAAAAAGGCTAAGTGCAGGTGCTAGACGTAATAGGCTGGCTACTCCAGGCATCATTACTCAAGTCTCGCAAGCTTTAGATGTCAAAGTCTGTTGAACAGTTTTCCTTTTTATTTGATCCGCCTGTGGATCTGTTTCGACTGTGTTGTAATACTCAAACATTACATTTTGTTCAGTTGAAATAAATCTATATCTTTTGCTTCCGCTGTGCATATTATATGTTGTGTTGTTTGATTATGATGATATCAATGACGTCACGATACTCCCCATCGGGCCCACCAGTGACACGTGGAAAATAGGGGTGTGACAGGTTGGTATCAGAGCCAGGTTGAGTGAATTAAACACTAGCCTTTTGTGTTTAATCTCAGCTACACAATTGCACATTCTCGAGTCTAGACAAGAACATAGGACTAATCCTAATTCGTTATATTTTTTTCTCCTTTGTTATTTTCTGATTAGCCCTTGCATGGGCAAGTCATTTTGATAGAAGTCCCGTTAGGGCAACCATATACTTGTCTAAATATAATGGGATGATTAGATTCCTATATTATAAGATCTACCATTGTGATAAAATGGCAAAATCTAAAAGGGGACAATACCTAGCTCGGAATAGGGCCAAGATGGTAGCTCCTCAATTAGATTCAGATCCTTGTTAACATCTCAAATTAGGATTGCTCTGCGTTTAATATTAAAAAGAATCTTAAAGGTAAAACCTAGCCTAATTGTCATTGCAGACATGGCCAAAATGGTAAAACCTATTCGAAAGATTCAACCCTTATTAACATTTGATATGTTATATGCTTGACAAAGTGTGATCCGATAAAATCACCTAAGTCATTACTGAAAAGGGTTATTCTAAATTCCCTTATTTTATAATCATCCCTTAAGGATGAAGTGCCCACGGGCTATAATTAACGTCCTCTGGGACTAAAGACAGTGGTAGCCTACAACTCCCTGTCAAGAAAAGGTAATGAACTTTGATTCAAACCTTAATACCTCGATTCTGTAAAATCCTGGTTTAATGATTAAATCTGTCTACGTGACTAGGCCTTTTGTGCTATTATATATAAATTAGGGTTATCCTGGATAATTAACTAAAATGGGTATTATAAACCATAGTTAATAAATAGTTTAAAACAACGGAACTGTATAAGCTTCTATATGTAAACCTTGCCCTTGTTTCCTTTTATGTAGCAATTAAAGCTACATGGCGAGGTCGGAGGAAGTAAACAGTCATTCTCTGGAAAATGATGATAATGATAGGGTTAATATAACCAAAGGAGAGCTCCGTACACTGATTGATACAGCTGTATCTAAAGCTGTAAAGGAGCAATTCAAGGAGGTTAGTGAGATGTATAGTAGAACCTCTTCAGTACCTCACTCTAAGTCTGTTCCTAAGACTCATTCAGAAGCTCATAGCAAGCCACCCTCGAAGAAGGATGGACCTAAGAAAGAGGATGTCGAACATTCCTCAAACCAACATAGTGTTCCATCCAAGAGAATAGTGTTCGATGATGAGCCACGTACCAAGTCTTGTACTTATAAGTACTTTGTTTCCTGCAAACCCCGGGATTTCACTGGGGAGAAAGGAGCAATTGATTATATGACTTGGTTAGATGAAATGGAGACTATTGTTGATATCAGCGGTTGTGCTGAAAGGGATATAGTGAAGTATGTATCCCAATCGTTCAAGGGAGAGGCACTGGCATGGTGGAAGTCTCTCATTCAAGCTGCTGGGAAGATCCCACTCTATAATATGTCATGGGAGCAGTTTGTTGTTCTCATTAAGGAGAACTATTGTCCACAGCATGAGGTGGAAAGGATTGAATCGGATTTCTTATCATTGGTGATGCAGAATTTAGATTGTCAAGCTTACCTCACCAGTTTCAATACCATGTCTAGATTGGTTCCTTACCTGGTGACACCAGAGCCCAAGAGAATTGCTCGCTTCATTGGGGGTCTAGCCCCAGAAATCAAAGCCAGTGTTAAGGCTTCGAGACCTACTACTTTTAGATCAGTTGCTGATCTATCTCTATCCCTCACCTTAGATGCGGTCAGGCTGAGATCGCTCAAGAACTCAGAGGAGAGTAAGAGGAAGCGTGAGGATGATACCTCACGAAGGTCTGAGAAGAAGCATAAAGGTAATTCGGACCACAAGAAAGAATCTGGGTCCAACAAGGGTAACCAGCGAGCTGAAGAAAAGCCAAAGTGCTCAACTTGCCAAAAACGCCACTTTGGAAAATGCAGGATTGAGACTAAGTCTCAATCAGGATCACCTACATGTGGGTTATGCAAGTCTAAGGAGCATAAGACTATTGACTGCAAAAGGATCAAAGATGCTACCTGCTACGGCTGCAACGAGAAAGGGCACATTAAGACTAACTGCCCTAAATACGCCAAGAAGACCAATGCTAGGGTCTTCCAAATGAACGTGCAGGAGGCCATTCAGGACGACAATGTGATCACAGGTACTTTCCTCGTAAATGATGTATATGCTAGAGTACTGTTTGATTCTGGCGCTGATAAGTCGTTCATAGATAATAAGTTTTGTAAGTTGCTGAATTTACCTGTTAAAACCTTAAGTGTGAAATATGAGGTGGAATTAGCTGATGGTACCTTAGAAACCGCCTCAACCGTTTTAGATGGATGTTTTATATCCATTAGGAACCACTCTTTTCCTTTGTCCTTGCTTCCGTTGAAGTTAGCCGGATTTGATATAGTATTGGGCATGGATTGGTTATCGCATAACCAAGCCCAGATCATCTGCAACAAGAAGCAAGTAGTGATTAAGACTCCGTCTGGTGAGTCACTCACCATTCGAGGAGATACCCAACACGGATTGCCTGAGCAAGTGTCTATGCTCAAGGCATCTGGGTGCATGAAGAAGGGTTGTGTTATTTATATGGCACAAGTGACAGTCGACGAGCAGAAGCCCAGGATTGAAGATATTCCAGTCGTTTCTGAATACCCTGAAGTTTTCCCTGAAGAACTACCTGGTTTGCCACCAGATAGGCAGGTAGAATTCCGAATTAACATCATCCCCGGAGCTGCACCTGTTGCGAGAGCACCTTATAGGTTGGCACCAACAGAAATGAAGGAATTGAGGACGCAGCTAGATGATTTGCTAGCCAAGGGTTTTATAAGACCTAGTTCGTCTCCATGGGGAGCGCCAATTTTATTCGTCAAGAAGAAGGATGGATCAATGCGTCTATGCATTGATTACCGTGAGCTTAATAAGGTTACTATTAAGAATAGGTACCCTTTGCCCAGGATCGATGATCTATTCGATCAGCTTCAAGGGGCAAGCTACTTCTCCAAGATTGATTTGAGGTCAGGCTACCATCAATTGAAGGTTAAAGATGAAGACGTACACAAGACTGCGTTCAGGACTCGCTATGGTCATTATGAGTTCTTAGTGATGCCTTTTGGGCTCACTAACGCACCTGCCGCATTCATGGATCTCATGAATCGCGTTTGCAAGCCTTATTTAGACAAATTTGTCATCATCTTCATTGATGACATTCTCATATACTCAAAGAGTCAAGCTGACCATGAGAAGCACCTCCGTTGCATTCTGAAGCTACTTCAGCAGGAGAAACTTTATGCCAAGTTCTCGAAGTGTGAATTTTGGCTTCATGAAGTCCAATTTCTTGGACATGTTGTCAGTAAGCGTGGTATCCAAGTAGATCCCGCTAAAGTTGAAGCTGTCATGAACTGGCAAGAGCCGAAGACGCCTACTGAGGTTCGCAGCTTTCTAGGACTGGCAGGATATTACAGACGATTTATCGAGAACTTCTCAAGAATTGCAGCACCCCTGACTTTGCTAACTCGCAAGAATAGTAAGTTTAATTGGGGGCCTAAGCAGCAAGAATCCTTCGATATATTGAAGCAAAAGTTGAGCAACGCTCCTGTTCTGACGTTGCCTGATGGAATTGATGAGTTTGTAGTATATTGTGATGCATCACACACCGGGATGGGGTGTGTGCTTATGCAGAAAGGCAAGGTCATTGCCTATGCTTCACGTCAGTTAAAGGTGCACGAAAGGAATTACACCACCCATGACTTGGAGCTGGGTGTCGTTGTATTTGCACTAAAGCTTTGGAGGCATTACCTGTATGGAAAGAAGTGTGTAATCTACTCTGATCACAAGAGCCTTCAACATTTGTTTAATCAGAAGGACTTAAATATGAGGCAGCGACGTTGGATGGAAACTTTAAATGACTATGATTGTGAAATAAGATACCATCCAGGCAAGGCAAATGTGGTTGCTGATGCCTTAAGTCGAAAAAGGATAAGGCCTATAAGAATCAATGCCAAGAGCATTGAGATAATGAATAATTTGAATGAAAGATTGTTAGCAGCACAGAAGGAAGCAGTGCTGGAAGCTAACTATCCTGATGAGAAGCTAGGAGTAACTGAGGAGCAGTTATCCTACGGCAAGGACGGAATCCTAAGGTTGAATGGACGAATATGGGTTCCAATTTATGGAGGACTTCAGGATGTTATCCTCCAGGAAGCCCACAGTTCCAAATATTCCGTTCATCCTGGAGCTGATAAGATGTACCAGGATTTAAAGGCGAATTATTGGTGGATAGGCTTGAAGAAGTCTATAGATGCCTATGTTGCTAAATGCTTGACGTGTGCTCAAGTTAAAGCTGAACATCAGAAACCGTCAGGTTTGCTACAACAGCCTGAAATTCCCACTTGGAAATGGGAAATGGTGACGATGGATTTCATCACCAAGTTGCCAAAGACTAATAAAGGAAATGATACTATTTGGGTGATAGTAGATAGACTGACTAAGTCAGCACATTTCCTACCCATTAAGGAAACTTACAGTTCTGACATGTTAGCCCAGTTGTACGTTGATAAGATTGTATCTCTGCATGGAGTACCAGTGGCTATTATCTCTGACAGAGATACCAGATACACGTCACATTTTTGGAAAAGTTTCCAACAGTCTTTGGGCACGCGTTTAAATTTCAGTACGGCTTACCATCCTCAGACGGATGGGCAGAGTGAGCGTACAATTCAAACATTGGAAGACATGCTGCGTGCATGTGTGATTGATTTAGGAGGTAGCTGGGATAAGCACCTGCCATTGATCGAGTTCTCCTACAATAACAGCTACCATACCAGCATTAAGGCTGCGCCTTTTGAGGCACTATATGGTAGAAAGTGCAGAACACCCATTTGTTGGGCAGAAGTAGGAGAAGCTCAATTATCAGGACCAGATATAGTCCTGGAAACGACGAAAAAGATTGTCCAGATTCGTGATCGCCTAAAAGCTGCCAGAGATAGGCAGAAGAGCTATGCTGATGAAAGGCGAAAACCCCTCAAGTTCGAGGTTGGTGATAAGGTCCTACTTAAAGTATCACCCTGGAAGGGAGTGATGCGATTTGGTAAGAAAGGTAAGCTAAGCTCGAGGTATATAGGACCATTCGATATCATCGAATGTGTTGGATCAGTGGCTTACAAGTTAAACTTACCTGAAGAGCTCAGTGGTATTCATAATGTCTTCCACATCTGCAATCTGAAGAAATGTCTAGCTGATGAGTCGCTAGTCATCCCGCATACAGATGTGCATATAGATGAGAGCTTGAAATTTGTGGAGAAACCTTTGTCGATTGAGGATCGACAGGTTAAGAAGCTTCGGAGGAAGCATGTGCCTATTGTAAAGGTTAAATGGGATGCCCAGGTCCTGAATACACGTGGGAGGTAGAATCCACAATGAAAGAAAAGTACCCTCAATTGTTTCAGTAAATCTCGAGGGCGAGATTTCTTTTAAAGGGGTGAGGATGTAACACCTCGAAAATTTATGTCCAATAATGTATCGACACGTGTCATGGACTTAAAAACGTGTAAAGGATTGATTTAGAAGGACTAAAGTTGACAAACAAGGAATCTATGTGCGTAAAAGGATTCAAAATGTCAACAATGAGTAAATATATCTTTCAATAACCCTACATGATGTTTATACCCTTAAACGAATAAATCATGGATCATACGAAGCCAATTGTGAAAGAAAGTGAGGAATTACAAACTACAGGGGCTAAATGTGTCAACATGTTTAAAGTATACCTCTGAGTGATCTTTTAGCAGACCCAAAGCTTTGTAATGGTTAATTATACTCACAAGAATGTGTGATAAAAATTTCACAAGGTTTCGATAAAGTATGAGAAAGTTATGACAATATTCGTATGCGAGGGGTTAAAAGCGTCAAACTACAAAAGTATGTCAATTCGTAAGGTTTCGGACCTTCCGGAATATGACCATGAGTTTAGTATACTTTAATTAACCTTTATATAGCTTAGATATAGGCTTAGAGGTGTTTGGTGCGCAAAAATAAACTTTTATGTCATGCAGGGACTAAAAGTGTCAAAATGTGCGCAAGTTTGCACTTTCGCGCATATCTTGCGTTCTGAATATCCCCGGATACCCAAAAATTTATGTAAGCACTAAAATATTATATTTTAGTGTTTGGCTTGATAAAATTCCATTCGTCGCGTAATTTGGATTGTTTTTAGCGTCCGTCCGTGTTTCGTCGTAATTAGCCGAACAACGGGACCGTACGACCAAACGGACCGACATCCGGCATAGTTTTGAGCATGTTTCATGTTCCATATGCTTAGGCATCATTGTAGAGCCTTAAAAATGGTTTAACGGGCCTCAAATGTGTCGGAAATGACATTTGGGAGTGCAGGGGCCAAAACTGTCAATTGTTGAAAGTTTCCATCTGCAGCCAAGGTCCTTACGGACCGTATGGGGGACCTTACGGTCCGTATAGCTTGCCCAGCAACCAGATTTTTGGAAACCAGCCCTGGTTTTGCTCTCACACTCTCATAAACGAATCTAGGGGCTGCCCATTGTTTTGTAAACCATGGGTATGAAGTGTAGGGCTGAGATTAAGGCACGATTATGGATGAACGATCCTAACGGCTCTCGAGAACCTATAAATACCCCCTTAGATTTTGGGTTTCACTTACACCTCTTCTCATTTCTGGATTGCTCTCTGATTTATCTGCAATCTTTGAGGGTCTTGAGCTTCTTGAGAACCTCTTCCAAGTCCTTTGGACTTATGTAAGTGATTCCTTTCATGCTTAGTTATTTGTTTAGCGTTTAAACCGAAAAGTCAAGCGTTATCGATAAACACTTTGACTTTTAATCGGTTGATCCATGGTTCGCGTTGAACATGGCTACGTGATCGTAATTAGGTAGGTGTTTAACCCTCTAAAGGGCATCTCCTAATTACCACGTTTACTTAGTTTAATTGTCGGGTCAAATTAAAGTTAATCGGGTTGTTTTAAATAAAATTCATAACTAATGATATAAATTCTTTAAAATCAGTTTTGTCACTTTAATGACTTGGTAAATATTAGTTGATCATGTCTAAACATGATTCAACCCGACAATTCTAAGTATAGGCTCGGTTCGCAACCGAAAGTCGCAAAGTTTGACCTTTGCTTTGACTTTCAGTTCTGACCCGAATTAGCTTGAGTTTGTTTATGCCTTAGGGTCCTTTGTGATCATGTTATATGATAGTATAGCCCCCCAAAGTTATACTACTTGGTTCTTTAGAATTAAAGACCATCGCATGTTTCCATAATGCCGAAATGTTGACCATAATGCCCTTTGATATTAAAACGAGATTTTTGAAGATGTGAAAGGACTAATACCTTTATTACTGATCTATAAGCATGTCCGTAAAATTTCACATCAGTTTGAGGTCTAGATTAGGAGATATGCTCATTAGCGTAATTAAGAAGCTTTTCGGTAAATTAACCATATGATTAGCATATAGCCTATCTAACCCCAATTTTTAATACCAAACTTATTACCCACTGATGTAATATAATATTTTGGGATTTTTGAAGATTTTTATTTATTTTTAGGCTGATCGTAACCTAGAGTTCTAAGCCTTATTCGGTAATTGCCGGTTTTGCCCTTTTAGGCTATAAAATGAGTTTTACAAAACCTTTTGACCCCAAACCTTTTTATACGGATCTAATATGATAAATAAAGTATTTTGAGCCTTCTAGAATAATAAAAATATCAGCTTCCCTTCTAGAACCCGGAAATAGCCCAAAATCGCCTATTTAGGCGTTTTTAACGCATAGTATATATTGAAACCATTTTAAATTTATAAGACTTGATACCTACTGATGTTTTAAGTAAATTTTCATACTTTAGCAGTAAGCAAAAGTCTTAAGCTCAGAATCCCAGTTTTGACCTTTTAAGCCTATGTGAAATTACCAAAATGCCCTTAAGATGCATAGTTTGGTTACAAGTGATAAAATTCACGTATAGGTTATACCCTACTGATGTAACTTAGTAAATTAAGTATTTTACTGATTTAATCAGACCCGAAACTCAGATTACTATTTAACCTCTTTTATAACCTTTAAAATGACCAAAATACCCCTACGGGGCATAAATTGGTTTTAAACTCGTTTTGGGCATAATGGAAGATATCCTACTGATATCACAACATATCAAAGGCATATTAACTTATGGAACATGTTCATGACTCTTATGGTTACCCGTTACGCATGTTCGCGTTCGGATCGGCCTATGTGACTAGTTTGCATATATAAGCCGAAACGGGTCAAACCAAATCGTTTTTGTCTCAATATTCAGAATATGTTTAAGTTACCCATATTAAACAAGTATTCAAGCTTGTTGGGTCAAAACCACATTCTAAGCCGGTCTTCGCTTCTTCATGCGTTTGAACCGTGCCTTCCTTTGAAAACTAACCGGTCTAAGGCTTAGGCTAAATTAAAGACCCGTTAGGATTCTAATAGGTTATTAAAACCTTCGTTCCAGATTAGGAGCCCAGTAAAAGCTATCTGTACTTTCTGATTTGATATACGGCTGGGATTGAATTTATATTCAGCTCAGGTAAATACCCTTAACTTATTTTCCCTATACGGGCTTGGGATACGGTACTATAAAAGTGCCGCTTGGTCGGGTGTATGTAGTCATTTAAATCGTATTGTGATTGATGTATTTACATAACCTGTTTGATATGTATTATTTGGTGTATGGCCCTTGGGGGTTAAATGACCATGTCCCGGATATCCTTGGCATCATTCATGAAATGGCCACGACCTAAGCACGGGGTGTAGGCGTACACCTGACAGCTGCATTATGTAAAAACTGGTATCCCACTATAAGGAATCGACCTTGTGGGCATTATACCTGTGGCGTGTCAGTTAACTTAAGTCCGGCCCTACAAACCGGCCCTAATGGACGACAAATGAGTAAAACTGTATACAAGATTATTTTGAATAATTGTCCCAAGTTATAAAATGTTTTTGCCGAAGTGCATTTAAATCAATTTTCAAACTCTTTTCAAAATGAGTCAGTTAAGTTGTATTTACCAGTGCAAACTGACGTATTTTCCAAAAAAAAAGCTAAGTGCAGGTGCTAGACGTAATAGGCTGGCTACTCCAGGCATCATTACTCAAGTCTCACAAGCTTTAGATGTCAAAGTCTGTTGAACATTTTTGCTTTTTATTTGATCCGCCTGTGGATCTGTTTCGACTGTGTTGTAATACTCAAACATTACATTTTGTTCAGTTGAAATAAATCTATATCTTTTGCTTCTGCTGTGCATATTATATGTTGTCTTGTTTGACTATGATGATATCAATGACGTCACGATACTCCCCACCGGGCTCACCGGTGACACGTGGAAAATAGGGGTGTGACAATTTGATTACACCTTTGTTATAACACAACTAACAAACTACCAAATGTTTAAACTAGTTCATAAAGATATATAAAGTTTGATGTTAAAACACAGTTGATACTGAATGATATTAACTTAAAACACACTTCATCAGAATTATATAGTTTTATGTTAAAACACAGTTGATAATGAATGATACGTTATCAGCACTATTAATACTTTAGAACACAGTGTAATGTGACAACATAATAACAAAAAATATTAACTGGATGTTAAAACACATTGATACTGAATGCTACGTCGTCAGCACTATTGTAACTTTAAAACACAGGGTAATGTGCCCGCTACCTAATAACGATATTATGAACTTAAAACACACTGAGTCAGAACTTTAAATTAATCCCTTTAGTTTAAAACACAATCTGATTAAATTGTTTATCATGCAGCGTGATGCTTTATCAGTGTACTTGGAAAAAAATGGGCATCCAGCGGGCGGGGTGATCGGTAAAGTTGAGCCGGTACGATTGGAGATGCCATGGCGTACAAAAAATAACGTAATCGATTGTGGCGTTTTCCTGATGCGCCATATGGAAACATACAAGGGCGTAGCTGGAAAAGGTTGGGAATGCGGATTCTCAAACGAGTGCACTGATGCGGGTGAGATTTCATAAGCAGCGCAAAGAAATTGATGATCTCAAGCATAAGTACGTTACGAAGATGCTCCTAAGTGAAGCAAACGAGTACAGAGGTTTTGTTAAAGCTGAGGTTGCTAGATATAACAGGTTGTCGGCCGATGAAAAAAAGAGGCTAGAAGCAAAAGCCTATGACGAAATCCTTGAAAGATTGGATAAGTAACATAAAATAGGATGTTCTCGTAAGACACTTCATTGGCGGTGGTTTGTTGAAGTAATGTGGGATGTTCTAAAAAACAGTTTTAACATTTGTTCAGTTATCTTTTGGAATTTGAAAATTAGAATATGTTCAGTGTGTTCAGTTATCTTTTTTTTTTTTGGGTTTCCTGTCGATAAAAATGTCAAGTATAACTGTTTGAACCTCTTTAACGTGAAATTATGTCGATAATGTTACTTTGTTTCGATCTACATAAGACATACAATTGTATGACATCTTAAAAACACAGCCTATATACATCATGCAAAAACTGTGATCTGGTAAGCAGCCTATCTATTTCATCAAGTCTCTATACTTTAAACAAAGTTAAAACACTTTAATACCTTTAACAAAAAAAACTGTATACCAAAACCTGCATGCTAATAAAGTAATAACCATGGGATAAAATAAAATAATGAACAATAAAACACACCATTCAATGAAAGTATAAAAAACATTGACTTCAGCTGCCGAATATCTGTTAAAACACATTACATATAACATGCTGATGGATTCTCATGAACTTAAAACACATTTTACACTGACTTTGTCGAACCCACCATACACTTCCTTCATAATGTTAAATGCACGAACAGGACCAATGTTGAGCTGTGACATCTTGTTTATCATCTCTTCGTGTGCACGATTTTCCTTGAGAAGATGTAAATCTTCTTCATGCACAAAATCATGGTTGTTCGCCTCTGTAAAATGATACAGCAAATACTTCTTAGCATCGGTAAGCTTCATTCTGATCGCAGCTTGGCAGCCGGTCCTTTTAGATGGTACCCTCCGTACCCACCTATCAGACGGCTGTTCAACTAAAGTATCGACCGGTCGAAAGTCTTTTTGACCCTCCTTTGAACAAAAAAGTACTTGTTTATAACAATACCACGGTTCTCGTGCTGTGTGCCCTTCCTTACAGTCCAACCTCCCGCTTCTGCGTAAGTTTTATAAAAGTTATACGCGTCATCGACTGTGTCGAATAACATGCCCTCTGCTGGCGTCAACGAAGAGGGTGAATCTGGAATATATCTCTTTGTTCCAGTGTTTGGAGAGACTTGTTCAACACCACGTAATTGGTAATTAGGTGCATCTACAACACATGACAAAAAATGAGCATAAAACACATTTCTAAAACAAACTAATGCAAGTTAAAACACAAACATTCAATGATACTATAAAAAACGTTGACAACAACCTCAATATCTGTTAAAACACATAACTTGTAAAACACAATACTGTTAAAACACGTAACTTATAAAACACATTACTGTTAAAACACATCATGCAATGTGAAACTATAAAAAAAATTGACTTCCAACTCAATAACTTTTAAAACACATCACATATAACAAGCTGATGTTTTCTCAGAAAAATTTAAATAAACAAAACAAAAAACTACAAATATGGAAGTTAAAACACACCATTCAATATCTAAGAAAAGTGTGATCTTCGGACTACAAACCATCAGCCCACTTATGTGAATCAATAAACACAAAAAAACCTGAACCTGTATGACTGTTAAAACACAACACCAATAACAAGATGATGGTTTCGCACAACCTCAACATCTGTTGAAACACATAACTGGTAAAACACATTACTATTAAAACACATCATTCAAGAAAAAACAATAACAGAACACATAACTGGTAAAACACATTACTGTTAAAACACAACATTCAATAAGGAACTATAAAAAACATTGACTCCAACCTAAATAACTGTTAAAAAATTACTATTTAAACACACCATTGAATGAAATTATAAAACCTGTTGACTACAAACCTCAATATCTGTTAAAACACAAAACTGGTAAAACACATTACTGTTAAATCACAAAAAACCTGAACCTTATAGAAATATCTTTTAAAACACACCATGAAATATCTTAAGAAAAATAATTAATCTTTAGATTACAAAAACATCGGTCACCTTATAGACACACTGAACACTAAACCCTCAACCCTTCTGGCTGTTAAAACACAGCATCAAGAACAAACTGACGATTTTGCAGAAACATTATAATAAACAACACAAAAAACTACAAAAGTAACTGTAATTACCATCTCCACCATCGGCAAGTGTGTTCGAAGCCATGATTTTTCAGACTGAAATAATATTGAATAAGAACGATGTTGGTGAAGAATAGAATGATCGAAATTATAATATATAGATATGTGTTTCGTGTTCGTGATATTTGAAATAGATTTGGATTCAAAAAAAACTATAATCCCGAAAATCATGCATGTAATCGGTTACAATTATGATCATGCAAAAAAAAGTTATTTGAGATAATTACCAAAAATAAAATAAATATATGAAATTACATGTTTGCCCTTCTAGTTAAAATACATCCATGACACATGTCAACATACTATTGCTTCCTACACTTTCTAGGAAAAATAGACTTTCCACACAACTCCCACTATATATATATATATATATAGGGTAAGATAAAATAAAAAGTTTATTTTGACTAATAATGATGAGATGAAATCTTAACCATTTATTTTCCAAATCAATGGTTAAGATGAAAAGTGTAGGAGAAAGGATGAGTGCAAGGGTATCTTGGGAAAATCCTATTTATTGACTTTCTCTCTCCACATGCAAGGCACATGCATATTCCACCACCATTTTTTAAACGTTCATAACTTTTGTATACGACATTATTTTTTCATAAAAATTTCACCGTAAAATCGAGCGTCTTTGTATCTTTAATTTGAGTACCATATTGCAATATAAAATATGAAGACTAAAAAAACGCACTAAAATGTGTTGTATTTCTATGTTGTATAACATTTTCTTGTGCTGGATATTTGTACTATATTTTTGTGCTAAATTTTTTTTGTTGAATTTTTTTGTCTTTAATTTTTTTTCTCAATTTTTTGTGCTAGATTTTTTGTGTTAGCTTTTTTTGTACTATATTTTTTTGGTTGTATTTTTAAAAAACAAAAGGGGTGCCACATGGCATTTTCACTCCTATTTATAAGGACAAAAATGCCCTTCATTCCTACTTATTAGGAGTGTCACATGTCATCATCACAATCTTTCTTAGGCTACTTAGGCAAAATCCACTTTTTAGTGGATCCTTCCCCTATATAACCGAAAAGAACCTTACCACTAATAGGCTGCCACCACCACATAACCGACCCTCCGACTTAGGTTCAAGTGGCGGAAGGAAATTCAAGAAAGGATGACGCGATTCTGGCTCGGGAAACCATTCATCTGAGGATGCTCGGGCAACGATCAATAAACTTGCCGCGCAGAGGGAAATCAAACAGGAGAATAGGGAGAGGCAATGGACTCCCTTAACTAAAACCCCCGCTGAAGTTTTAAGCACTGAAGATTATCAGTTCAAGCCACTGATCCCCATAAAAAACAAGCGTGGACAAGACCTAGCCCAGTATTGCGAATATCACAAGGACAGTGGCCATACCACCAACAATTGCATTTCCTTGCGCACTGAGATTGAGAAAGCCCTTAAAAGCGGCGATCTCACACATCTGCTACAAAACGTGCGCAAGGAAATAAAACAGATAACTCAAGGCGAGGAAGGCCCGAGCAAAAGGGCGAAAAACTAAGAAGAAACTCTATGGTCTCCGCGCAGAAAGACACGATTTATCAAGATAAAGCGGGAGAATAGAGTAAGTTAAGTCTCGTATATTTATTAGCAAACCTTGTAATGGCCTCTGTGCCCTACCCCGAAATAAACAAGCAAAGTTTCTATTATTCTTGTGTTTTTCTTACAAAGTGAATGCAATTTCTTTTAGTAAGCGCAAAAACATTATGGTAAATACAAAACAAAGCCTCATGAACGGTCAGTGATTACGTCACAAACGACCATAAGTTCACACATGAGCTTTATACCAACTTCATTCGCCTTACTCAATCAAAGTAATTGTATTTCATGCAAAATATTGTAAACTAAAAACACGACATACCACTCTCGGCGTACAAATACGCCTTAAAAACTATCAAACACGGTAGTGTTTTAGTTACTTGCGCAACAACGCACCAACAAAGAAAGGGATATACATCCCAAATATTACAGAAAATTATTCAATACAATTGCAAAAGAACCTACACTAAATCTTCACCTTCATCCGGAAAGATTTCCTTTAGTTGTGCCACGTGATCATCAGATTGCAGCGCAACATTTATAAGATCCATAACGGGAAGCTGCAAGTTGTTAAATTCTGCCTTCAAAGCAGAAAGCGCAGCACCAGTGTTAACGCCATAAGTCGCGGATTTGCTGATATCCCAATCAACCTTCAAAGCGCTATTCACATGCTGAGAACACTCAGCGTATCCTTGGGCATACACGTCCTTTCGCGTAGCAACAACTAAACGCGCAATGGTTTTATCCAACTCCTCAGAATTCAACACTGATTCAGCAACCTATGAAAATAAGAAAGGGTAAATAACAAGAAGGCACAAAAAACATTCCCGCAACGGAAAATAAGAAGCAACTTACACAGGCAATTCCACGATCTTTTAGCCATGCCATACCACTCATTAAAGGTTCAAGCTCGCTTTCCACTGTGGCCCGCGCCGTTTCAGAATTTTCCAATTTTTCTTCGGTTTCAGTCAAACGGCGAGAGGCTTCAGCCTTTTCGGAATGCGCAAGTTCTAGATCCTTTTTAAGTTGTTCCTGGTCAGAAAGCAAAGCAGTAAGTTCTTCTAACTCTTTATCTCTAAGAGCAAGAGTAGCGCAAGCTTGTACCTCTCGTTGCTCACTGCGCTCCCTATGAGAACGCGCTTCTTCTAGCGCAGCTTCTGCATCAGCCTTCTCCTTTTTCAACTTTTCTACCTCCGCATCCTGTTTCTTCAGTTTTTCAATCTCAGCCTTGAGATTATTGATGACATTGCGGAGATTTACCTTCTCAGCATTATCTTTTTCGCAAATTTTCTTCCAGTTTTTGTGTTCTTCGGAAAGGAGGGCAGCTTCGGCTTCCGTTTTCCTCTTCCAACCCGCAACAGACCACTCCTCGGTTTTATGATCAGCCTCAAACTTAGCTTGATCAACTTCCAATTTAGCTTTTAACTGAGCCAAGCGTTTTTCATCATTAGCAAACTTCTTCTGTGACACCCTGAAAGCCTCCCAATCCTTATGCATACTATGCCACTCACGCACTATGCGATGAGTGGTAGAAACAGAAGAAGCAGTCCCCTCAAGGTAAGCATGATAAGTTTGTTCATGAAGCCGGCTCTCTTGAAACGTGATCTCCCTAGGCGGAAATATCCCCTACAACCAATCTTGGCACACGCGCCAATCCGAGAAAGTATCACCTTTCTTCAAATTCCAAACAGGGGCATGAAGCTCGGAAGTGTCTTTCTCTGAATAAGTTCTGTAATAGTAATCCCTAGGGTTTCCTCTAGGCGGATTGGAGAATTTTTGCCAGCACCAGAAAATGAGCCTTGCTCCTCAACAGTAACCTTCTCAACATGCTCAGGCAAAACATCAGAAGGTTTGGGAGAAAAAGTTGAAGCAGGAGTCTTCTCAGCAGTTTTTTCTTTCTCCAAGTCTTGAGCAACAGTTCCAGGAGTTCGTGGATTATCAACACCATCCACAACCCCTGGACTAACAACCTTTCAACTTCTACAGTAACATCAACAGGCCAATCAACCTCTAACTGATCAGCAACGGAAGCACGCGGAGGAGAAGGTGGGAGTTCTTCATTAACCACAGGCTGCGGCTCTGTGGGAACAGGAGGAACAGGGACTTCTGAAAAAACAACAAAGTCTGTAAATATCTAATGCGCATGACGAAAAGAAGCAAAGGTAACACTTACTAGGAACAGACTCAGAAATAAAAGCGTCCAGATTGCCTTTCCTGGTAATTTTCTTCCTCTGGATCTTCTTTGAGGGCTGACCCTCAGCTTCAGCATCAGTCTGTTTCCTTTTACCCGCCTTCTTTCACACCAAGTGTTCAGGACTGGACTCCAAGTCAATGGGATCATATGGGTTGGATGGAGGAATATCAGCAGTATCTCTCAGTTCAGGTTTCGGCCTCCTAACAGTAACTGCAGGCGCAAGACCCTCCAAAGAGTCAGAAACCACCACATAATCACACCAGGAGTCAGTGGAACGGCGCATACCTTTCTTCTCTCCTCCAACATTTTTTACTTTGGAGGAATGAGTGTTCTCCGCATCACTCTTTTTAGGCGCAACGTTATCGGTTGTCGCGCGCTTCTTCTTCTCAGGGCCTATGCCCAAATTTGACAATTCACCTATGAAAGCGCAGAATAAAGTTTGTTCAGGCGCATAACAGAAAGCAAACAACAAACAAAATACGCAAGCTCACCAACACAGGCAGCAGGTTGGGCAGATAAATCAACCTCTTGAGGAAGTACAAAATTCCTCACAATTCGATGGTACCAAAGCTCCTCATCAGGCTTCTTCTGAATGGTACCCATCTTTCCACCTTCTCTCTTATATGCAACAACATACAACGAAACAACTGCAGGGGAGGAAGAGCAAGTTCAAAAAAAAAAAGAGGAAGAAGGGGCAAAATCCCAATTTTACCTTTACCATCCTCCGTATACACCGGTTTGTCTTCCCGGTCCATCTTCCAATTCAAACTCATACTAGCACCAACAAGGGCTTTCTCCGGCAAGGCAATGTTAGGAACGTCCTTCAGATCTTGATACAAATTCTCGTCAACAGGGGTCTGAATCGTTTCAACTGGGACATCTTCTTTTCCCCTTAGAACCATCCTGTAACACCCCAAAAACGAAAAAACGAGATAATTGACAATAAAATATCATAAAATTTAAGTGAATGGTAATATGATGCTTAACATGATGGTTTTTAGGTTTATGTTTATAAATACATCAAAACTAAAAGGGGGTAACATGTAAATGTACAAGTAGTAAGGGTTAATTAAGTGGGAAAACCCAAAAACAACCCCTGTACGTGCGTTGGGGTCGAGCTAGGGCAGGAGGAAACAAGGGTCTTCCTTGTTCTTGCAAAAACTCATCAATTGGCAAGGAGAAACCAAGATTTGTCTATTGCATGTTCTAAAAATCCAGCCATCTAAGCATATCTAGTAGATTGGTAAGTCGAATTTTTGAATTTGGTGAATTTTAGAGAAAGGGGTTTCGACCCAAACAAGATCCGTGACATGATTTGTGTTGTTTAGATGATAAGGGCACTCCCTAGTGTAGGAATCATGCTTAATTTTAGTTAATTGAAAGAAACCCACTTGGTGAAATTGTGTCATGGTTAACAAGTATCATAGTGATTATGAATTCATGTATTCTTGTTGTATGATCCGTTACATACGAAAGTTTACTTCTTTTATTGATCGTTTGCAATTATAATGAATAACCCTTGTTATAAGAATCATTCTATGTTTAATTATTGAAGTGATAATAATGAATGGTAATCCTTTGTGGATTCGTTTAAGCTAAAAACGGACTATGCTAAGTTATGCAAAACGACCGGTTCTTGCAACTAGGTCAATTAAGGATATGAAACCATCCGACTAGAATGGGTGGTCACGCAAGCAAATAACCGTATGCATAAGGTTCAATCCATTGAACGGATAGAACGAAAGATTCTTAAGCTAAAAGTAATTAACCCGATGTTATCGGGTCGAATGCGAGATATTTGAATCTCAACATGAGTTTGTATGCCATACTCACTAAAGTGGGTAATCGAATGCGTATGAGAAATGGAAGCATATAGATGATTATAATTACCATATTGGTTTTATGGACTAAATAAGTGCCTTTACTAACTTTTTAAAGCTTGATGTTTAATGTAGGTAAATCCTCGATTTAGACGTTTGGACGGCTTGGAACGTGCACACTTGGATTACGCCCGCCTCACGCTTCCGTTATTAAGTCTTTTAAAATGGGTTAAGTTTTGGTCATATGTAACTAGGTTTATGTAGTATGTTAATAACTTCGTTGTTGGGTAAAAACTTGGTAGTCGAAGTCATGTCATGTTCTATGTAGTCTTTTGTTTTTAGAAGTTACGTCATAACTATTAAACTTGGAAGTTTGGTTTGTAAAACAGGTTGTTGTGGTTCGAAACGAATAGGTCATGACGAAATTTTCAAAAATTTTCTTAACTTATGTTATACGTCGAAATTAGTGAAAATGGGGCGTAACAAGTTGGTATCAGAGCCAAGGTTTGAGGGATTCGAGCGGGGATGATAATGCTTGAACTCAAACCTCTGGCTCACGCAAAAGTGTGCTCGCTCCGAGATCATCAAAAAGGTAAAGCTTTGGCTATACGTTTAGTATAAGAATGTATAACTTATTCGCGGTTAATGTTTTAAGCTATGTATGCTATAAAATAATGTTGGGGTGGAATAAGAGGTCTCGAGACCAGTGCAGCTGGAAAATGGACTCGAGAAAGGGCCAAAATGATAAAACAAAAAACTGCTGCGTTTTTGCAAAAAGGAAGCCCGTCGCCGACGGCATCATTTTGTCCGACGCCCAAACTACCTGCCGACGGGAAAAGACGTCCGACGGCCATCATTCAAGCCCGTCGCCGACGGGCACATAGCCGTCGCCGACGGCTTACATAATGCCGAAATGCTGAAATTGTTTTGTTTTTCATGCTTTGTGTTACCGGTTTGTCCGAAAGCTTATTTCATGGTTACGTAGCGTCTATAGTAGATTTAACAAGTGTATGTAATCGCAATTAGCGATCACAACGAGAATGGATTCGTAAGAATCAAAAGAAATGAACCAAATGACATGAAATGGAATAAGTAAATGCTGATTAATGAACAATGATATATACCGAAAGTTTGTGATTTGTATTAAACGAAAATATGCTATTGTATAGATGGCTGATGCAAGCAACGTTAATGATAATGACGATGTGGCTAGACAAGAAGCGTTCGAGAACAAAGTTACGGAAGTAGCGGAAGGGGTTATGCAAGCCAATCTTCCACGGTTGGCTCAAGAGGTAGAAAGCCGAGTTCTGGGGGTTGTGGATGCTATGATGACCAGTAAGATCGAGGAATTGAAAGAACTAATTGAGGGGTCTAGAAGTAAAGGTAAGGAACGACGATGCACGTATAAAGACTTTATGGCGTGCAATCCGGCAACGTATGATGGTAAAATTGATCCGATCGCATGCCAAAGATGGATTTCAAATATAGAAGCAGTGTTCATTCGAAGTCGTTGTGATAACAAAGATAAGGTGATGTTCGCCACCGGCCAACTCACTTTTCAGGCAAAAGATTGGTGGGATGCACACAGTAAAGAGATAGGTGAAGAAAGGCTCCAAACAATGACCTGGCAAGAGTTTAAAGATCCTTTCATGAAATATCACTGCCTTCAGTCCGCCGTTGATAAGATTCAAGAGGATTTCTTACGCATCCGATAGAAGAACGAGACGATAAATGAGATATCAAACACCTTCTTGGATAAGATGAAGTTTTGTGGAGAGTTTGTGCAAACTGAAAGGATGAAGATTAACCGCTTTTATGGCGTGTTAAAGGCAGAATTTAAGGAGTTCATCACTCCCTCGAAGTGTGAGACTCTTGATGAGCTCATCAATCTAGCGCGGGATAGAGAAATCGAGATCAAGAGGCAAGAAGAGCGTGGAGAAAAGAGACCCAATGAAAAAGGTGGAAATTCGACCCCGACCAAAAAGGGGAAGTATCAAGAGCAAGGAAGAAAGGATAAGTCGAAGAGTGGTATCACGCCGTGCAAGACTTGTGGAAAACTTCATACGGGGGAATGTTTGTTAGGCAAGAAAGGGTGTTACAAATGCGGTAAGGAGGGACACTCATCTTATCAATGTCCGAATAGCCCAAAAACTTGCTTCAACTGTTTCGAAAAAGGGCACATCAAATCTGAGTGCCCGAAACTCCAGCAAGAGTCGAAGAAGGAAGATAAGAAACAAGAAGGTTCTAGGGCCAAGGGTAGAATGTTCCAAATTACATCCGAAGAAGCCAAGTCTCACCCGAATGTGATTTCAGGTATCTTTTTACTAAACTCCATACCGGTTTATGTGCTATTCGATACTGGAGCTACTATGTCATTTATTTCGAATGAAATTATACAACATCCGTCCTTTAAGATTGAACGAATGCCAATGCCTTTAGAAGTAGAAATAGCCGATAGCAAGATGTATATGTTACATGAGGTTTGTAGAAATTGTAAATTCACTATAGAAGATGAAGAATTTGACATCGACCTGATACCCATGGTTTTGGGGGAATTCAAAATGATCGTGGGGATGGATTGGTTGGCGCGACACCATGTGGAGATTAACTGTGAAACCAAGGTAATGGTTATTCAAGCTCCAAGTGGAAAGCAATTAAGTATCCAAGGAGAGAGAAACGTGGAAACCAAGTTGTGTACCTTGGTCCAAGCTTATAAGTACGTACTTAACGGGAGTGGAGCATACTTAGCTTATGTAGGAGATGCCCAACAAACTCTCCCGAAGCTTGAAGACGTTGAGGTCGTGAACGAATTTCCGGATGTATTCCCGGAAGAATTGCCGGGACTTCCTCCCGAAAGGGAGATAGAGTTTCGCATCGAATTAAACCCGGACGCGAAGCCAGTTGCAAAAGCTCCCTATAGACTTGCTCCCACCGAGATGCGAGAACTGATGACACAGTTGCAAGATCTTCTAGATAAAGGCTTTATACGCCCAAGTGTGTCGCCTTGGGGAGCACCCGTCCTTTTTGTTAAAAAGAAAGACGGGTCGATGCGTATGTGCATCGACTATAGAGAATTAAACAAACTGACCATAAAGAACCGCTACCCTTTACCGAGAATCGACGACCTTTTCGATCAATTACAAGGGGCGAGCTGGTTCTCCAAGATAGACCTGCGTTCGGGGTACCATCAGGTTAGAGTACGGGGAGAGGATATTCCAAAGACTGCATTTAGAACCCGTTACGGGCACTATGAATTTCTAGTCATGTCGTTCGGATTGACGAACGCGCCGGCTGCGTTTATGGATCTTATGAACCGGGTGTGCCGACCCATGCTAGACAAATCGGTAATCGTGTTCATAGATGATATCCTAGTCTACTCGCGAAGCAAAGCTGAGCATGCAAGGCATTTGCGTGAAGTACTCGAAATTCTCCGCAAGGAGAAACTTTACGCAAAATTTTCAAAATGCGCCTTCTGGCTCAGGGAAGTGCAGTTTTTAGGCCACGTGATTAATGCGGAAGGTGTTTTAGTGGACCCATCAAAGATTGATGCTGTAGTGAGATGGCTTTCCCCAAAAAGCCCGACTGAAATAAGGAGTTTCCTAGGCCTCGCGGGATACTATAGGCGGTTCATACAGGATTTCTCAAGGATAGCTCTACCCTTAACCAGGCTGACGAGAAAGAAAGAAAAGTTTGTGTGGGGTAAGGAACAGGAAGAGGCCTTTTGTATACTAAAGGAGGTTGTCGAGTCCTCCGGTCCTGACATTACCAGATGGAACTGAAGACCTGGTTGTTTATTCAGATGCTTCACACCAGGGGTTAGGTTGTGTTTTGATGCAAAGGGGAAAGGTTATTGCATATGCTTCGCGACAATTAAAGCCTCACGAGGTAAACTACCCAACACATGATTTGGAATTGGCAGCGGTAGTGTTCGCCTTAAAAGTCTGGAGGCACTACCTATACGGTACGAAATGTACGATTTACTCGGATCATAAAAGCCTCAAGTATTTCTTTGAGCAGAAAGATTTGAATATGAGGCAACGAAGATGGCTGGAACTTATCAAAGATTATGATTGTGATATCCTCTATCACCCGGGGAAAGCAAACGTGGTAGCCGATGCGTTAAGCCGAAAAGAGTATCCGTCTCCTCTCCGTGTAAAGTCCATGAAGATGATAGTTACGCCACGACTGTTCGAAACGATACGTGAATCTCAAATAAAGTCTCTTGGAGAAGAAGACTTAAAGAAAGAAAGATTAAAAGGCGTAATTAATAAACTAGAAGAAGATTCGACCGGACTCAAAACGCGATTCGGCCGAATCTGGATACCCCGATTTTGTGAAGTCAAGGCCGCACTACTCGACGAAGCACATAAGTCACGTTATTCGGTCCACCCTGGGGCTACAAAGATGTATCGAGATCTAAAAACCAATTATTGGTGGCCGGGCATGAAACGCGATATCGTTAAGTATGTCGCAAAATGCTTAACGTGCTCTCAAGTGAAGGCGGAACACCAAAAGCCCTACGGGGAATCACAACTCTTGGGGATACCGTTGTGGAAGTGGGAGGAACTAACAATGGATTTGGTAACCAAGCTTCCAAAAACGAAAAAGGGGCATGATACAATATGGGTAATCGTAGATCGACTTACGAAAAGCGCTCATTTCCTACCCATTAAAGAAGCTTATTCTTCCGAAAAGATGGCGGAGGCCTACATGAACGAAGTCGTATCTCGACACGGGGTGCCCGTGTCAATCATCTCGGATCGTGATACTAGATTTACCTCTCGCTACTGGCAAAGATTTCATGAGAGTGTGGGAACGAGGTTGCACATAAGTACCGCCTACCACCCTCAAACTGACGGTCAGTCAGAAAGAACCATCCAAACACTTATCGATATGTTGAGGGCGTGTGCTTTAGATTTTGGAGGAAATTGGGACGACCATTTACCGCTAGTGGAATTCTCTTATAATAATAGTTATCATAGTGGCATTAAGATGGCCCCTTATGAACTCCTGTACGGAAGAAAATGTAGAACTCCTGTATGTTGGGGTGAAGTGGGACAAAGGGAGCTCGCGCCAAATGACTTAATTGCCTTAACAAATGAAAAGATTGAATTGATAAGGGCTCGTCTGAAGGCAGCCCAAGATCGACAAAAAGCTTATACAGACAAGAGGAAGCGCCCTATCGAGTTTCAAGTTGGAGATTTTGTTCTATTAAAGGTGTCGCCGTGGAAGGGCAGTATTCGTTTTCGTAAACGAGGCAAGTTAGGCCCTCGATATATCGGACCGTTTAAAATCTTGGCTCGAGTTGGGAGGGTTGCATATCGATTAGAATTACCGCCTACTCTAGACGGAATTCACAATACCTTCCACGTATCACAGTTGAGGAAGTGTCTTGCGGATGAAACTGCATTAGTACCTCTCGATGACATCGAGTTAGACGAGGGGTTGAATTATGTTGAAAGACCAGTAGCCATTAAAGATGTCAAGGTAAAGAAGCTCCGCAACAAGACTGTCCGGCAAGTGTTGGTACAATGGCTGCACCGTAAGGGGTCAGAACTCACATGGGAACCGGAAGACGAAATGAGGAAACACTATCCATTTCTCTTTGGTATGTACTCGCTTAAAATTATTATATGTCCAGGTTTCGGGGACGAAACCTCCTTTAAGGGGGGTGGACTTGTAACACCCCAAAAACGAAAAAACGCGATAATTGACAATAAAATATCATAAAATTTAAGTGAATGGTAATATGATGCTTAACATGATGGTTTTTAGGTTTATGTTTATAAATACATCAAAACTAAAAGGGGGTAACATGTAAATGTACAAGTAGTAAGGGTTAATTAAGTGGGAAAACCCAAAAACAACCCTTGTACGTGCGTTGGGGTCGAGCTAGGGCAGGAGGAAACAAGGGTCTTCCTTGTTCTTGCAAAAACTCATCAATTGGCAAAGAGAAACCAAGATTTGTCTATTGCATGTTCTAAAAATCCAGCCATCTAAGCATATCTAGTAGATTGGTAAGTCGAATTTTTGAATTTGGTGAATTTTAGAGAAAGGGGTTTCGACCCAAACAAGATCCGTGACATGATTTGTGTTGTTTAGATGATAAGGGCACTCCCTAGTGTAGGAATCATGCTTAATTTTAGTTAATTGAAAGAAACCCACTTGGTGAAATTGTGTCATGGTTAACAAGTATCATAGTGATTATGAATTCATGTATTCTTGTTGTATGATCCGTTACATACGAAAGTTTACTTCTTTTATTGATCGTTTGCAATTATAATGAATAACCCTTGTTATAAGAATCATTCTATGTTTAATTATTGAAGTGATAATAATGAATGGTAATCCTTTGTGGATTCGTTTAAGCTAAAAACGGACTATGCTAAGTTATGCAAAACGACCGGTTCTTGCAACTAGGTCAATTAAGGATATGAAACCATCCGACTAGAATGGGTGGTCACGCAAGCAAATAACCGTATGCATAAGGTTCAATCCATTGAACGGATAGAACGAAAGATTCTTAAGCTAAAAGTAATTAACCCGATGTTATCGGGTCGAATGCGAGATATTTGAATCTCAACATGAGTTTGTATGCCATACTCACTAAAGTGGGTAATCGAATGCGTATGAGAAATGGAAGCATATAGATGATTATAATTACCATATTGGTTTTATGGACTAAATAAGTGCCTTTACTAACTTTTTAAAGCTTGATGTTTAATGTAGGTAAATCCTCGATTTAGACGTTTGGACGGCTTGGAACGTGCACACTTGGATTACGCCCGCCTCACGCTTCCGTTATTAAGTCTTTTAAAATGGGTTAAGTTTTGGTCATATGTAACTAGGTTTATGTAGTATGTTAATAACTTCGTTGTTGGGTAAAAACTTGGTAGTCGAAGTCATGTCGTGTTCTATGTAGTCTTTTGTTTTTAGAAGTTACGTCATAACTATTAAACTTGGAAGTTTGGTTTGTAAAACAGGTTGTTGTGGTTCGAAACGAATAGGTCATGACGAAATTTTCAAAAATTTTCTTAACTTATGTTATACGTCGAAATTAGTGAAAATGGGGCGTAACACATCCTCATCGGAATCACCCCTGCCTTGATGAAGAAAAATTTTTGTTTCCAATCATGGAAAGATTTTGGAGGATGCTGCAAAATCTTCTTTGCAGACACTCTTTGGACAAACGAGTAAAAACCCTTGGGTACAGTGCATTTGGTGAAAAACCCTAAATCAAAGGACTGTTGGCTCAATATGCATCGTCTGACACACAAACTCGAAATGTCGAACCCTAACCATGCCAATAGGGTGCAGTTAGGAGATATGAAACTTATAATACTCAAGGATTTCAAGGAAAAAATTTGTTACAGGCAAGTGAAAGTTGTCTTCACAGAAAAAATCCCAAAAGAGAGTGATATACCCAGCCGGAGCATCTGCTGCTGTCTGGCCCTCCTCAGGGTACAGGGCACCCCAGTTCTCCAGGAATCTAAGGTTTTGAACTAAACCATCGAAAGTTGCTCTGGGCCACTTTAACGGTGGAAGTTCAACAGACATTTCTTCGGATAAGTCTTCTTGGTGTTCTCCGGTTGACATAAGAGGAAGAAATGACAATTTTTTTCTTAACGGATAATGAAGAAAGGAAGGGGAAAAGTTTTCAACAAAGCACTTATTAACAGAGAGGGGCAAGTCAAACAAACTTATATACTCACCGCAATAAATAGCATCGGTAACTGCCATAGCACCTTTTCCGGATATCACAGTTACCCAAGCGACAGGAGCGAGTGAGAATCAACACAAACGCGAGTTCACGCGCGCGTACAAAGCACGGACAGTAAGGGTCAACTGACAGTGACAGCCTGTCACTCAGTCCTTACTGTACCAGCCCCATCTAAAGTCAAAGATTTTCAAAATCTTTATAATAAGCAAAGTAAATCTTCTCATAGAAGATTCCCTACTTTCGCGCCAAAAAGCATTTCCCTCTCATAAGTCCAGTGCTCCACTTACTTGCATAAGAGCAACACTAGACTGGGGGGGACTTGAAGGGGTAAGGTCCCAAAAACCTTGTAACAAGTACTTAGGACCATACCACAACCTTGTCTTTCAGCCCTTTTTGACCTTGCGCGGCCGCGCACTGGTCCTACAAAGAAGGCTGAAGAGACAGATAGCAGACAACACTTCCGCGCCAAAAGGAAATCATAAATCCTTGTGCTTTCCTCCATAAACAAAGGATGAAAATCCTAAGTTAAACACTTCCGCCTAATAATATCCAAACTTAGATATTATTTACCCAACTGGTGCCACACGATAAAGAGTCACACAGGATTATGGCAATAACCTTCTAGAAGGACCCAATCATGCACCACTAAACGGTTACAACCGTCTGGACACGTGTCATCACCTCAGGCATCCCTGAAATCACGATGATGGCATGAAATTGGAGAGAAACCTCCACTTGATCACTTTCCACGTGGCAAACCCCCAGCCATAGATCTAAACAGCGATCCGTGTGCACTCATGTTGGATCGAGAAGCTTAACGGAAGGAAATGTAACCGCTTACGAAGTTAGCATCTTCCGTTAGCATTTCACCAACGAGTTTTCCCGCCCAAAACTCTCGGCTATAAAGATGAGAACAATTCAGGTATGAAACTCAAGTTACACACACTTCATCAATACCTCTTCTTCTTCTTCATAAACACATACTTATTCTCACGTCAGAGTCGGGTCAAGGAGAGAACCCCTCTTCTCCCCTTGACGAGGCTAACGGTGCTTTGTTTTGCAGAGTTTGCCAGAGAAAAAGGTCACTGCATCGAATCAAACACCTCTTCTTCTTCATAAACACATACTTATTCTCACGCCGGAGTCGGGTCAAGGAGAGAACCCCTCTTCTCCCCTTGACGAGGCTAACGGTGCTTTGTTTTGCAGAGTTTGCCAGAGAAAAAGGTCACTGCATCGAATCAAACGAGAGAGAACAACACCCTTTTATGCAGATCCAAACCCCCTAGATAATTCGATTCCGGTCAATTATCTAGTGTTTCTTCATATTGTATAGTACTTAAGTTAGTTTTCTTATTTGTGATCTTCTACAAGAAGAGTACAAAACAAGGAAGTAGATGTAATTAAAAACAAGAAGAGTTCAAAACAGTCAAGTAGCTGGACAAAACAATAAAAACAAAATGCGGGGAGTCTCTTGTATCTCTTCCTGTTTTACCAATACATCCGTTCACTTATGACTTTCTTGTATCTTCCTATTTTACAGCATGCTCCCTTTTTGACAAATGTGAACAGTCTTTGATTTTACTGTATGCGAACAGTCTGGTCAGTAAAAAAAATCTAAATCTAAAAGGATAGCAGTAAATCTTTTGGATTCTGACAAGAGTTGGTTTCTGAAAAAGGTTTCTGAAAGGTTGTCAACTTTCAATTTTTTTGTCATAAAAAAATGAAAACAATTTCTAAATTATGGTTTTAGTAATAAAAATGTACCGACAGGTCACCAGTTGTTTCATGAGGCCCAAGATTGACGTAACCAGTTATTAACCGAAATCGTAACCGGTAATAACCGCTCGAGGAATAACTGGTTAGTGGTTATTTTTAACCATAGGTTAGTAACGGGTTATAAATATTTGGTATAGTAACTGATTAACTGAAAGTGTTTAGAGTGGTATGAAAATTTATGAGGTGTATAACATGTTTTCTTATGGTATAGATAATAGTGGTATGAAAATTTATGAGGTGTATAACATGTTTATATATACTCAAAAAGGTCTTGAGTTTAGAGTTCCAAGGAGAAAAGCATCCAGCTTTTATGTTGACTACTGATCAGAAATGTTCACTGTACACCATGCACTGTTCACTGTTCACTTTTGACTTTTCGGTCTGGTCACATCAAAGCTATTCACACCAAAGAGAACTGTAAAAGCAAATCTCAAAATCAAAGATTTGAACTGACAATCTTATTTTCAATTTTTTCTTTATTTTTGTTGAATTGTAAAAAGTAGGCATTGTTTTGTAAAAAGATAAAATAAAATGCAGTTAACAAATATGATATATAGTATAGATTAAACCTAATTGTGAAATTATCACTAAAAATTATAGTTTTATATAACCACAATATGACACAAGTACATAACTCTATATGGTAGTTTGTGAAGTTATCACTAAAAATGATTAATTAATTGCATACCTATTATCGGCTTCCACTGAGGTTGGCCGCAGAACATTCGTTTAGGCGCGACCCTCCCAAATGTAAATATCGCCAATGCCCAGCAGCCCAGCTTGCTTCAAACTACCATAAAGGTAAGCAATATTATGAGTCAAAACTCAAAAACTATATAGGCAAGCTAGAAAAAAATACATAACTCTATATACTGAAAGAGATCCGATTTAAAAACCAGTTAAAACCGGTTTTAAAACCGTACCGAATTCAGCAAACATATCCGTACACTTTATGCTTAATAACCAGTTGCTCTTAATGACCGGACCATCACATGAACCTACCTTATTCAAAACTACAATAAACGCGACGGATCAGGTGCGAGAGCGACCATAATCTGCAAATTAGTGTCCTCTGATTTTAATACATTCAGCATATTGAAAAGGTTCATCAACTGCAAAGTCTGCAATACACAATAATAAGATCAAAATGAATCAACTTAGATTAGGTGAATAAAAAAATGCCAAAGTTGTCAGGCATAACTGCAACACCTGAGATATGATCATACCTCAAATTCCACAGGTCATTGGCGGGTATTGTGGTAGTTTCTACAAACTTTACAATGCTTTTTTTAATGTTTCATTTGCTTTTAGGGGGAAGATGGGTGCTTCTCTCTATAGGGCATACAAAACACAGGTGATTGGCGAAAGCCCGCCATATTTAACATATAAAGTTTTTTTATACGTTAAATATGGCGGGCTGCCGCCAATAACCTGTGTTTCGTATGCCCTAGGAGAGAAGCACCCAAGTTCCCCCTAAAAAGCAAAGAAATCATTAGGAGAACTCAAACGCGACACCACATATGACATCCACATCCCCCTGTTAGATAACATAGTCAACGGTTATAAATTGGTTAAATTCAGAAAAAAACAAAAGTGAAAGATGCAATACATAGAGATCAAAAACCAACATCCCTGTCTCAAACCAACACCATAGAGATCAAAAACCTGTACCAACAATCAAAGTATACATTAAATCGAGGTTTGACACAAGGAAATTGTCTACAAAATGTGATAAACTGTTCACAGACAACATAGATCCAACAGTATTATCTTTAGCTTACTGGGATTGGTATCCTTCTATCATGAAAAGCAACTTCACATGCAAGATACACATCACCGATACAGGCTCCTTTTGCCTGCAAACATCCAAAGCTTATAAATTTACATCATACAACCATACCCCACAAAACAATAAGCAGTTTCGTTTAAGATTATGTAAAAGATCAAACTATTCTCTGCAAAAAAAAAAAAAAAAAAAAAACAATCTTTGGAAGAAATAAAACACGTTTGCGATTATATTAAGCATACTAAAAGAAAATCATACTTTAAAACCACAAATTACACATGTAACAACAACAAATTATGCATCTCATCTCATCTTATCATCAGAAGATGAACTATCAGAATCAACAAAGCTAAGTGTACCAACTACCATGCAGTCATTGATTACATAACATAGTTAAGTGCAAGCATTAACATTGCACCTAACATTACCAATTAAGATAAGAACCGACACTCACCTAAAACAGCATCTTTCCTTGGATCATGTAGATGTATGGATAACTAATCAGGGACAAGACCATAATCTTCTGTCATAATCTTGAAATACTCTAATGCGTGTTCTACCATACCGGATCTACCACATACACATAACAAAGAATAAATGTAAGTGGGTCAGGTTCTACATCTGATTTGATCATTTTGTAAAATAAGTCAATAATATGAAGTTGATAATATTAAAAAAGAACAAACTCCTCACCAATGGTCAGCATTAGGATCAAGAGACAAGGCTGCCCTTAAGAGATAGGGAAGCAATCTGACCTACAGGGCTACTTCTTCAAGATCAAGAATCTTTGTTCTCCTAATCAATGCACCTTAAAAACATAAAAAAAATTAATTAAGAAAACAATAAGAGTAAAGATTGTGATTCATGAAACTGTTGTGATATATATACCATGAAAAAAGCAAGAGAAGAATCCAAACAGGTTTCCTTAAAGCAACAAACTACATCAACATCCAACAGTACCAACTCCATCACCAAACTTTTGATTATTGGTCATTAACAACAATAATAGAAGCGTATATGAATTACGATTAAAAATAATAATAAAAGTTCCTTCACAAGATTTGGTGTAGAACATCCCTGTCTCAAACCAACACCATAGAGATAAAAAACCTGTACCAACAATCATGTATAAAAAACAATCTTTTTTTAACATAATCAAAACTCAAACCAGTAAGAGCTTACATCAAGAACATGAAGAAGTTCATCAACATAATTATGAGGAAGCGATAACTGTTTCCCTGTCTCCTTAAGTAGTCGCTCCAGCTCAGCATCTGCAGACGCCATAACCTCGCACTGTTCGAAACCCTAGCAAAAAAACCACAGACAAAGAAACCGAAAACCAAACGAAATCTCCTTAAAAAAACACAAAACACATAAAAAAGCCTATAAATTTAAACAAAAATCAAGAAATCTTGTAAATAAACCCTAGACTTGTAAATAAACCCAAGAAATCTACTTACAAAGAACAGAGTGCTTATTGTGCTATTCTAGAGAGAAATATACTACAAATAAACCATAGATCTGGCCAGATCTTCCACCCACAAGCACCATCGTTGACGAACCTACAACCAAACGGAAGATCTGAAACATTGCCCAGATTAGATTCAAATAACAAAAAAAAATAAGAAGATATGGTAAAAAGAAAGGTACCCTACAGTCAAACTAGTAGATCTGGTGTCGGATCTACTGAGATAGTGTCGGATCTTGAAGCCACCGAGAAAGAAGCCATAGAAATCGATCTAGTGTCGGATCTGGTGTCGAATCTGCTGAGATAGTGTCGGATCTACAGAGAAACCCTAGATCATGAAACGACTGGTTTCTCAGTGAAACCCTAGATCATGAAGCGACAGTTGGAGTGGAGAAGGGGAGAAGACGGTGATGGCGACGACCGGTTCGATGGATGAAAGTTGGAGGAGCGGTGGAGGATCGATGGATGAAATGAAGGTTAGGGTTAGGGTTAGGGTTTGTAGAGAAAGGTGGAGCGGCTGGATGGATGAAACGAATTTTGTGGTTTAGATAGAGTGATGGAAAGTTTATATTGGATCCATCAAAGTAAAACGGGTCAAGTTGATCCGGGTAAGATCCATGCGGCTATACAGCATGTGTTGAAAACAAGTTTTCAACACTTTGTGCTTAAATGCTTGTACAATGGGCTTCAAATGGTTGTACAATGGCAAATGACCATTCTTGCCCTTCCTATATGCTTATTAAAGTAGTGTTTGTATATATATATATATATATATATATATATATATATATATATATATATATATGGGAGGGTTCATTGGGGAACACTAAAAAAGTGGGGAACCACAGAACACTCTTAAAAATTATATTTAAGATGTTAAAAATTATTTTTTTCTAAATTTTTTTCGACACTTTTTCTTATAAATACATGTAGAAACACTTTTAATAAAATAATCAAAAACTAAAAATATATAAAAAAATGTTTGAAAAAACAGTTAAAACATATATCTTATAAAATTAACTTAACATGTTAAAAATCACTTTTGTAAATTTTTTTCCAGCGCTTTTCCTTATAAAAATGGGTAGAAACTATTCGAAATAAAAAATAATTTTTGTAAAAAAAATTAGCTTTTTAACTTTTTTTTATATTAAAAATGCTTCTACAAGTATTTATAAGAAGAAGCACCAAATTGTTTTTTTTTTTAAATTGATTTTTAACATGTTAAGTTAAATTTTTAAAAGTGATCCCCGGTTCCCCACTTTTTTAGTGTTTCCCGATGAATCTCACACTATATATATATATATATATATATATATATATATATATATATATATATATATATGGTGGGGTTCTAGAGTGAACACTAGTGTATTTGTGAATTGAGTGAACAAATCCTAGCCATCGAGCCAATGATCTCTAGATCTAGTGGTGGAGGGCTTGCATTTCTCTTGTGAGATGCAGGTTCGACTCCCACTTGGTGCAGAGTGAGGCACTGGTGGGCAATGATAGGAGACCCAGGGAAACCTGTGTTGGATCCTTGAGCCAAACGGGTTTTACCGGTAATTTCACTGTCGTACCTACGGGCGGGTGGGTTACCGGGATTTCCCCAGAATTGGTGATTGACCCGGGTTACTCTCGGAGTACTCCGTTTGTCCAGTGAGTGGGTTCCCCGAGAGTGCTCGGGATTGAGTTTTTGGCCATTCAAAAAAAAAAATCCTAGCCATTGATTTACATCATTAAATCGTAAAATACACTAGTGTATTTTCATTATGAAATCCTGATCAAATCATGGCCATTGATTTACACTTGTGTATTGATAATAAAGGGCTAGGATTAATTCACACAGTTCACTATCAAGATGGTTGTTCACAAATGAACCAAACCCTATATATATATATATATATATAGTAACGGGATTAAGAGAAAACGCTCAAAAGTGTGAGAACGGTGAGAACGTATCCTGGCCCAACACGTGTCCCGCGACTTAGAGATGGGCGGAGGGGCTTTTTTGCCTTTTCATTCTTCTTTTATTTCCCAACGCGGTATAATATTTTATGGCGTCTAAGTTTTTTTTGGTGTTAATTGTATTTTTTAAACTTTCTGGCATTGAATTAATTGTTTTTGTGTCACATATATAATTTTTTGGCATTATAGCGTTTTCTGGTTAATTTTTTTTGGCGTTATGGCGTTTTGTATAATAATTCACTGCGAGTCACTAATATTTGCATAAGATTACAATAAGACCAATTTTTTTGGCGTTTAGTGATATTTTTGGCGTTTAATACCCCTTACAAGGTGTTTTGCCAGCAACTGTTCTCCCAGTTTTTATACTTCTAGCGTTTTGGTGTTTGTAGTTTTTGGCGTTTTATATAATAATGTATTTTATTTATAGAGAATTAGATAATAAATGAAAATATAACTTGATATCAAAACAATATAAAATGAAAACAAAAATAATACAAAATGGTAATCTAATTTTTCTTCCGAATCTTCAATGTCACCAGCCTCTTCTTTTCTTGAATTTGTTTTTGGCGTTTTGAACCTTTTTAATACTTTAGCTAGATGCCAACTTCCCTTCGTAAACCCCGTTTTTTTTTAGTAGAAGCTGCTTAGTGGCAACCTGTTTTTGGTGTGATATTCTTGTTTGGTGGCATGTCATTAAAGATCAACTCTTGTTTGATGCTATTTGTAATAATGGAGTCCAAAATAGCATTTTAGCCTTGTGTTGATCTCTTTATTCCATTCAAATAATCATCAAGAACAAAGCTTACATGATGGCATATCAATGTCATCAGTCTCTTTTCTTGAATATTTGTCCATCTTATTCAGCAAAATATTATTGAGTTAACCCCATCAGAAAAAGGATGCATTTCAGTGAAAGCTTTGACATCTGTGGCGTTTCAAAGGGAGTGGTTTCTAGAGGATATGACGTTTTTGTGTTTTTCTGGGTGTGTATATTTTCATTGTGTATAGACCCTTCTCTTATAGGAGTTTTTTGGCGCGTAGTTTAGGCGGGACTTTTTATTGTAATAAATGATAGTAATAAAGTAACTGTCTTTTCAGTTTCTGTTTTTTGTATTTACTGAGTTGATTAGCTTTTATCAGTTTTATAGGTTATTGACATCCCATCTTCTAAGTTTGGCTTTTTTTTTAAATGGCCTTATGCAGAACAACATGCCAAAATACAATAACGGAGTAAATAAAATATTAAGAAAGAAAAATATTTTTGTTATTTTTGGCGTTTTGTTAGGGTTAACTATTTTTTAGTATTTTTTGGCGTTTTGCTAATAAAGATAGAAATATATTATTTAATTATCTTAAAAAAAAGAAGATTACATAGAAGAAAAAAAAGACGAAAAAAAATTAAAATCATCGTCAGAAGGTACTTTATCTGAATAGTATCCATCAGTTGTGTCATCTTCTTCCTCCTCGGAGTCTTCATCTTGAACTTCATCCATGTCATCATATTCACCTTCATCAGCTTCTTGTTCCTGAAGATTTTGAAGCCTCCACCTGAACATGTCTTGCATTAACTCAAATTTTGAGTCTATTTCTGGGTTGATACAGGTGGCGTTATGCAATTCTTCCATGAAACCCAATCGCTGCTTTGTCATGATGTTCTCTAGCCAGTAAACTTGTTGCTTCTCTGTTGTCGTATGTAATCGTCACCATGTCTGTTTCATCATCAAAACGCCATGATGTCATGACAGGGTCTGGCTTCACATTTCCTTTGATTGGTCCAAATTTGCTGGTTAATGCTTTCATAAGCATATGCGTTTCATGGCATTCGCTGTCTAGAGCGATGCCAATGGATAGGATTTGCCTCTGTATCTCTTCTTCCATCTTCATAATAGCCCTCACCGTCTTAACATACACCCTCCTTCTGTTGTCAAAATGGATGACGTATCGCCTGATTCCCAGAGTGTATCTCCACGAAACGATTGTTGCCATTTTTGGCGTTTTGTTTAATTTGGCGTTTTTGATTAAAGATGTTTTTTTTGCAGAAAATGGATAGATTGAAATGATTATTGAAGCTTTGTTTTTACGTTTGTTTATATAATGATGTTTTTGGTGCGTAATTTAGGAGGGAATTTCTTCTAATAAATGTTAATAACTGTAATTCAGTTATTTGTGTTGTTTCATCTTTCTGTAATATTCAACGCGTTTTATTTTTAATTTTTAGCGTTTTGTTTTTAATGGCGTTTTATCATATGATGGCGTTTTGAATATGAGGGGTAAAAAGACACTTTTACCCTTAATGAAGCGCGTCCCACCTAATAATATTGATGTTATTTACGAAAACACCACAACGCAATCTAGTCCATGGATTGTTTTGATCGGACGATCCATAATCGTTCTCACCGTTCTCACACTTTTCACCGTTTTCTCTAAATCCTGACCCTAGATATATATATATATATATATATATATATATATATATATATATATATATATATATATATATATATAGGATGATTGTCTTGAGAACACTAAGTATTGCGAGAATCATTAGAACGAATGAAAAAATCGCGAGAATTTGATAAAAACAATTCAAATTAAAATAATTTTTCACTTATTATTATTATTATTATTATTATTATTATTATTATTCGAATACAATTAGAAATTAAATTTACATGTACTCGTAAATAAAGAAAAGTTACACATGTGTAAGTTTGTTATTTACACATATGTAAATATGTTTACACCTGTGTAAATATATTGTATTTATACATGTGTAAAAACCTTATTAAGAGTGATTTTGAGAGACCATGGTTTTATAGTCTAGTGACGTTTTGGGGGTGGGATAAGGTTTTGGGACCAGTAGGTCCTGGGGTTTCAATTACCACAAGTGAGGTTTTCTTCATATTTATTGGGTATACTCCGGAATTGGTGTATTGGCATTATGTCTAGTGGAGATGGATATGATCGGGTGGTTCTGCTTGTAGTACGATGATACTCTAGTGATCCGTCAGTAATCCAAATTTACCGTTCAAAAAAAAGTGATTTTGAGAGGATAGATGAATTATTTAAAGAGTAAGTTCTTTTTTTAATGTTGTATTTTAATTATAACTAGAAAATTATCCTGCACTTCGCGGCGTGAATTCGGTTGATAACGTTTCTTTATGATAACGATACTCGCTAATCGCTATAGCAACAAAAAAAACAATGCTACAATACTTCTGAATTGAAAGAAGGCAAAAATAAAATAAAAAGGAAATGTAAAAAAACAGTTTGTATCCAGCTTATTTTGAGTAGCTTACGAACGGGTCAACTCGTTCACATTTACAACACAAAACATCTTTAAATGTTAAATAACATTTAATTAAAAATAATAATTTGAGAAAAACATTGAGTTTTACGTACGAATTTGTACATAAAATAATTTTAGCGTAAGCGAATTATATCTTTTATAAAGCTTTTGGTTTGATAATTTGTAAAACTTTTGGTTTTATAATTTATAAACTTAAGAAAGAAGCACAAACATATTAATTTATTAAAAATATTTTATTATTTATTCTTTAGAATTAATATATGGTGGAATAAATTTGAACGTAAAGTCGATAACTAAAACTTCTGTAAACTAAAAAGTAAAAAACATATAATAATAGAACAAAAAATAAATATACAACCTGATGAAGACATTGTGAGAATACATGTGACTGTGTAAAGGTTTTTTTTTCTTTAATTGAGTGGCAATAGTACCAAATAGTAAAATCAGGTGGTGAAACTAAAAACTCATAAAAATAAATTAGCGCAAACCCATGATAGCATTTGATAAATATAATAATAATAATAATAATAATAATAATAATAATAATAATAATAATAATAATAATACAGTATGTATTAAAAAATTGATTTTAATTGGTTTTTCATTCGTTTCTTACGGTTCTCGCAATATCTAACGTTCTCAAAATAACTTTCTCCTATATCGTATATATGTATGTATCAACGACTTTCTAAGATTGTAGAGACTAATTTTATTATAATATTGTATAAGGTGTTAGACTGGAAGGTGTGGGGGCCGGCTGATGCCCGGCTAGGCCTGGCGCCGGACCCCCACACCGCCCCCTGGGGCTCGGCCCATCACACCCGGCGACCCACAGCCGGGTCAGCCGATCCAAATGTTTGAAAAGTAGCCGTTGATCAATGGCATTATTTAATAAAAAAAAAATTCCTTTTTCTATAAAATCACCTATTTTCACCATTATTTCCCCACTTTCAACCCAAAACCCTCTCACTTTTATACCATTTTCTCCCTACTTTTATAAAAAAAAATATCTTTTCATCCACAATGGCTTCTAATCCTTGGTGGCCCTCGTCTTCGGATGACGAAGAGGAGATGTTTTTCGCAAACGCTGTACTACGAGCGGGACAGATTCTAATCGAAGAGGAAGAGGAAGAGGAAGACTTCTCGTCTGAAAATGTTATTACCACACGAATACGGATTAACAGAGACCGCCAAGGTTTTTCATTACAAAATTTCATTGTCCTTATTTTTATAACTCGTACTTATATATTTTATACGACAGGAGCGCACGGGAAATTGGTGAACGATTATTTTTCGGATGAACCACTTTACAACGCCGACATTTTCAGGCGCAGGTTCCGAATGAGTCGCCGCTTATTCACACAGATTGCTAATGATTTGGCGGGGCTAGACCCGTTTTTCACGCAACGACCTGATGCTCGAAATTATGAAGGGTTTACCACGTTACAAAAGTGTACTGCGGCCATTCGCCAACTGGCGTACGGGACAGTGGCCGACGCTTTGGACGAGTACTTACAGATGCTGGCAAGAACTACGCGGGAATGTTTGTATCGGTTTTGCCATAATGTGGTGAAACTGTATAGCAAAAAATATTTGCGGAAACCAAACGCGTATGATGTTCAACAGTTGTACCAAGCTCATGAAGCAAGGCACGGGTTTCCGGGAATGCTTGGTAGCATTGATTGTATGCATTGGGGGTGGCATAATTGCCCGACTGCGTGGCGCGGCCAATATACGTGAGGTGATCACGGCTATCCAACCGTGATATTTGAAGCCGTGGCATCACAAGATTTGTGGATATGGCATTCTTTCTTTGGTCTCCCTGGTTCACTCAACGACCTCAACGTGTTATACCAATCGGCGATCTTTACCGATGTCGTTAATGGAACCGGTCCGGACACACGTTTTACAGTTTCTGGGGTTGAGTATAGACGTGGGTATTATCTTGCTGACGGGATATATCCGTTTTGATCTACAATTGTAAAGACTATTCCATATCCCGAGGACGAAAAAAGGAAAAAATTCGCCAAGCGTCAAGAAGCTGCAAGAAAAGACATCGAACGTGCTTTTGGTGTCTTACAAAAAAAATGGGCCATCGTTGCACAACCGGCACGTGCGTTCACACCAAAAAGGTTGCGTCTTTGTATGTACGCTTGCATTTTGCTCCATAACATGATTATTGAAGACGAAGGTCGGGCGATTTGTGAGTATGATGAGAATGCATCTTACGGGAACACTGTCCCGGTTGATCCCCCACAACAGGATTTAAACTCGTTCTCGCTAACAAACGACTTCACGCATGCAAACCTTCAACAAAATTTGGTAGAACATATTTGGAACAACGTTAACATGGTGGACGGTGACGGAGCCGAAGACGAAGACGAGTAGTGTATTTGTTTTAAATTTTTAAATCTAGTCTTTTTTTTCAAATTTTAAGTAGCGTAATTTTTTATTTTTTAGGTTATGTAATTTTTATTTATGTTATGTAATGGATTTTATTATCTTTCTTTATGTCGTATTTTTATTTAAATGTTGAATAGTTTTTATAAAGTTAAACAAATAAAAAATAAACAATAAAACTTAAACAAATAAAAGTTAAACAAATAAAATAAATTAAACAATAAAAAAATATGTGGTGGGGCCCCATCCTCCATCCCTCTCCATCCTTCAAATTGGCTCATCCTCTACTAGCCGCCTACGTGGCGCCTACGTGGAGGCTCATCCTCGTGGGGATGAGCCAAACCATACCTTCTAGTCTTATGTGTATTTACTATTTAGCATGATTCGGGTCTTAGTGTAGATTCTAAACAACATATATTTAATTTTTTGTAACGTTATACAAAATAACACAAATAATTTTTTTAAGGCAACAGAAATCAATTGAATGTAGATTAGTGTATGATGGTGATGTTAATTCCCTCATCAATCTTCACCCATATATAAAAATAATTGTTCCTATTTGGCTATTTATGTAGCATTTAATTCGTTTAAAGTATGGCTATGGATGTCTAGTCTAATGCATATAAATAATTCACCATTTCTTTCATTTACCTATATATTAATTTTAGAATCAAATGAAGAGTAATTAGTAATTTATCTATAGATGGACATATAGATGGACATAATGAACAATAACATCCTATATATTAATTTTAGAATCAAATGAACAGTAATTAGTAATTTATCTATAGATGGGCATAATGAACAATAACATCCTCAAGGGATTAGTAAATGGTATCGAGTATCGGGTACCGGTACCGGTATCAAATATCAAACCGAGTATATTTTTTGTTCCGAATTGGTACCGACTTTTGACATTTTCCGTATCAGTTCGGCACCGGTATTCACCAGTTTTTACCCTCAAATACCGGTACCGTACCAGTACCGAACCGTACCATACCAGATATATTCGGTACCGGTACCCACTTTTTGGGATTTTCCTGTAGCAACGTAGCAATGCAAGTAAACTGCACCGTTTAGATTACTTTTCATACACACTGTAAGTAAACTATATTTCGTTTGAATGAGGTTCTATATACAAAACAACTTATTTTGTTTTCTTTTTTTGTCTTTTTTTTCGGTACCAGTTGGTACCGAGCTCATCAAATCCTGTAGCAACGTAGCAATGCAAGTAATTGCACCGTTTAGATTAACTTTCATACACACCGGAAGTAAACTATATTTCGTTTGAATGGGGTTTTATATACAAAACAACTTATTTTGTGTTTTTTGTTTTTTTTTTGTTTTTGTCTTTTTTCTATAATGAATGAATTGTAGCATGTAAAATTAACTTGGATATTTAGATTATTGATAAGCAAATCATATCAAATCCTGTAATCAAATCGGTATGGTATCGGTACCAAATTTACTATACCAATCATTTTCGGTACCAATTTGGTACCCACCTTTTGGCGTTTTCAGAATCGTTATTTTCGGTTCGACACCGGTCTAGCACCATACCTGTATTTACTGATTTTTACCTTAAAATACCATACTGTATTGTACCTAGCATTTTCGGTGCCGGTACCTAATTTCGATGATTTTCCGGATCGGTACTTTCGGTGCCGTTACCGGTACCGAGCTCATCCATATTTTAACGTGTTAGCACCGTAATAACTAAACTGAAAACAACCGAATTTCCAACGTGTAGGACGTGTGGGTCCTATTATTATAATTAGATTATTTAAAATTGTTTTTTAGGAAGAACTGACTATTGTTAACACGTCATTTTTTATATATGTTTTGATATTTGGTATCTACTTGCCGTTGCCAAAACGCGTTTTACAGAGATTAGGTCCCCGCCGCAAAGCGAGGGCGGAAATTCTACTAGTTTTATTCATATTAGAAATAAATATGCATTTAAGTGTATTAAAAAAATTGGTTAAGCCGTATAAGTGTATGCAATAAATGAGCACATGCAAGTTCAAGCAAAACAGAACCCAATAAGTAACGCATCTAAGAATTTTTTTCATGAAGCGGAAAATTTTAGAAATCGTTTGTTTATCGTTATATATTATACTTTTTGGTTCACTTGGTGTGAGGTCACGCAACATAAGTAAAAGATAAGACCAACTTAAGGAAAATTGCATATTTTCCTTTCTAATATCACTTCAATTGCATATATATTTCCCCTACCTAATTATTCTTTTTTAGCATGACTAAACTATCCTTTTAAATGTATATTGGAATTGCCATTTTACAACCATAGATTATTCGTTCTCCTCTCTCTCTCGAGGATTACTCCACTCTCATCCGGCTATCCTTTTCTAGCAATTGAAATGTCCTTCCCGTTGATCCTTCTCCGACGATTAAAGTGTCCCTATCATTCTCAGTCGGTTCTTAGCTGGTCCGAGTGTGTGTTTGTTCTCCTCCTTACAGATTGTTCGGTGATTAGGGTTTGTTAGGCTGTGATCAGGGGCGTACCCACCCCAAGTTGTGGGTGGGCCGGCGCACCCTTTGAAAAAAAAAGTTTAGTGTTATTTTTCGCCGAAAATAACGACCGCACCCGTTTAAAATTTCAACCACCCCCTTTAGAAAAAAATTGAGTAAATTATTCTTTTGGCCCCTGTGGTTTAGCCAATTTAACCCTTTCAGCCAAAAAAGGAATATTTTTAGCATATCAGACCCCGAGTTTGCATTTTATAACGATTTTGGCCCCAGACACTAACTTTGTTACTCTTTTTGTAGTTAAGTGTAAGAGTAATTAGGTAATTATATACCTTAGGGGCTGTTTTGATAATTACAAAGTTCTTTTAAGGGTAAATTACACTTTTCGTCCTTTATATTTGTATCAGATTGCAGTGGATAGCATTTAACTTCAATAATTACAGTTATAATCCTTTATTTGTAAAACTCATTACACTCTAAGTCCTTTAACACTAACCTAGTTAAAATTTTTAGTTAACTTTTATCATATAAGGGTAGTTTTGTTCTTTCACCTAATAATTTAAATTTAAAGTATTTAATAAAAAAGAACTCTCTTCCTCTCCCTCCATTAGGGGTGTTCATCTAATCGAATATCGAATTTTCGAATTATCCGAATTGAATTATTCGAATAATTTTTATTTTCTCTTGAATTCGTATTCGATTCGAATTCGATTAAAATCTACCAAATTTGATTCGAATTCGAATAAAAAACCCAATTCGTATTCGATTAAAAATTCGAATTCGAATCGAATTCGAATAAATTCGATTTGATTTAGATTCTTTAAAAACATGTAAAAAACTATCAAAATGAAACAGAAATTTTAGAGCAATCATAAAACACGAAATCATATTAAAACAGTTCCAAATAAAATATCATAAATCTAAAATTCAAAACGAGAATCAGAAATAACCACTTCACATTACAAGTTAATATATTTAGGGTTAGAAATCTATCGATAGATTTGTTACTTAGGTTTTAGTTATGGGACATGTAGTTGGTTTGGTAATGGGTAATTTTAATACTTGGAATAAATTTTGAAAATAAGTTATAGTAAAGCCTAATAAAAGTTATATATATATATATATATATTATATTTATATATTATATAAAAATAATAAATAAAAATATATAATTTTTATTCGAATTTCGAATCGAATCGAATTTGAAATTGTAAATTCATATTCGATTCGTATTCGATTTACTTGACTCGAATTGAATCGAATTTGAGTTCGAATTCTTGTAATCGAAGCGAATTCTTGATAATCGAATCGAATTTAAACGAATTTCGAATTTTTCGAATTCGAAACGAATTCTGAACACCCCTACCCTCCATTACCACCAAATCCTCCACCACCATCACCAGCACCACCAAAGCTAAAAACCATTAAAAAAACTAAACAAACATAAAAAACTGAAAATTAAAAAGCATAAAAAATTTGTTTAAAATAAAACTATACACACATATTAAAGAAATTGAAAATCTAATGTGACAAATCTAAAAAGAAATTAAAATACAATGACAAATACAAATCCTAGAGAGTTTACTCCAATTCGTACATCAGTTTTGTTTTTATACATCAAATACCAAATCAAAATAAAATCAAAAGAATGATTCCGTAATTATTAAACACACAAGTTCATGTGCAGGTTAAGAAAGAAAAAGGAGAATTCTATAAGGCTCATTTTAAACACACCCTTCCTCTTGATTATACTCCCCTTTGTGAGAGGAAAACTACCGGTCCTACGCGGGCCCTACCTGTAAGTATGTGAGAGGAGGTAGGTGTAAAAAGTAATTAGGGAGTGTAGAAAGTAGCACCCTAATACCCGGCCCAAAAGACAATCGGTGGTACCCAAGAGGTTGTTGGATTGAGTCTAGAAAGTCGTGCATCATCTCCTTTTCTTTTGCATCAATCTCCATGAAGTCCATAACGTCCATTTTCTTTATTTTACTCCTAGTTGCATGCATATAGTTTCCCATGTTTAATTTGGTAGTTAATTTGCATCTTGTATTTTCAGAAAATTGCCCCAAGGCTTGAGCTTTCCTTTCTCTCAACTTTCTTGGAGTCTGATCCACTTACGGATTGCTATCAATTGGTGCTTTCATCATCGCACACAACCTTCCGCCATGCCTCCTCGCCGCGATACCTCCGATGACCTTCCACCATCCATCGCTGATCAGCTTTCACAACTGATCATCGCCACCAACAACTCCTCTGCACATACCACTGCCCAACTTTCTGCCTTAGTAGAAACTACCACTTATCTGGTGTCCCAAATTTCCAAACTGTCGGAGCACATCTCACCGGAAATCCGTCGTCCCGGTTCTCCTAAATCCACCGACGACAACTCCTCCATATTTAACCATCGCCGTACAAACCCCAAACCACCAAAAATTACTTTACCTCTCTTCGACGGCTCCAGTGTCCTTGGTTGGGTTTTTCAGGCCGAGAATTATTTCTCGTACTATAAAATTCCGCCGAAAGAACGCATAGAGCTCACCGTTTTCCACTTCATTGGCGATGCCTTGTCGTGGTACCAAAATTTACACAATAACGACTTACTGGGTACATGGGCCTCGTTTAAACGTGAACTCGAATTACGTTTTGGACCGTCCACATACGCAAACCATCAAGCCACCCTCTTTAAGCTACGCCAAACAGCCACGGTTACCGAATATCAGACCGAATTTGAAAGGATTAGTAACCGTGTTACCGGCCTTTCACGCGAAGCGCTCCAAAACTGCTACATCTCCGGTCTCCGGCCAGATATTCAAACCGAACTTGTTTTGCACAAACCCACCTCCCTTTATGAAGCCTGCTCATTATCACGGGTCATTGAAGACAAGTTGGGTCCCACCCCAAAATCCATAACAACCTATTCAAATCCCAAACCCTTGACGTCAGCATGGCAACCACCCACCTATTCTCATGCAACTTCCTCTACCGCTACTTCACCAAACCCTAAACAAACCACCCAGCCACTACTTCCCAACCCTTCGAAACTGCCTTCTTCTCTACCAGTCACACGGCTATCTCCAGAAGCCATCGCCCAGCGACTCAAGGACGGTTTATGCTTCAAGTGTCCTGCTACTCTCCCTGCCATAAGTGTTCACCGCCCCAATTTCTGCTCATTGTCGATAACGAAGACACCGAACTGGACTCCAACGAACCACCGGATAGCAATACCAACGATCACCATCTAAACCTGATGTCTCTATCAGACGCGGCTTTCTTTGGAATATCTTCCGGCCAGACGTTGCGAGTTACGGGTTACATAGCCAGTAAGCCTGTCAATATCCTTGTGGATAGCGGTAGTACGCATAGTATTATCCAACCACGGATTGCATCCTCCCTAAACCTTCCAACCAAACTGATCGTTCCGTTTTCAGTGATGGTAGGCAACAGTCAGTTTATACAATGTACGGGGTATTGCCCAAAAGTTGTTTTACAACTCAAAAAAACCCATTTCAATTTGCCCTTTTTTGTCTTGCCAGTGGAAGGCGCGGACGTGGTCCTTGGTATTTCTTGGTTAAGCACCCTCGGTCGCTTGACCGCCGATTTCTCCATTCCGGAGATATCATTTACCAAAGACGGCCAAACTTGCACCTTAACGGGTGAACCATTGTCGCAACAAGTATCTCCAAGTTCCTTGACCACCTTGCTTTGCCACCAATCTGTTGCATCCTTGCATGCACTAGTCATGCAGGCCACCCCTGATCAAACCCCTTACCCGACCTTACCCATTCACTCCGATCCTAATATCAACAACATCCTACAGGCAGCCCACACTTTGTTCACTGACCCTCATACTTTGCCTCCAAACCGAGAACAAGACCACCATATCCCCCTCAACCATGATGATTCCCCAATCAATGTCAAACCCTATCGCTACCCTCATTTCCAAAAAAAGATCATGACCGGCCTTATTAGTGATATGCTTCGGGATGGGATTATACAACCGAGTCACAGCCCCTTCTCCTCACCGGTATTGTTGGTCAAAAAGAAAGACGGCACGTGGCGTTTTTGTGTAGATTACCGAGCTCTTAACGCAGTTACCGTTCGTGACCGGTTTCCAATCCCTACAATTGATGAATTATTGGATGAGTTGCACGACACTACGATCTTCTCGAAAATTGATCTACGTTCCGGCTACCACCAAATAAGGGTCGCACAAGAAAACATTCCAAAAACAGCGTTTCGGACACCGGACGGTCACTATGAATTCCTTGTTATGTCGTTCGGCTTAACAAACGCTCCATCTACCTTTCAAGCCTGCATGAACGACCTCTTTCGTCCTGTTTTATGCCAATTTGTACTCGTTTTTTTTACGACATTCTCGTCTACAGTGCAACCAAGGAACAACACTATGCTCATCTGAGGTATGTCTTTGATATGCTGATGCAACACAACTTTTATGCTAAGCCCTCCAAATGTGTTTTTTCGGTCTCTCAAGTTTCATTTTTGGGCCATATAATATCGGGCAAGGGTGTCGATCCGGAACAAGATAAGATCGAAGCAATTCAAAACTGGCCAAAGCCGACGTCCTTTACAACCCTACGAGCTTTTTTGGGTCTTACGGGGTATTATAGGCATTTTGTTCATCACTATGCAAAGATTGCATCACCACTAAAAGATATCCTTAAACAAAAGGAATTTAAGTGGTCAACTGAGGCAGACGCATCGTTCACAGAACTCAAGGCTAACATGGAAAAATTGGTGACATTTGCACTGCCTAACTTCACTCAGCTTTTCGATGTTACCACAGACGCTTCCGGTATGCCATCGGCGCGGTTTTATCACAAGATAACCGACCAATTGGCTTTTACAGCAAGAAATTATGCTCCTCGATGCAGCATCAATCGACGTATATAAAGGAGCTATATGCGATCACCGAAGCGGTAAAGAAGTGGAGGCAATATCTTTTGGGTCGTCGTTTCCGAATTTTTACGGACCACCATAGTTTAAAGCATATTCTAACCCAAACGATTCAGACACCCGAACAACAGAAATGGCTCACCAAACTTATGGGGTATGATTTCGAGGTTCACTACAAACCGGGGAAGGAAAACACGGTGGCCGACGCCCTGAGTCGAGTCGAGCAACTGCTAGTTTTGGCTTTGTCACACCCAACTGTTGTTTGGTTGGAGGAAATTAACGCAGATTTTAGTGATAATGCTTTAGGGCAGCAGCTGGTCTCCAAAGTACACGAGGAACCTGCCTCTTTTCCCCACCATGTGTTTAGAGATGGTCTCATGTATGTGCATGGCAAAATAATGGTACCTCCTATACCATCCTTGAGACATAAATTATTGGAGGAATATCACTCCACGGTTGTTGGCGGTCATGCGGGAATCACGGCTACGATTAAGCGCATTACATCCACCTTTTCATGGTTGGGCATAAAAAAAGATGTTGCCATGTTCATCCGAACCTGCCCCGTTTGTCAAGCTATCAAATACCCCACTCATAAGCCTTACAGCCAGTTACAACCCCTACCAACACCAGAAGCCTCGTGGTTCGATGTCTCTATGGATTTCATTACAAGCCTGCCACCATCAAAGGGTAAGACGGTTGTATGGGTAATTGTTGACAGACTTACAAAGTTTTCACATTTCATTCCTTTACCCACTCATTACACAGCCATTACCTTGGCTTCTATCTTTGTCAAAGATGTTTATCGTTTGCATGGCTTACCGAAGACCATCGTGTCGGACCGTGATTTTTGGACGGAGCTTTTCAAGCAAGTCGGTACTAAATTGCTGCACTCGAGCGCCTATCACCCACAAACGGATGGCCAGATCGAGGTGGTTAATCGCGGTCTCGAATCATACCTACGGGCGTTTGTCATAGATGAGCCTGCTAATTGGCTACGGTATCTTCACCTCGTTGAATTTTCATATAATACAACTTTTTCATTCGTCCATTAGCATGACGCCCTTCAAGGCTTTGTACGGCCATGATGTTACTGCTATTTACGATTACGTATCGGGTACCAACAAAGCAGCATCCATTGATTCCTCTTTAATTGAGCATGGCCGAATAATTCATGCACTAAAAAAAATCTCTTGATGGTGCAAAGAAACGAATGATAAAGCAGGCTAACAAGAGACGTTCGGAGAAGGAATTCAATATAGGTGACTTAGTGTACTTGAAGTTGCAGAAATATCGCCAGCAGTCGGTCCACAACCGACCCAACAACAAGTTGTCACGAAGGTTCTATGGTCCTTTTAAGATCATCGAAAGGATCGGGAAGGTGGCGTATCGGTTACAATTGCCGGAAGGGTCCAAAATACATCCGGTGTTTCATGTCTCCCTATTGAAACAAAGTCATGGTGCTCACGAACCCCCTCCAGCCAACCTTCAAGATTTTGGAGATATTGATGTTGCATGGATACCGTCATCGATTGACGATATTCGAAAGGGTGATTTGGGTCAACGTCAACTGTTAGTAAACTGGAAAGATCACCCACTGGAAGAGGCCACTTTGGAAGATGAAGACGTACTGAAACAAGCATTTCCATCTTTTAACATTGAGGGCAATGTTATTTTTTAGAGGGGGCAGATGATATGGGCCAGCCCGATAGTGCCTCGATATTGCAGGAGACAAGCCCAAACGGTGGTACCCAAGAGGTTTTTGGATTGAGTCAAGAAAGTCGTGCATCATCTCCTTTTCTTTTGCATCAATCTCCATGAAGTCCATAATGTCCATTTTCCTTATTTTACTCCTAGTTGCATGCATATAGTTTCCCATGTTTAATTTGGTAGTTAATTTGCATCTTGTATTTAAAGTCTTTGAAATTTCAATAAAAAAATATCAGAAAATTGCCCCAAGGCTTGATCTTTCCTTTCTCTCAACTTTCTTGGAGTCTGATCCACTTTCGGATTGCTATCATTATGCCATGCCTGTGAAGTTCCACTGTCACCTTAATTTATTTCCCCATTTTTTTCCGATCGGATCAACTCATTTAAATAAAATATTCAATGATAACTATCAATGTTGAAATTTTGCCTGCAAACTTTACAATTAATATCCATACAGCTCGAATTAATCCGTCAAGTCGCGCTCCTAGATATTCCTCGCATGTGAGAATTCTGATTACGTGAGTTCCATTTCTCGTTTTGTCATCTCCCTTACACGTTCATACGCTTTCTCCATTGTTGCTATCCGAAATTCATCCACTTCCCAGCAATTGTTTTTATTTTGGAGCCCTAATTTACATTGGATAACAGGTTTATACTTTGGAACCCTAATTTGGATGGAGGGTGAAAAGGGGGTTTATAAAGGGGAAGAATCAGGTGGTAAAATGACATAAATGCCCTCACATGAGGTGCATGTGATATGACTTAACGTTTAAAATTAACCAAGTTAGTGCTAAAGGATCTAAGATGTAATAGATTTTACAAATAAAGAATTGTGACTGTTAAACGTTATCCACTGCAATCTGATACAAACATAAAGGACGAAAAGTGTAATCTACCCTTCTTTTAATATTTATAAGAGATTATTAATACAATTACTCAAGTTTTTTTATTATTTCATTATTTTCACAATTATTATTTAACAAAATATGTTTTATATATACAAATAATAAATATGTATTTTCATTAAGCGTTTGTTTTTTATAAACGCCGTTTTTAAAATCATTTATTTTCTAACCATTTTTAAACCGTATATCGTTTTCAAAATTATTCTTTTTCTAAACCACCTGTTTATTAAAATCTTTCTTTTTAAAGTTGTTGGTCTTTTAAAGTTTTTTAAACAATTCATTTTATATTATTCGTTTTTAATATAATTTATATTTTAAACATTTTTAAACAACTCACTTTTTTAAGTCGTTAATTTTTAAAAGCGTTTATTTTTAAATCGTTCCTTTTAGAACCCTTCTTGAAATCGTTCATTTTTGAAACTTCGTATTCAGTTTACTTATAACCGTTAGGGAAAAAGAACTTTCAGAATATGAACGATTTCAAAAATCGAAAGAATTTAAAAACGAACGATCTTAAACGAATGATTTAAAAAATTGAAGATTAAAAAATGACGTTTATAAAAAAACAAAACCTTAAAAAATAAGTTAACATGTGTAAGATACTAAAAACCGCACGTATTTAATAAAGGAAAGGTTAAAAAAAATAACGAATTTGAATAAACAAATGGTCCAAATAAATGGAAGATTTGAAGAAGAAATAAACCATTCTAAAAAAGTTTAAAAAATAACGATTTTTTGCAAAGTACTTTTTGGAATGTTTCTTTTTTTTTTCAAATCTTATATTTCTTTTGTTTTTTATACACGTCGTTTTGTAAAATTAAAAAAAATCAACGATTTAAAAAAGTGAGTTGTTTAAAAATGATTAAAATTTTTTAAAAGATAAACGACTTTAAAAAGAACGATTTAAAAAAAACAAATGGTTTAAAAAGAAATAATGTTAAAATCGATAGATGGTTTAAACAAAATGTAAAAAAAAAACAGTTTTTTTAAATGACTTTTATAAAAACATATGGTTAATGAAAAAACATATTTTTTTATATATTTAAAACGTATTTTGTTAAATAATAATCATGTAAATAACGAAATAATAAAAAAAACTTGAGTAATTGTATTAATAATCTCTTAAATATTAAAAAAACTTTGTAATTATAAAAAACAGCCCCTAAGGTATATAATGACATAATTATCCTTACACTTCTTTGCAAAAAAGTTACAAAGTTAGTGTCAGGAGCCAAAATCGATATAAAATGCGACCTTGATGTCTGATATGTTAAATTAGCTAAACCACAGGGGCTAAAACAGTAATTTACTCAAAAAAAATATTATGAATTTATAAAAAAAAATTGTAAACACTAATTTTTATTAATATATAACTATATAACACAATTTATGTAATTCATCTTTAACCACTTATTCAATTAACTCAATCAAACTATCAAAGCCTAATCTAAAATCCATTTTTATTAAGCCAAGTTAAAACCCAACCCAAATAATTTGAACTAAATAAAATAACCCAAACCCATATAACCATTCCAACTCTATTCTCTCGCCCCACAAAATCCCTAGCGACACACTGTGCTCGACCGGTCCCATTTTTTGCCCGAAGAAACCAATTTTCCGACCGGAATCGACCCATATTTCGCCGGAATTCTCATACCCATATTTCGGCGGAATTCTCATATAGAACGTGTATGGTTTCTTTATTGATTTTTTTTAAGTGATGATTAGGAGAAACATAGACGTACAAGGGTTTAATCTTTTTATATTTTTTGATGTTTTTTTTGTGGTTCTAGACTTCTAGCTATTGATTTTTTTGTTTTATTCAAAGTTTTTTTTTTTGTTTAAATGATTAGCTACAAGTAATCAACATTTAAAATTAGGGCTTGAATGTTTGAAACTTAAAATTGAAAATTATGGACTATGGTTGATGATTGTTTATTTGTTTAAGTGTTTAGTGTTGTTTTATGAACTTATGGAGCAATTTATATATGATGGGAACCATGAGTAGGTATGTTATACAGAGAAAGACTTGCTTAGAAAGGTCTTTCTAGATGATGTATTGGATAGATTCCAAAAAATAAAAATTTGTGTCACACCCCAACCGATGACGGAAACGTCGGGGCGCAACACTGAGCAAAACAGATCGTCTAAGAGAATTCATGACACTATTAATGACAATATATTAATCGTTAACGTCCCATACCATCAACATATAAAGTAAAAATAGTTATTACTGTAGGACCGTTATTGACAGTCGTGTGAGTCAATCAGAGCTAGATACTACCGAAAATGCAGCGGAAATACAAAATCGGCATGAATCAAAGCAGAAATAGAGTAGAAAAACAGAAGGAGATCACTTTAAAACTGTTTTCTCATTAATCCTTCACAAAATACACGAGCAGCAGTTCGGCTACACGGGAGACATGAACGTACAAAAAGAGAAAACAACACTACTATATATAGGGGACAGGGTTTCGCTTATATGACCATGTACATATGAGCGAAATCATCTAGTTGGGATTTCGCTCGTATGGCACATTGACATATAAGCGAAATCATGACATGAAATCCTAACTTTTACATATTCAACCCCTATACATTCATAATTAACACATCTAGACCCTATACATTGATCAACTAAGACTAAGACGCAGGCTTTAGACATTCGTGCACCAACAAACTCCCCCTTGGATACAGCCGCAGTCTTTAGTCTTGGTCTTTGGGTCTTCACAACGACTTAAACTTTTCTTCGTCCTGCTTAGGCTTCTTCCTAAGCAAATTCCGTATCTTGTCGTTCTCTTTCTTTCTCTTCTTATCCTCTTCAGCTTGAATGTGCATCCATTTGCCTCTGTTCTCATCAAGCTTTTGACGTTCACGAGCAGCTTTCCTTTTCATCTTCTCATCGAGCGACCACCATGAAGACTTCCATTTACTTTCAGAGTTGATACTTTTCTGAAAGCAAAGGGTTGCAACTCACTGAAATTGCATGGCCAGCTCTCTGTCTTCTGGCTGATAGTGAATTTTGTTTATGAAAAGACATTCGATATCCTTTGCAGAGCAATTCACAAGCCACATAGGATCATATATATGTATTTCTCGTAATTCGCTCCCTGCTCGATAAGTAATCACTGCTTCAGTAGTAATACAACTATAAACCCAGCCCATGAAACCTTTGTAAAACTCTTGCTCCATTGATGGCACTGGTATAGTCTTCATCGTTTTAGGCTTTTTCACAATCAGTATCGTCTCTTCAACACCTGTCACTGGATCTCTTCTTGTAACTCTCTTCGGATAGTGTGGCTTCCAGTGTTTGAAGTCTCTCAAAGCCTCGAATTTATCAATCCCCACATAGCAATGTCGTTCTTCCTGACAGGATATCCCAAAGTTCTAACCTTTGATAATTCATCCATATCCCACCATGGAAGTGACATAATATCATGTAACATCTCAAAATATTGCACGCCACATTCTCTTCTTATTGCATACGCATTAATCTAAGGTAAGAAACCCCAACTGATGATGTCACCGAGAGATACGCTTTTATCACGTTGATAGTACTTTAACGGCCGTTTGAACTTCCTCTCATGACTTTCTTTGAACCACTTTTTCTTTTCTTCTTTTGCCATATCTTTTGGAGTGCCGTCAAAATTCACATCTTTCAAAATTTCAGCAACTTTTCTTCGCAGCTCATCACGATTCTCCTCAGTAAAAAATTCCATCAACGTTGGCAACTGTGACGTATCTTCACTAACACTTTCGTCATCCGTCCAATCTTCGACTTCAACTCTGTCATACATATCAGCCTCTTCAACATATCTATACTCATACTCAGGCTGTTGGTTGATGTCGAAGGCATTCAACTCTTCTTCAAACTCAGCGTTCAATTCTTCTTCAAAATCGAACTTAAAGTCAGGATTCACCATGCGAGTCATTTCTTTAATTGCTTCCAACGTGTAAGTATGGAAATGCTCTCCTTCTTCACGATAAGTATCCAATCTCAGAATCAACTTCTCAGCATGTTGAACATTTTGTGCATCACCTGACTCCCCCTGTCTATCAGCTCCCCCTGATTCTTCGTTCACTGAGTCGTTCATCAAAACATCTACATTCTTTTCAGTAGAAGCCTTAGTAACTTTCAACCCTGTACCACCCTGAGCATCGTCGTCATCGTTGTCAGAACCATGACTGCTCGTAGAATATACTTTCTCATCTTTTTCATCTTCCTCGTCATCCTCCTCCTCATCATCTTCCTCATCACTATCACCGATTAACTCGTCCATAGGTGTCTCATCCTCAAAAAGACCAGATATTGCAGAGATAGGCTCGGGATTTTCAACAACCATAGAAGGAACAATCGATCTTTCTGTCACTGCAGAACTTCCTTCCACACCCTTGCCTTTGTCTTTCATTTGTTCAACAATTTTAGCTTGACGTTCTGCTCTGAGCTCTTCAACTTGAAACTCTTCAAACTTTTGCTCTACAGACGTTCCGAGCATACTTTCGACTACTTTATTCAGCATATAGAATTCATGATCTCTGAACGCTTTAGCTGCTTCAAGCTCTTTGTTCTTTAACTTGAAGTATTCATTTTGTTCATCTCGTCGAGCTTTCTCTTCCTCAAGCTCAGCAACTCTCACCTTTAAGATATCTATCTCTGACTGATCAGAATCAATCCTTTTCACCAACTCTTTGTTATCACCCTCTAACTTCTTCACACGCATTTCTAGAATTCTTTCACGATCTGCAACTTTCTTGTTTTCAGCGGCTAGCTTCTTGTTCTCAGCAATCACTTCATCAACCTTCTTTTCAACATTCTTTACTTGTGAGGTGTTTGCAAAATCAAAATCTCCTACATCATCAAGGCTCACATTCAAATTTGAAGGAACATTAGGAAAGTTTCGGTACCCCGCAGAACCAGGTGTTAGTTGACCTTGGGTGAGTGGAGGTGTTTGAAAGATTTCTTGCGATGTAAGAAGGGTTTGTTGTGGTGGTGGTGAATGATGTAGTGGTGAATGATGTATAGGTGATGGTTGTCTTGGTAGTGTTGGTTGTTTAGGTGGTGAAGGTTATTGTGGTGGTGTAGGATGTCTGGGTGGTGAACGGATTGGCGATTGATGTGGTGTTGGTTCATGTGGTGGTATTTGTGGTTTCCTGGTTTCTTTTGTTTGTTTCTTCTTTAGGACAATCTTTGGTTTTGATATCTTTGGTGTAACCTTTCTGATTTTAGGAGATATGACTTTCTTACGAGCTCCAGCTTTCTTTCTACCACCTGGAGGAGATTGTGACTCTGAGACATGTTCTGGAGAAGGAACATAAACATCATCATCGTCCTTTTCCTGTCTCTTTCTCTTCCTTAGCAATTTTTCTTGTTCTGTTGCCTCCTGAATTCTTCGTAAACGTTCAGTTTCATCAACTTCCTCTTCTGAAGAACTCGAGGAGCTTGTAGTATCTTTATCAACATCATCTCCCTCATTGTCATCAACAACTTTATCTTTCCCTTTCTGAGCTTCAACATTCACAACATGCTCAACTTCAGCTTCCACAGTTGGCCCTGTCTTTAAGACTTCAGTATCGAACAATAAATGTTCTTCAACATTAGATGGATCTTCTTCTTCAGCTACCACTGTTTCATCTTCTTCAGGTTTATCAATCAAAGACGTTTTTGCAGCTTTCTATTGCTTCTTCTTTGGTTATGAAGAAGATCCCTCAACCTTTTGAACAATAGGAGTGGCCTTTCTGTGTCTTCTCCCTGTTTCTTTAACATACCATTCATTCTTGGTGTTTTTGAAGTCTTCAAGAATTTTCAGTTCTTCAGCATACGCTGCCTCTTTCATTTCAGCTTCATTTCTCCAGTTCTGATGATCAACTGGATCTGGATCAGCGTAGTTTGCATCTTTTATAAAACCAAAGAATTCAGCACCAACTTTCGGTTCTGGGTGATTCGGGTGGTATCTCACAAGCTGTTTAAGTGAATCATTGCTCATGTGTGATTGTATCAACAAATCATTCTTTATGTTTATGTCAATCTCAGGATAAGCGTGATCAATCAACATCTGCACGAACCTCGGATACATCCAACTCTTGCTGTCTGTTTTAATATTCTCAGCCATATAGTGGAATACAATGTGAGAGAAATTTTACTTCTTGTTCAACACTAACGCCGTAACCATATTCATTTGATAATCACGCATCGTATCATAACTTCCTTTTGTATGGCTCAATGACATCAACACACAGTGAATAAGGAACTTGTATGGTTTCTGAAACTTCGATTTTAAATAGTTCCCAGCATTCAAAGCTCCCTGATAACCCATTCTTAGCATGCATCCTTTCACCATTCTTTCTGGAAATCTAGTTGGTGATTCTGCCTCATCTGGAAAGTTAACAACTTCACGAATAAGCGCTTCAGTGACTAGAATCTTTTCCATCTTGCCATGTACCTCAACAATTGATGAAATTACTTTGTTCTGATCATCGTAGCTTGCATTTTTCCAGAAACGTTCTATGTGAGATTTGTATAGTGGTCTTTGATCAGTAAGCGCTTTCTGGATGGGAATACGACCCATGAAATCCAATATACCACTAAACTTTGCCAACTCTGGGTTTTTCTGAATATCTAAATCACAACAACTGTTGTGAAGAGGATCAAAAACAACACTGGAACCCTGCACATCATCATCACATACACTGGGTCAAAACACTTTGAAAATTTTCAAACATCAAAATTTTTACAAGTGAAAACATTAATTTCACCAAAAGCGAAATCACAAGTGAACTAAAGAGCGAAATCACATTATGTGCACAATAAGCGAAATCAAAAGTGAACTATGGGAGAAATCACATGATGTGCACAATAAGCGAAATCAAAACAAATGTATCTTGGGGCGAAATCATACTCTGTACATAAGAGCGAAATCTTATTGATACACTTATGAGCCATATAAGCGAAATCACTGTATCATGACAGTTTGGGCGAAATCATCAACTATCACTCAAATCTTTCTAAACAATGAAATTGATCCTGTCATCTTGTTCGCCTGATGATTCCGATCACATGATTATGTTTTGATTGCATTTTTGACCATTAAAGAACCCTAGATCTAGGTTTGAAACAACCGGACATCGATAAACATCAATTATCATCAAATCTGAAACAATCAACACTCATCAACATGATTAACATCTTAAACCGACACCATATGATTGATTTCAAGTTCTGATTTTAGCAGATAAACCCTAAATCTAAGTTTTCGTTCATCATATGTACCGACAGTTCAAAATAAGCATAATACAGGTCAAAATAGAACTAAAACAACCTTGCCCATGATTGTAAACTATGATAACAACAAGATCTGATGAAAAACGGGCAGCAATTCGTCTGTAAATCAATGATTTTAGGGTTTCGCTTCAAGTCGCCGGAGAGAGAGAACTTATGAGCGAAAGGTGAAAAGTGACATATAAGCGGAATCATCCCACTTATATAGTTGGCTAGATTTCGCTCTTGATGACCAAAGGTCCTTATGAGCGAAACCTCATGGAGCTATAAGCGAAACCTCATGAGAAGCATAAGCGAAATCAGATATGAAGCATCTATGAGCGAAACCATTGATTAAGTGTGACACATGAGCGAAATCAAAGTGTTGTTTTCAAAAATTTTACTTTTTAACCCTTTTCAGATTAAACACCGTCACACCCAGTTAACCAAGTCCAAGTCAATGACCTTGGTCAACGGCTTGGCCTACCAAGTCCAAGTTAATGGCCTTGGTTGACCGAATTATGAAGTACGCAGTCATTTTATTCTGAAAATAGTTCAAATGAATGAACTTTTGAACGTTTCCAAACAATTTTCAACTGTCAAACGCTGTACCAATCATTATTTAGCATCTCCAGCTTACCCAGCCCTCATCAAACACAGACATGATCTGCACTAAGCTTTGATCGTCCGATTCCCAAAGTTACTTGTCGAAAATAAAATGAGAACGAAAATCTTTTTTTTTTCTTAAACTGGATAAACTGAAAACTGTACACACAATATTTTTGTGAGTGTGTTAGGGGATCATATCAGTTGCCGACTAGACACAAGCACCATTAAGCTATATTTTCACACCAAGCTTTTAAACAATTCGCGTAGATTGCCGATATACTGATCCTCTTAAATTCTCACAAAACTTTCAACCTGTTCGGGATACAGAATTAGTGTTTTAGGACTTAAACATCTACATGTGTCCTACCTCAGTATATACTCCCGTATCCAGATCCCAGTATTTAGTTTTACAGGTGAGTATACCTAGATGATATCTGTAATGGGGTGAATTGCGAGGGCCATGAGAGCTCAGGTCGATACTTCCGTATACGCAGAGAGATGACGGCTTCGATTTAAAGGTGGGTCCCCTTTAGAGGATCTTTTGATTACAACAGCACATGATTAACATTTTTCAATGTGTCATCATTTTTTATGCTGAGGGGAGGCTTTACAAGTAAAGCAATGCGTAAAGCATTATCCGGGGACTAGGTTAGTATTTCCATACAGCAGAAGTCCCGGGATAATACCCCAGATATCACTAAGCATAAAGACCTAGTATCTCAGAATATGGGACCCTTCAAACAGGATTTCAGGGGTTACCTATATATCCTGGAGGTGTTCCCCACGTAGACGCAAGTGAATTTTATGTTTATATCCCAAACTGATCTACTAACTTTGCGAAAACCTACCGGCACATCTTTAGCGAGACTGCTTAATTGCATTTTATACATTACAATTCTTTAGCGTGCTGCGTCTGTCTAGCTGATGTACTATCATTTCCCCTATTCTACACAACTCTTTTTGAAGTTTTCTACTGTTTTTGGATTTTTGAATTTTATCATGTTTTTGTATTTTTCTGCAAATTTCTCCCCCTGAAACTAAAACATATTTTTGTGTTTTTGTTTTTATCGAAAAGCAGAAAAGAAACTGTACAAACAAAATTGACAACACGACAAAGGTTCACGTCAGATCGCCGCCCAAATCGGCTTCACATTCAATAACCCTCCCAGATTGCAGATTTTTCATCCCGTTCAATTTCAAAAGATAATAAAATCTCTTTTTGTCAAATGGTTTAGTATAAAAATCTGCTTTCTGATCATCGGTGTGCAAGTGTTCAATCCGAATTAACTTTTTCTCGTGACAATCACGGATAAAGTGGTGACGGATCTCAATATGTTTAGTTTTTGAATGGTGAACCGGATTTTTAGTAATGTTAATAGCTTCTTCATTGTCCACATATATCGGAGTGTCTAAGGACTGCAAACCGAAGTCGCGCATCTGCTGTTGGATCCAAAGGATCTGCGAGCAACAGCTGGAGGCTGAAACGTATTCAGCCTCGCATGTAGAGAGCGCTACTGCGGTTTGTTTCTTGCACTGCCAGGTGACGAGTCGAGTTCCGAAGAACTGACACCCAGCAATGGTGGACTTTGCGTTTTGCTTGCAGCTCCCAAAGTCAGAATCAGCAAAACTAGATAAAGTAAAGTCACCCGATCGAGGATACTACAAGCCGATGCTTGGGCAGCCTTTCGAATACCGTAAAACACGTTTCACTATGGTCAGATGTGACTGCTTTGGATTTGACTGATATCTGGTGTAGAGACATGTAGGGTACATGATGTCTAGACGGGAAGCCGTGAGATACATCAGCGATCCGATGATTGATCGGTACAATGTCTCGTTCATCTTCACTCCATTCTCGTCTGGACAAATTCCATGATTCTTCGCAAGGGGGGTGGATGCAGGACTGCAATCTGTGATGTCGAACTTGTCGAGCACGTCCTTCACATACTTCGTTTGATGAATGAAGATTCCATCGGGCATTTGCTCCACCTGCAACCCGAGGAAGAACTTCATCTCCCCCATTGAGCTCATCTCAAACTTTTTCTTCATTACTTTCTCAAATTCTTTGCACAGGTCGTCGTTGGTGGAAACGAAGATGATATCGTCAACATATATCTGCACGATCAACAAGTGGCCTGCCTCTTCCTTGGTGAACAAAGTGCTGTCTACTGTCCCTCTTGTGAACCCGTTGTCCAACAAGTATTGAGAAAGCGTCTCGTACCAGGCTCTCGGGGCCTGGTGAAGTCCGTAAAGTGCTTTGTCTAGTAGATACACCTTGTTTTTGTGCAGTGGATCTGTGAACCCCGGCGGTTGTCCCACATACACTTCTTCTCTGATTTGTCCATAAAGGAAGGCAGATTTGACGTCAAGTTGATATACTTTAAAATCTTTCGAAGACGCGAAGGCTAGAAATATCCGAATTGCCTCAAGTCTGGCAACCAGTGCGTAAACTTCATCATAATCTATTCCTTCCTGTTGACTGAAGCCTTGAACCACAAGTCGCGCTTTGTTTCTCACCACGACACCTCTGTCATCACGTTTGCACTTAAAAACCCATTTCGTCTTGATTAGCTTTTGATTCTTAGGCAGATCGACAAGTCTCCAGACGCCCAGCTTTTCGAACTATTGCAGCTCCTCCTGCATTGCATTCACGCAGCTATCCTCGGTCAATGCCTCTTTGTAGGTTCTGGGCTCTATCTGCGAAATAAAACATTTTAATGAGACTTCTTTTTGCATATCAACAATAGATGAATAGAAACATGTAAGAGCTCGATCTATTTGATGTCGGGTTTTGACACCACTTTGTAGGTCGCCAATAATTTGTTCTGAAGGATGGTAAGACAACGTCCGTGGCATAGCATTGTCAGGCACATTCACTTCCGATTCCAAGCTCGATATATCAAGATCAACTGTTTGATCCTCAGCTTCCGTTGGATCCTCGTCAAAAGTTGGAGCAGGTTCCGCTTCTGAGTCGTCAGATTCATCAAAAGATGGAGCTGGTTCCTCTGGTGGTTCATGAGTTGTTCCACTCGGTCCTGCTTCATTGTCGTGAGTACCCGCGGTGGGTTGAGGAACTACTGGTGGATTTGACACTTGCTCCTGTGGCATGTGTTGCTCATACTGATACATAAGTGCTAGTTCCATATCACTCGGCTCGACCGGCAGTTGAAATGACTCCCAGAGCTTATCGTAGTCGAATAGGAATCTTTGTCCGGGAAGTTGTGGCGATGGAGTGTGCTTCTGACAATCCACATGTTGGACTTGAATCACCTTCCCCAGGCATGGTACGAACACCCTCTTCAGCGGGCTTGCGTAACCTACAAAGAAACCCTCATTAGATTTAGCGCCAAATTTACCGTTTTCATCAATAAAAGTGCAAGGAGACCCGAATGGCTCCAAAAACTCAAGATTCGGCTTATAACGGTGCAGCAGCTCAAAGCAAGTGTTTTTGTACTTCTTGACAGTGAGAACTCAATTAAATGTGTAACTGGCTGCTGATACTGCTTCACTCCAGAAAAAGATTGGCAGCTTGGAATCGGCTAACATTGTACGGGCTGTCTCAATCAGGGTCCGATTCTTTCGTTCAGCTACGCCATTCTGCTGTGGTGTGTACGGCACACTGAATTCATGAAGAATTCCCTTCTCGTTACAGAACTCGTACATCTTGTTGTTCTTAAATTCCGTTCCGTTGTCGCTCCGAATCCTCCGGATTGGCAGTTTATACACCGTTTCCATCTTCTTGAAAAGCACCATCAATGACTCAAAAGTTTGATCTTTTCGTTCCAAACACACTACCCAAGAAAATCTCGTAAAATCATCAGTCACCACCAGGCAATATAAGTCTCCGCTGATGCTCTTTACGTTGACAGGCCCGAAGAGATCCATGTGCAATCTCTCAAGAGGTAACCTGATTGTGTTCATGATCTTCAATGGGTGTGACTTCTGAGTCTGCTTTCCTTTCTTACACGCTACACAATCATCATTTAAGTAAAAACTCTTCAGATTAACACCATCAACCAAATCATTGTGTACTAAAAAGTTTATTTTGCGAACATGAATGTGGCCCATCTTTCGATGCCACATTATCGAATCTTTTTCAGTCGCTTTGGTTTTAGACACAAAACACTGTTTCTGATGAGATGTTGGCATTGTGACGCTCATATCAAGTATATAAAGATCATTTTCCCGCGGAGCTCGCAACAGCACCATCTCATCAGGGATTTTAAACCCTGGTTTCAAAACAACACATTCAGTTTTAGTAAAGTGTACACTAAATGCTTTATCACAGATTTGTGAAATACTGAGTAAATTGTTTGTTAACTCTACTATGTAGTTCACTTTGTCGAACGAAATCACTCCATTTGACAGCGTTCCTTGACCAACGATCCTTCCACCTTGATTCCTGGCAAATCCAACATAGCTTTCGTTTATGGATTTGACATGATAGAGCAGAGCAAGCGTCCCAGCCATATGCCTTGAAGCGCCACTATCCATAATCCATTTTGATAGAATTGACTTGGGCAGCCCCTGCAATCATCAAATCAAATTTATTCAAACAATGAAGCCCAGGATTTCTTAACTTCTGACACACTTCCGAACACAACATCACACTTCTCATTTGTTTTCGGAAAATCAAATGTGACATTTGGAACCTCTTCTTTCACAATCGTTTTAACTTGGTTAGTTATCGGTGGAAATTCAGCAAGAAACTTATCAACTTCATTTTCAAACTCAACAACGTCATCTTTAAAAATATTTGATTCACTTTTCAAAGCATTCTCCATCTTTTTGACCTCAACAGACGGTTTCGATTTCGTGACCCAAGATTGATTTTCAAAATTTTTTGTCTTAGGGTAAATTTTTGAAGTCTTTCGAGTCTTAGAGGATTCGCCAATCTCGAAAGTCGATTTCGGCTTATCCTCCGACTTCAATGATTCACCTCTTTTTTCAAAATACGGATCGGAGAAATCATCGGCTTTTTGCCCTTTGTGTCAGTCGGAGATTTAGGTCGAGGTTTTTGAATGTTTGACTTTTGAACAGTTGGTTTAGAAACATTTTGTTTTTTAATACTTGGTTTTGAAACAGTTTGTTTTTTAACCGGTTTTACAACAACAGGTTTCTCAATGACTTTCTGACACTGTTTCGCCATCTGTCCGATTTCATTGCAGCGGTAACACACCCTTTTGTCATATTCAACAAAAGTAGATTTGACTGACTCTTCTTTCAACTTCTTTGCTGCATTGAAATCGTCCACAACTTTTTGACTGAAAATATAATCTTTCTCATCGTCAACACTTGGACCAGCGACAAAAACATCATTCATCTTTTCTTTCGGCTTAAACACCTGCTTAGCCGTTTTCTTTTCAAACCCGATTCCTTTGTTTTTAAAGTTGTTTTTCTTGTTATGACCATTACCATCCCCATCTTTCTTTCCCAAACTTGGTGAACGTGATGTAACAAACGACTTTTTAGGTTTTGAAAAGAATTCATTGTTATTAACCTCGTTAATGTTCATTTCAACCAATTTAAACACTTTTTCGACATTCTCGATTTTCACATTCTGAAGTGGATACTCGTAATCGGAATAAAGTTTGTCTGTTCCAATCATGGTGTATACCACCATAATCGGATCGTCATTCACACTCTTCTCCGATTTCGGTATGTATTGATCCAAGAAATTCCCTTCATCTTCAGAATCACTAACAACCTTCTTAGGTTAAGCCTTTTCAGATTTCTCACTCTCCTCATCCAACACCTGATCGACAACTGTTTTGATAACCTGAGATTCGTTGTCGGTATCAGATGGGGAAAATGTGACATCTATGGTCTTAGGAAAATCATCTTCTATCGATCTCAATTTGATATTCAAAGCCGATTCCACCCCATCTGGATATTTCTGTGTGTAATGATTCCACATTGGGGGTGGAACGCTCTTAAAGACTGGTGCCGTATGTGGCTGTTGGGGAACAATCTGCTCAAGAACGTACGATGAAGCTACATAACTCATTAACTTTTTATCAATCCGGTCGTTTTTAATTTTAACCAATTCGAGTTCCTTTTTAAGCGATGCGATCGTGTCTAAATGAAAATTGACTTCATTTTGTTTATCAAATAGTGTTGCTTTAGCCAATTTTGCAGCTTTATCATTTTCAACACTTTCCTTTTGTATCATCTTGATTGACGTGGCAAGAGTATCATGCGCCTCTTTAACTTGGCCAAGGTCAAACTTAATCATATCAGCATGGTGTTTCAATTCCTGATACTTAGTGTCCTTTTCAAGACACTCCGTGCATGGTTCTAAACACTGTTTGCACGGTGTTTCAGGGATTGAAACAACCTTTTCAACAACCTGCTCTACACAATCAGTTTTACCGACATTGTTTGACTCAGACTTAGATAGTTTGACTGATTTGATCTCCTGAACTCCAGATTCCTCTCGTTTGAAAGACACACTACTGACAGACTTTGACTCCTCGGATTCTGAGTCTACCTCTTTGAGTTTTCCCATTAGAGCTTTGTCAGCTATGTCTTTCAAAGCTTCTCCATTCATCTCTTTCGACACATCTATCAATTCTTCAACGACTTCTTTTTTCTCTTCAAATCTTGGGCATGATCCGGTCCTTGGTTCTTCAAAGTAACCTGCAAAAGATTCAGAAATGTTAGGAGGTAATACAGATTTCATTAAACTTCCCAAAACTTCCTGCTCTGACTGATAATAATACACTTCAGCAGCTATCTCTTCAATATCGACCGTATTATCAGCAGAAACCTCTTCAGCAACCTCAGAAACATCTTCAGTAACTATTTCCGGTTCAGGCACCGTCTCAGAAATTTCAGCAACTTCTACCATCATTGCTTGTCCATCGCTACCGGGGATATATTTATCCCAGCTGAAACCTGCAGCAACCTTTTCATCGTCTTGATTCACGATCAGCGCCTTTTCCGGTTTATTCTCAATCTGTGGCCTCTGAACAGTTGGCTGTTGATTTGGTCGGTGATAGATCGCTTGCCTGTAGTAGTCACTGGTGAACGGGTTTTGATGATTGTTTACTTCACGATTGGGACATTCTCGTTTGAAGTGATTGCGTTCTTTACATTAAAAGCATGTAACTTTCGACTTATCAAACCCTAACTTTTGATCGGGGCCTGATAGACTGTTCCGGCCTGTAATTTCCATGAAACGTTGAGCCCTACGCACCAAACTCGCCATACACCACTTGATGTCAATTAATTCAAGCTCTTCAGGATCGATTTGGTCGTAATCCTCCTTCGTCATGTCAGGATTACCGATCCTTCCTGCGACTAAGCCCTCATAAGCCTCAAGAACGGAAGAAAGCAGTGCTATGTGCTGTTTTGCGGCTGTTTCTATGATCTCGTTTCCATTCTTTATGTTTACTGCAATATTGCACTGTACCCCAGAAACGTACGCCTGATGATTTGATCCTGTAGAACTTTGAGGTGAAGGCTGTTCCTGAGCTTTGACATTTGGTTCAAAGTTCACAAATGGTGAAGAATTGCCGGAATGAGGGGTGTTTGAAGAAACACTTGAGGTGTTATCAGCAATGAACCCTGTCTGTATTTTTGGGCTTTGATTGGTTGAAACTGTAGGGTTGCCTTTGTAATACAACGATACATCCTGCTGCACACTCGCTGAGTTCATTTTCTTGATTTTCAGCAATTCCAGCTCGTGGGCTTCAATCTTCTCGATGAATGAGCTTAGGTTGAGATTCACAAAATCAGAATTGTTCTTCAGCATCATTAGATAAGTGCCCCACTCATCATACAGAAGTGCATCACACAGTTTATCAATCCATTCTTCATTCGTCTTGGTGATCTCTAACCGCTTCATTTCAACCACAAGATGACAGTATCGTTCGATTAACTGCTTTGTTGTCTCTCCTTTAATACCAGTAAAAATATCAAATTCCTTCTTGATTAAAGCCTTCTTGCTTTTAATCATCGAAATACTGGCTTGAAATTTCAGCTTCAAAGCTTGCCACATCGACTGAGAATTGTCTTTATGTTGCAGTAAAACGAGAATATCTTCTTTGATGGCCTGTTGCAGAATGCTCACCATCTTCTTTTCAGCCTTGAAGTCAATCTGTTCTGTTTCCGTCAAACTCCCAATGCCCTTTTCCAATCCCATACCGTTAACTGGTGGTACATACTTCGCCTCTATTTTCATCCAACACTCGAAGTGATTGGCTTGAACCCAGTTTTTGAAACGTCCTGACCAACCCGCGTATTCATCCAAACTCATGAGCTTCAGAGGCTTTTGTATCGTCCCTAATTCATTCTCCATGTTAACGTTTTGAACTATACTCACCGGACTCTGCGTAGCCGATATGCCGCTCCCCGCAAACAAGTTATAAAAATCTTGATGTTCCATTTTTAGTGACAAATTTCAAAAATGTTTAACTTTTTTGATTAACAGGTTGTTTTTATCGAAAACTTTTAACACAGACTGAGTTTCCAACACTCGATCACGTACGGAATGGACTAAACGCTTAAAACATGATTTTTACACTAAAACAGGTCTTATAAGCGAAATCAAACACTAAGTGTTGTTATGAGCGAAATCACCTAATGCTCACAAAAGCGAAATCAGACAAAGACCATATGAGCGAAACCTCAAGATGTCAACTTGAGCGAAACCATAAAAGCGAAACCACAAGAGCGAAACCCCTAAAGTGAAACCCAAATATGACACTATGAGCGAAACCTCAAGAGCGAAACCTCAAAATTGACACTATGAGCGAAACCTCAAGAGCGAAACCCCTGATTTCGCTTATGCCGTATGAGCGAAATCACTCAAGTACCATATGAGCGAAACCTGTTCACGAGCCATTTTAGGTCACTTTTAAGCTGTTTTTAGGTCTGAATTTCTCAAGGGTTTGTTATTAGACAATTTTACACTATGTGTTCAAATTTCAGTCCATTTTGTCCGTCGGAAAGTCCAAAAACTCAAAATGTGCTAGGAAAAGGCTTTGATTCAGGTAAACTAGCTCATAACTGGCTCTGATACCAATTGTAGGACCGTTATTAACAGTCATGTGAGTCAATCAGAGATAGATACTACCGAAAATGCAGCGGAAATACAAAATCGACATGAATCAAAGCAGAAATAGAGTAGAAACAGAAGGAGATCACTTTAAAACAGTTTTCTCATTAATCCTTCACAAAATACACGAGCAGCAGTTCGGCTACACGGGAGACATGAACGTACAAAAAGAGAAAACAACACTACTATATATAGGGGACAGGGTTTCGCTTATATGACCATGTACATATGAGCGAAATCATCTAGTTGGATTTCGCTCATATGGCACATTGACATATAAGCGAAATCATGACATGAAATCCTAACTTTTACATATTCAACCCCTATACATTCATAATTAACACATCTAGACCCTATACATTGATCAACTAAGACTAAGACGCATGCTTTAGACATGCGTGCACCAACAATTACAGACATTGTTCTCAAAGACAAATAACCGTTCCGACAACTCAGATTTTATTCGTGGGTTTCTAGACCACCTAACTTGATTCCATAAAAGATCAACAAACATAGCACCCTAGACACCTGTCACATACGTTAAAATAAAGTCAATACACATAGTGTAAAGGTGAGTACACAAGTTTAATAGCATATAGTATAGCGAAAGCGTTTACGCATAACCGGCATGTAACACGTAGAAATGTGAAGCAACTAAGCTATCGACAATGACATATGCAACCGACATGACTACGAGTGTAGAATGCGCAACACATTATCACCACTGTGACCATGTGAAGTAAAACCCATAACAACCCCTGTCAACGATAGGTGCTGAGTCCAAACTATAGTACTATCGTTGCTAAGGTGTCAGGCAACAATCATTGTGTAAACATAACATACAAGCATTCATCAAAACACGTATAACATGCGAGAGCGGTTAGCGTATAAAAGTGTTTGCGTTGTGTGTTCAATGTCATTTGATATAGAGAACGTATGTAACACCCAAAAGTGTGTTAAAAGAAAATGGGTTCGAGTATCCTCACAGTTCGTGTTTAGTTAACTAAACACAATCTTGGATTGAAGGGAGTGCGTGAGAGATTAGCCTGATCAGAGAACGATAGTGTAAGCGTAGAACAGTGCGTAAAACAGTGTGTCGAGTGAGTTGAGTGACCGAATGGTGGTTTGATCGGATGACCGTCTGGACGGATGACCATTCGGTCGGTTGGTCATTCAATTGAGGAGGTGTGTTTGTAAAATGTTTGAACTTTTAAAGTTTTCGTTGTAGTATGAATAAAGTCATTCGATCGGATGGTTATCTGGACGGATGGCCATTCGATCGGATGGCTATTCGATTGAAAGTTGATATTCTTTGAAGCTTTGCGAAATTGTTTAAGTGTTGAACTTATAAGTATAGTCACCTGGTCGAATAGTCATTCGATCGGATGGTCATCCGATCGGATGGCTATCCGATCTGCGAACCGGTGTTTTTGAAGATCTTGTAAAATTTTCTAAGTTAAAAGTTTTGCGGTTTAACGGAGACGGCGTGACGACGTGTTAAACAACGGAAAATATACCAAGTCCAACTCAGTCGATCGGATGGGAATCACCCCATTCGATCAGACTTAACTGTTCTTGACGGAGTTTCATGTTCAACCCAAGAATCGGTCGTCTCTTTGGTAGAAATCCATTCTCAGACTGGTTCTCCACTAGAGAAAGAGTAGAGTGCCTGAACGAGTCCAGATTCTAACGAGTTTTGAGTAAAAAGTGAAGAATGTTGAAGAAAAGTTTGAAACAGTTTGAAAATGTTTAGATCTAGTCGAAATCAGTGTAGAAATGTGTAGAAATCCTTTAGAGCTGAGCCGTTATTGATGAGATGAGGTCATTCAACAGTGTCCATCAGAACCCTTGATGACGTCACCTTAGAACAGCCCAAGTCAGGTGATTTCATGGTGAAAGTGTAAGATTTGATGGAGAAGATAATGAGAAAGTGTGCGCTGATGATGGAAGTACAAGATTTAGGGTGAAATACTTATGGGATCGCATGGAATTGAGAGAAAAGTGCTTGAGATCATGCTGGTCGGATAGGGCTGTCACATCAATGAATAGTTGATGTGACAGGGGGTATTTATAGGTGAGAGGTGAGAAAGGCGGTGTAGGTTAAGTGGGTCGGATAGCCGTTCGATCGGATGGCCATCCGATCGGATGGTCATCCGGTCGGATGTCCATTCGATCGTATGGTCGTTCGAGCGGTTGGCTTGTGCGGGTTAGTTTTCCGACCTTCGTTCCGTGCATTGAGCGAGTTGTGAGTAAGCGATGCGATAGTATTAAACAATAGTTACACAAATAACATAACTCATAAAAAGCATAAAAACACACACTAGTTACAATTATACGCAGATTTACTTTTATGCTTTTGCGATGGGTTTGCGATGCGACAGAGTTGCGATTACGTTTGCGAATAACATCACAAAATACATATAAGGCACACGCAAGTAAGCACATAATAACACACACACACATAGAACAATACCAATAGTTGCGATGAGATTGCGATGCGATTGGGGTGTGATAGCGTTTAGTAGAATAGCGTTTAGTTGCGTTTATCGCATTGTTACTTCACATAGTAATAAATCGTAGTTTAAAATACCGTTAACAAATAAGTCGATTAACACACAAGGCTACACTATTTATCGAGTCTCGAGAGTACAAGCAATAATTAAGCAAGAAAAGACATATTTGAATAACAACCTGACTTTGACTTTGACTTTCTGAAAAGTCGGGTTGTTACAATTTGTAGGGCCCAATTTTAATATGTTATAATGATGTTTGACACTTTCACGTGCTTTTGATGAATATTTAAATTTTAGTTTGCAGTTCTTTTGTTTTACATGACCCGAACCGATCCGGCCTGCTACAAACCGAATTTTTTTATATAGCTAGTTAAATTCTTTAAAAATATTCCGCACCCTAGGAAAAAAATTCCTGGTCCAGCACTGATGTGATTACAGATTGCAATAGCATGTGTGATTCCCTTTTAGTCAGTTGATATATACTCGTAATAAAATTGTTTCCATAATGTTCGTTCTCCTCCTCCTTATAGATTGTTTGATAAGGAATCTGTTTTACCTTTTTTTTCATTCATAGTTTTTATACCCTTTTTTCATTGCATAGTTTGTTTGAGCAGAGAATTTAATGTATAAACCTTTTTTAAACCTGATTCCATAGTTTTATTAGACATGATTCAGTTTCTTAAAATTGAATACAATAAATTAAATAATTTCAAAAGTCAAACGATTGGATATTTTTTAAGAAGATGAACAATTAAACAAGGTAGAAGGGGGTTTATCTGAATCAGCTTGTATTGCCTATGCATCAGATCACCGCGTTACAAAAATTGCAAATATGATAAGTTGCATTAATTTAGGTATATTCACCCTGCTGCAACGTATCATCGTCTTGGGAGAATTCTGGATGGGAGAGAATGAGTGAGAAGGGTCGAATGTACGCAAATAAGAGTCGTGATGTGTTTTTTTCTTTCTTTTTCACTTCGTAGGGATGTTTTTATCGAAACCATGTCGTTTTGGCAAGTTTCGCGTCTAAGGTACACGTCTACAAACAACGAATTCATATTTTCTATCTCATGAAATAATCAAAAAACGTAAAATGAAATAACTTAGTAAAGACGCAAGAAATGAAAATAAACTAATTAGAGAAACGTAAACAACTATTGTGAAATAGACACAAAAACTAGTAAAAATGGGTAAATATCCAAGTTTTTTAAGTTTTATTAAAACTAAGGGTAAAATAGTCATTGTGTAGATTAATTTTAATAAAACAAATCAAAATGGGTAAATTTACTATTTTCTTAGTTAAGGAAGAGGATATATACAATATTAATTTTGAATTAGGTAAATATCCAATAAAAAAGATTTATAAGGAGCAATATGCAATTCACACTAAAATTTTCAAATAGCAAAAGTACACCAATCATGAAATCATGTAACACAATTATAAGTTTAAAAAAATGAATAAACTAAAGCCTCCATAATACAAATAAACTATTGAAAAAAATGAATAAACTAAAGCCTCCATAATACAAATAAACTAATTGGTTTAAAAATAGTTATTGATAGGGAATAGGTTTTACTAATTGTGAATCGTGTATCCTGAAATATTGCCTGCATTATTTATCCTTAGCGGATGGTGCATGTAGCCTGAGAATCAATGATCCTTATTATTACTTATGATTTCTAACAATTGTTCTTTATGTTTTCTAATGTTTGTATGCAGGTTATGAACGACGTGGACGAAGTCTCAGCTGGAATCTCGGGCATAATTCGTTCAAGATGTTGCACGTGCTGAATTCCACTAATGGTCATGGAGCTTAGACGTGGTCTTCCAAGAATTTCAAACTTAGTTGTTAGGTTGATTCAAAAGGGGTTGATCAAGTGTTAGTTAAAAAGTTTTTACGAACACACAAATATTTGCATACACAGCAAACCAGAGCTCTCATACACTTAGCATTCGATTGTACCACACTTGATCAACACCAAAGTTGTAATTTTTATTGTTCAATATAGTCAATAGTGATAGTTTTCACTATCCGAGGTTTTTATGCCGGCGATCTACTAGTGATCAAGGGCTTTTCCTCATACAAATCGTTGTGTTCATCATTTCATTTATCAAGCATTCATTTTTCACATTGTTCATCACCTAAGCATTCTACCTCACTTTACAAATTTGGTTACATTATCCTTAATCAGATTTTTGACCAAGACAGTTATGTCACAGCTAAAAGTATGGCTTCTCGGTTAAATTCTTTTCTTTTTCCATGGAAACAAACAAAACAAAATGGTACCTTAAATAGTAAAATATAGGATTTTAGCCTTTTAAAATAGAGTAATTTGTGGTTTTGGTCCCTATGGTTTAGTGGGTATTGCTACTATTTACAAAATCCAATTATCTTGTACTTTTGATACCAAGGTTTCTATTTTATTGCGGTTTTGTCCACCACGCTAACTTCATCCAACTCATGTGACAAGGATTTAACTATAAGTTGGATGGAGTTAGTGTCGCAGACCAAAATCGCAATAAAATAGAAACCTTGGTATTAAAATTGCAAGACATTTGAATTTTGTAAACAATAGCAATAACAATTAAACCATACATAGGGACCAAAACCACAATTTACTCTAATGAAATAATTCGCTATAACTGTATTTTAATAATTTCCTAACTACATTCAAATCAGGTTTATGCCTCAATACTAAAATTAACATATTGCATTTAAAAATAGAGTAAATTACGGTTTTAGTCCATGTGGTTTAGTTGTTATAACTATTATTTATAAAATTCAAATGTCTTGCTTTAATACTAAGGTTCTATTTTATTACGGTTTTGGTCTACCACACTAACTTCATCTAACTTATAGTTAAATCTTTGTCACATGAGCTGGATGAAGTTAGTGTGGTGGACCAAAACCGCAATAAAATAGAGACCTTCGTATTAAAATTACAAGACATATAGATTTTGTAAGTAAGTAGTATTAAGGCCCCCGCGTTGCGGCGGGGGCGTAAAACCGTAACAAATAGCACTAATGTCATACCATTGCCAAGAACCACCAACATTAAAGTTGGGGTGTGTTATTGCGAAGAAATTCGTCCGAAACGTAAAATATAGAAAATAATAACTAAGTCCATTTAGGACCTGCGTGTTGTGGCGAACTTGTCAAGTGGAAAAAATAGATGATGTAAAAAATGTTGAACCACACATGCACGTTGCGTCATGTTAACTCGCAAAATTTAGAACGAAGTGTAAATCAAAACATAAAAAAGTTGAACCACGCATGCGTGTTGCGCCATGTTAACTCGCAAAATCTAGAAAGAAGCGTAAAACGAAACGTAAAAACGTTGAACCACACATGCACGTTGCACCATGTTAACTCGCAAATCTAGATGTTAGTGCACGATGTCTAAAGCCTACGTCTTAGTCTAGGTCATGCTTGTAAAGGGTCTAGGGGTCTAATATGTCAATTATGTATAGTGCAGGGGTCAAAATGTAAAATTATGAGTTTTGTCATGTGATTCTGCTTGAAATGACACGTTGTCAAGCGAAATCAGTTAGTAGTGATTCCGCTCAAAATGACAGCATGTCATTTCAAGCGGAATTAGAAGGGTATATATATGTGTAGTTGTTTCTCATTTGGCACGGAATCACGAAGTTGTAACCGAACTGCTGCCGGATTTTCAAGTGAATGTTAAAAGTGATATTCTTCTGTTTCTACTCAATTCTCTCTGATTCAACACTGTTTGTTTGTTTCCGCCACTCAAACAGTGGTATTTTGACTCTGATTGACTCACTAGATCGTCAAATCGGTCCTACAATTGGTATCAGAGCCAGTTATGAGCCAATATACCTGAATCAGAGCATTTTTCTTACACTATTTGGATTTCTGGACGTTTGGACGGGCAAAATGGACTGAGTTTTTGATATATTGTGTAAAAGTGTGTTTTAACAAATCCTTGAAAGATTCAGCTTAAAATCCGGCTTAAAAGTGGTAAAAAATGGACTAAAACCTGATTCCGCTTGAACGAGGGATTTGTGATTCCGCTTGACATTTCAAGCGAAATTAGGTATTCTGCCTGAAAAGTTGTGTTTCCGCTTGAACATTTGAAGCGAAATCATTGATTCCGCTTGAATTGGGTGATTCCGCTTGTATGATCACCTGATTCCGCTTGAGCTTTGTTTCCGCTTGAGTTATCACCTTGATTCCGCTTCAAGTGCTTATTTCGCTTGAAATTTAAAAAGTTGTTTTCGCTTGAAACTTAAAGTTGTGATTTCGCTTGTAAACCTATTTCAACTTGAAATTAGGGTTTGGTTGTGAAAGTCCATTTCGTTCGCGATATTTCATCTGAAGTTCAGTTTGTGTAGTAAGTGTTTTCAGTAAAGTCATCTGTTTTTCAAAAGTTGAAAAGTTTTTGGAAATTTGATCTCTAAAAATGGACAACCAAGATTTTTATAACATGTTTACCGGCAGTGGTATAACATCAACAGAAACCCCAGCTAGTATTGTTCAGAACGTCAACATGGAGAACAAATTGGGAACAATGCAGAAACCTCCCAAGCTGATGAACCTAGATGAATATGCAGGATGGTCAGGCAGATTTAAGAACTGGGTTCTGGCTAATCACTTCGAATGCTGGATGAAGATCGAGAAGAAGTACGTTCCACCGGTTGATGGATTGGGTTTGAAGAAGGGTATTGGAAGTCTGACAGAGACAGAAAAAAATGACTTCAAAGCTGAGAAAAAGATGATTAGTATCCTCCAGCAGGCTATCAAAGAGGATATTTTGGTGTTATTGCAACATGATGATAATGCACAATCTATGTGGCAGTCGTTGAAGTTAAAGTTTCAAGGAAGTATTTCCATGATCAAGAGCAAGAAGGCTTTGATCAAGAAAGAGTTTGATATTTTTACCGGCATGAAGGGTGAAACAACAAAGCAACTGATCGAAAGATATTGCCATTTAGTAGTTGAGATGAAGAGATTGGAAATCACAAAGACCAATGAGGAATGGATTGATAAGTTGTCTGATGCATTGCCATATGACGAGTGGGGCACTTACCTGATGATGTTGAAGAACAATTCAGATTTTGTCAATCTGAATCTCAGCTCGTTCATAGAAAAAACTGAAGCTCATGAGTTGGAGTTACTAAAGATCAAAAAGATGAACTCAGTGAATGTTCAACAGGATGTGTCTCTGTACTACAAAGGCAGCACTCCAGCTTCATCAAAACTGAGCCCGAAGATTCAAACAGGGTTCAGTGCAGATACAACATCAAGTGTTTCGTCCGATACTCAAAGTACAAGCAAGCCTTCACCGTTTGCTAGTGTTGATCCAAACTTTAAAGCTTCTGAACAGACATCACCTCAAAGCTCGACTAGCTCAAACAATCAGGCGTATGTTTCTGGGATCCAATGCAACATTGCAGTTACCATCAAGAATGGAAATGAGTTTACTGAGTCAGCTGCAAAACAGCATATTGCGTTGTTAGCTTCCGTGTTAGAGTCTTACGATAGTTTGGTAGCGGGTAAGATCGGGAATCCGGACATGACCAAAGAGGATCACGATCAGATAGATCCAGAGGAGCTTGAGCTGATAGATATTAAGTGGGGTATGGCTAGTCTGGTGAGGAGAGCACAGCATTTTATGGAAATTACTGGTAGAAACAGTCTTTCTGGACCAGATCAGAAGTTAGGTTTTGACAAGTCCAAAGTAACTTGTTTCAAGTGCAAAGAGAGAGGCCATTTCAAAAGAGAATGCCTGAACAGAGAAGTGAATAATCATCAGAATCCGTTCACGAATGATTACTACAGACAGGCAATCTACCACCGGCCGAATCAACAACCCGTTGTTCAAAGACCACAAATCGAGAACAAACCAGAGAAAGCTCTCATTGTAAACCAGGATGACGAGAAGTTAGCTGAGGGATTCGGCTGGGATAAATACATCCCTGGAAGTGATGGACAGGCTATGATGGCTGAGATAGTAGAAGAGCCAGAGATTGTTGTTGAGCCTGAAGTGGTTGTTGAAGATGTTACTGTGGATAATGTGGCTGACATTGAGAAGTTAGCTGCAGAAGTTTATTACTATCAGTCTGAGCAGGAGGTATTAGCCAGTTCTTTGAAATCTATCATGCCTCCTAAAGTTTTTGAGTCTTTTACAGGTTTCTTTGAAGAACCAACAACTGGATTATGTCCGCGATATGAGGAGAAGAAAGAGTCTGTCGAAGAAATGATCGATGTGACTAAAGAAATGACCGAAGATACTTTGAAAGAGATTGCTAATAGGGCTCTCATGGCGAAACTGAAAGAGGTAGACACAGAACTTGTGAAATCCGAGTCTGTCGGTACCAAGTCAGTTCAAAAGGAGTCGGATCAGGAGTCAGGGATTGAGGAGGTCAAATCTGAAAAAGTGTCTGAGTCAGAATCGAAAGATGTCGGTAAATAGGAAGTGAAAACTGCTCATGAAGCAGAGGTTTTTGAGAAATTGGATTCAATGACTGAAACCCCATGCCAAAACTGTTTAAAACCTTGCATGGGGTGTCTTGAAAAAGACGCTAAGTTTCAGGAATTGAAACATCACGCTGACATGTTAAAATTTGATCTAGGACAAGTCAAAGAGGCATGTGATACACTGGCCAGATCAATTAAAATGATTCAAAAAGAAAGTGTCGAAAATGATAAAGCCACGAAACTAGTAAAAGCAACACTTTTTGATAAACAAGTGGAAGTGAATTTTCATCTTGACACAATCGCATCATTAAAGAAAGAGTTAGAATTAACTAAAATTGAAAATGAGCGAATTGATAAGAAATTGAGGAGCTATGTTGCATCGTCCTATGTCATTGAGCAGATTGTTCCACAATAACCTCATGCAACACCGTTCTTTAACAGCGTTCCACCCCCAATGTGGAATCATTATACTCAAAAGTATCCAAATGGGGTGGAAGCTGCATTGAACCTCAAGCTTAGGACAATTGAGGATGAATTGCCAGAGAGCATTAACGTTACATTCTCTCCATCCGACACAGACAACGAGTCACAGGTCATCAAGACTATTGTTGACAAGGTGTTAGATGAAGAGAGTGATAACTCTGAGGCTGAAATCATGAAATCTCATTCTGAGAATACTGTGACTGATTTTGAAGATGAGGGTAACTTTTTAGACCGTTTCATACCAAAATTAGACAAAGGTAAGAATGATGATCCGATCATGGTGGTTTACACAGTGATTTGCCATGGTAAACAACAAAGAATTCTTTTCGGAACCGAAAAAGTCGTTTGTTACGTCACGTTCTAACAACTTGGGTAAGAAAGAGTGGGAAGGGAATGGTAACAACAAGAAAATTGGAAACAACTTTAAGAACAAAGGAATTGGTTTTGAGAAAAAGATGGCTAAGAAGGTTGTCAAGCCAAAGGATAACATGAAAGATGTTTTTGTCACTGGACCAAGTGTTGATGAGGAAAAGGAATACATTTTTAGTCAGAAAGCCGTTGACGATTTCAATGTGGTGAAGAAATTGAAAGAAGAGTCGTTCAAGTCAACTTTTGTCGAGTATGACAAAAGAGTTTGCTATCGCTACAATGAGATCGGACACATGGCAAAACAATGCAAGAAAGTTTTTGAAAAACCTGTCGTTATAAAACCTGTTGTTCAAAAACCTCGACCTAAGTCACCAATTGACAAAAAGGGTAAAAAACCAATGGTTTCACCAATCCGCATCTTGAAAAAGGGGTGAATCGTTGAAGTCCGAAGATAAGCCAAAATCGACCTTTGAGGTTGGCGAATCTTCAAAGACCAACAAGACTTCAAAGATTTATCCGAAACCGAAAGTTTTTGAAAATCAATCATGGATTGTGAAAACAAAACCATCGGTCAAGGTGAAAAAGATGGAAAACGTTTTGCAAAATGAATCAAGAGTTTTTAAAGACGATGTTGAACAACTTGAGTTGAACTTGATAAAATTTTTGCAGAGTTTCCACCAATCAAATAGGAAGTAAAACCAAAAGTAAAAACTGATGTTCCGAATGTCACATTTAACTTCCCAAAGATTGATGTACCATGTGATTTAGGTTTTGGGAGTGTTTCAACAGTTAAAAAGTCTTGGCATCATTATTTGAGTAATTTGCTGTAATGTTTGCAGGGGCTGCCAAAGTCAATCATTTCAAAATGGATCATGGACAGCGGGGCCTCTAGACATATGACGGGGATGCTGGCACTGCTCTACGATGTAAAATCAATCAACGGAGGTTACGTGGGTTTTGCCGGAAACCAGGGTGGCAGGATTGTGGGCCAAGGTACCCTGACGAATGGAGTGATTTCTTTTGAGAAAGTGAATTACATCATAGAATTGGAAAACAACTTGCTTAGTATTTCTCAAATCTGTGACAAATCGTTTACTGTGCATTTCACGAAAAACGAATGTCTTGTTTTAAAACCTGGGTTTAAAATCCCTGAAGATATGGTGCTGTTGCGAGCTCCACGCGAAAATGATTTATACATTCTTGACATGAGTGTTGCAACACCAACCAATCATCAAAAACAATGTTTTGTGTCGAAAACCAAAGCAACAGAAAAGGAGTCAATTATGTGGCATCGTAAGATGGGCCACATTCATATTAGAAAAAAGAATTTTCTGGTGCATAATGATTTAGTCGAAGGTGTGAATTTAAAGAATTTTCATTTAAATGATGATTGTGTAGCTTGTAAGAAAGGAAAGCAGACTCGGAAGACACACCCACAGAAATTGCTGAATTCGATCAGAGTACCGCTTGAGAGACTCCACATAGATCTCTTCGGGCCGGTCAATTGTGAAGAGCATCAGTGGAGATTTATACTGCTTGGTAGTAACTGATGACTTTACAAGGTTTTCGTGGGTAGTGTGCTTGGAAAGAAAAGATCAGACGTTCGAGTCGCTGATGGTTCTGTTCAAAAAGATGGAGACACTGTATAAGCTGCCGATTAGAAGAATACGAAGTGATAACGGAACGAAATTCTAGAATAACAAGATGCTCGAGTACTGTAATGAAAAGGGGATTCTTCATGAATTCAGCGTGCCATACACTCCACAACAGAACGGCGTTGCTGAAAGAAAGAATTGCACCCTAATAGAAACTGCTCGAACGATGTTAGCCGATTCCAAGTTACCGATCTTCTTCTGGAGTGAAGCAGTGGCTGCAGCATGTTACACTTTGAACCGTGTGCTCACCGTCAAGAAGTACAAGAAAACAAGTTTTGAGCTGTTACACCGATATAAGGCCAATCTAAAATTTCTGGAGCCGTTTAGGTCTCCATGTACTTTTATAGATGAAAATGGTAAATTCGGCGCTTAGTCAAATGACGGTTTCTTTGTAGGTTACGCGAGCCCATTGAAGAGGGTGTTTGTGCCGTGCCTGGGAAAAGTAATACAAGTTCAGCATGTGGATTGTCAGAAGTACAATATTCCTCCACAACTTCCCGGACAAAGATTCTTGTTCGACTATGACAAACTCAGCCAAGTGATGAGGAGCTAGCAATTTTATATCAATATCAACAAACAATGGCACAAGAACAAGTGCCTAGACCGCTAGTAATTTCTCAACCCACCGGGGGTACAAATGATCACGAGGCAGGCCTGAGTGGAACGACACACAAACCACCAGAGGAACCAGCTCCAACATTTGATAACTCTGACGACTTAGAAGCGGAACCCGCTCTGACTTTTGACGAGGAACCAAATGTTACTACGACGAATGCTGAGGATCACACCGGTGATCTACACATAACGAGCTTGCAATCGGAAGTTGAAGTTCCTGACACCGTTATGCCACAAACCTTGTCTTATCGTCCTTCAAAGCAGATTATTGGTGACCTACAAAGTGGTGTTAAGACGAGAGAGCAGATCAATAGAGCTCTTACATGTTTTTATTCATCTGTTGCACATTTACAGGAAGAATTCTCACTGAAATGTTATATTTCGCAGATTGAACCCAGAACATATAAAGATGCTTTGACTGAAGATAGCTGGGTGAATGCTATGCAGGAAGAGCTACAGCAATTCGAGAAACTGGGTGTTTGGAGATTAGTAGATCTGCCGGAGAATCAAAAGTTGATCAAAACAAAGTGGGTGTTCAAGTGTAAAAGAGACGATAGAGGAGTCGTGGTTCGGAACAAAGCACAATTAGTGGTACAAGGATTCAGTCAGCAAGAAGGCATCGACTATGATGAGGTTTACGCGCCTGTTGCTAGACTTGAGGCAATTCGGATCTTCCTGGCGTTTGCGTCATGGAAAGACTTCAAAGTGTACCAGCTTGATGTTAAATCTGCATTCCTGTATGGAAAGATAAAAGAAGAAGTGTATGTGGGACAACCACCGGGTTTCACTGATCCACTACACAAGAACAAAGTCTATCTGCTGGATAAGGCGCTCTACGGTTTACACAGGCCCCGATAGCCTGGTATGAGACGCTTTCCCAACATCTGCTGGCCAACGGGTTCATCAAAGGGACAGTCGATAGCACATTGTTCACAAAGGAAGTTGTAGGCCATCTCCTAATCGTGCAGATCTACATAGATGACATCATTTTTGGTTTAACGAACGACGAGTTGTGTAAAGAGTTCGAGAAGGTTATGAAGAAGAAGTTCGAAGTGAGTTCGATGGGGGAGATGAAGTTCTTCCTCGGGCTGCAGGTAGAGCAGATGCCCGACAGAATCTTCATTCACCAAAGAAAATATGTGAACGACGTACTGGAAAAGTTTGACATGGCTCAATCCAGTCCAGCTGCAACACCCTAGCACAGAACCATGGTATATGTCCTGACGAGAGTGGAGTAAAGGTGGAAGAGACATTGTACCGGTCGATCATCGGATCCTTAATGTATCTCACTGCTTCCCGACCAGACATCATGTACCCAACATGTCTTTGCGCCAGATATCAGTCGAGCCCGAAGCAGTCACACCTGATAATTGTCAAAAGGATTTTACGGTATTTGAAAGGCTGCCCAAGCATCGGCTTGTGGTATCCTCGAGCGGGTGACTTCTCTCTAACAGGTTTAGCTGATTCTGACTTTGGAAGCTGCAAGCAGAACGCTAAGTCCACCACTGCTGGGTGTCAGTTCTTCGGAACTCGACTTGTTACCTGGCAGTGCAAGAAACAAACCTCTGTGGCGCTTTCTACTTGTGAGGCTGAATACGTTTCAGCCTCCAGCTGTTGCTCTCAGATCCTTTGGATCCAACAGCAAATGCGCAACTTTGGTTTGCAATTCTTGGATACACCAATTTTCCTGGACAATGAAGCAGCCATTAATATAACTAAAAACCCGGTTCACCATTCTAAAACCAAACATATAGAGATCCGTCATCACTTCATCCGTGATTGTCACGAGAAGAAGCTGATACGGATAGAACACATACACACCGATGATCAGAAGGCTAATTTCTACACAAAACCGTTTGATAAAAAGAGATTTTATTATCTTTTAAAATTAAATGGGATGAAAAATCTGCATTCTGGGAGGGTTGAGGAATGTGAAGCCGAGGAGGGCGGCGATCTGATGTGAACTATGTCGTGTGTCAAATTTTCTATACAGTTTGTTTTTTCTGCTTTTTGATAAAAACAAAAACACAAAAATATGTTTTTATTTTTAGGGGGAGAAAGTTGGCAGAAAAATACAAAAACATGATAAAATTTGAAAAATCCAAAAACATTAGAAAATCTGAAAAAGAGTTTGTGTATAATAGGGGAAATGATAGTACATCAGCTAGACAGATACAATACGCTAAAGAAATGTGATGTTTAATATGCGTTAAGCAGTCTCACTGATGATGTGCTGATAGGTTTTTACAAAATTAGTAGATTTGTTTGGGGATATAAACATAAAAATTACTTGCTTTTACATGGGGAACATCTCCAGGATATATGGGTAACCCCCGAAATCTTGTTTGAAAGGTCCCTCTTTCTGAGATACTAGGTCTTTATACTTAGTGATATCTGGGGTATTATCCCGGGACTTCTGCTGAATGGAAATTCTGACCTAGTCCCCGTATAATACTTTACGCATTTGCTTTACTCGTAAAGCCTCCCCTCAGCATAAAAAATGATAAAACATTGCAAAATGCTAAATCATGTGCTGTTGTAAAAAAGATTCCCTAAAGGGAACCCACCGAAAGTCGAGCCGTCATCTCTCTACTGAACGGAAGTTCTGACCTAAGCTCTCACGGCCTCGCAATTCACCCCATTACAGATATCATCTAGGTATATTCACCTGTAAGACTGAATATTGGGATCTGGATACGGGAGTATATACTGAGGTGGGACACATGTAAAAGATTAACTCCTAAAATACTAAATCCGTATCCTGAACAGATTGAAAATTCTGTGAAAATTTAAAATGGATCAGTATATCGACAATCTAAGCGAACTGTTTAAAGCTGAGTATGAAATATAAGCTTAACGGTACTAGTGTCTTGTCGGAAGCTGATATGATCCCCTAACACGCTTACAAAAATATTGTGTGTACAGATTTCTGCTTATCACATTCTAAAAACCAAAAAGATTTTATTTTCATCTTATTTTTGACAACGGATCAAAGTCTTGTGCAGAACATGTCTGATTCATGAGGGTTGGGTAAGCAAGAGATTCTGAAAAGTGACTGGTACATGTTTGAAAGTTTGAAAAGTTCAAAAGTTCATTAATTTGAACTGATTTCGGTTTCAGAAAGTCAGCATACTTCATAAACTGGTCAACCAAGGTCATTAAGTTGAACTTGGTAGGCTGAATAGTTGACCAAGGTCATTAACTAGGACTTGGTTAACTGGGTGTGTCGGTAAAAAATCAGAAAAAGTTAAAAAGTTAAAGTTTTAAAAAGTTTGAATCTGATTCCGCTTGAAAACCATGTTTTTCACTTAAACATGTAATTCCGCTTGAAAACATATAATGCTTCATCAGTGATTCCGCTTGAACAGCATCTAAGTCCATTTCAAGCGAAATCAGACGACCTATAAATAAGCCATCTGATTCCGCTTGAATGTCATTTCTCTTATTTCCGCTTCAAGTGTTTTTTTGCTCTCGGCAATTCAAGCGAAACCCCAAAATCTTCGATTTCCAGACGTATTGCTGCCCATTTGTTGTTTGATTTTGTTGTTTCTAGTTGGTTTGCTCATCTAGGAACATGGGAAAGGTGAGAAAACGGTCCAATTTGACCCAGATCTTATGAATTTTTGACTGTCGGCGTTTAACAGTTCTTAAACATAGATTTAGGGTTTAATATTGGATTAAAATGAATAAAGATCACATATGTGTTGTCGGATTGTGTTGTAGATCATGTGTTGAGTGATGATTGAACCAAATCTAGGGTTTTGTATCTTTGACGATAAACTGTGTGGACAAACTTAGATCTAGGGTATGTTTGAGGGTTAAAATGAAATTAAAACACAACCCCATGGTCGGAATTCACAGACAAACAATCTAACTTGTTCAATTTATCATCAGATAGGTTTTGAATGTTTAATCATAATTTCGCTTGAGTTCTATAATTCCGCTTGAAACTAATGTTTTATGATTCCGCTTCAAAGTATAATGTGTTATTCCGCTTCAATTTGATTTAGTGATTTCGCTTCAAAACTGTTCAAATGATTTCGCTTCAAAGTGACTTCATGTGATTTCGCTTCAACCTATGTTATTTAATTCCGCTTCAAACTACCATGTTGATTCCGCTTCAAATGTGTTTCACCTTCACTTGTGATTTCGCTTGAAATGTTGTTGCATTTCAAGTGATTTTGCTTTAAGGCATTTGAATATGAAATTTTTCAAAGTGTTTGATTTGTGTACACTGTGTTGACTTGCAAGCTTTGAATTAATCTTTGATCCATTTCACAACAGTTGTTGTGATTTTGACGAGGAAAAGAATACAAAGTTGTCTGAGTTCAGAAGCATTCTGGAGTTTATGAGAAGAGTACCAATTCAGAAAGCGCTGACGGATCAACATCTGGTGTATAGATCACATGTGAAACGTTTCTGGAAGCATGCAACTTATGACGAAGCAAACAAAGTGATAAAATCAGTTGTGAAGCAGTATGATGAGAAGAAACCGATTATTGTTTCAGAAGCGCTGGTTCGTGAAGTAGTGAATTTTCCGGATGATGCAAACTCACCAACAAAATTCCCGGAAAGAATGGTCAAAGGTTGTATGCTAAGGATAGGTTATGATGGTGCATTGAACAACACAAATTATTTGAAATCAAAGTTTCGGAAGCCATACAGGTTCATTGTTTATTCAGTACTGCAGGCTCTAAGCCATTGCAAAGGAGGATATGATGCCATCAGGGATTATCAGATGAATATGGTTACAGCTCTGGTTCTGAACAAAAAGTACAATTTCTCTCACATTGTGTTTCATTACATGGTTGAGAACATTACATCGAAGAGTATGACTTGGATTTATCCAAGATTTGTTTAAATGTTGATAGATCATGCTTATCCTGATATTGAAAGAGATGTAAACAACGATCTGTTAGTTCTTTCCCACATGAGTAACGATTCTCTGAAGCAGTTAGCCAGATATCACCCAAATCATCCTGAGCCGAAGAAGGTAGCAGAATTTTTTGGTTTCATCAAGGATGCAAACTATGTTGATCCAGATCCAGTCAATCATCAAAACTGGAGAAATGAGGAAGAGATGAAAGAAGCTGGTTATGCAGATGAATTAGAGGCACTTAAAGGGTTCAAAGGAACTAGAAACGATTGGTTTGTGAAAGAACATAGAAAGAGAGGCAAGAAAACTACTCCCAAAGCACAAAAGGGAGATGTTCGTCTTTACAGCCCAAGAAACGTCAAAAGAAAGTTGCTAAGACTTTGCTTATTGATGAACCTGATGTAGAAGAACCAGAACCAGAAGCTGATGTTGAAGTAGAACCTGAAGTTGAAGCTAAAGCTGAAACTGAAGCTGAAGCTAATATTGAAATTGATGTTCGTCTATCACCTAATTCTCAGAGTTTGCTGAAGAAACTTAAGGCGTTTAATGCTCAGAAAGATAAAGCAGCTGTTGATGCTCAGAAAGAAAAAGCTGCTGATGATATAGAAGGTGATGATGTGAACAAAAGTACTACAAGTTCATCTAGTTCTTCTGAAGATGAGATTGATGTAATAGAGCGTGAAAAGAGAATTCAAGCTGAAGTTGAAAAGGAAAAACAACTGAGAAAGAGAAAAAGACAGGAGAAGGATGATGATGCATATGTTCCATCTCCTGAACGTGTATCTGAATCTCAATCACCTCCTTCAGGTGGTAGGAAGAAAGCTGGTGCTAGAAAGAGGATTGTTTCTCCAAAGATAAAGAAGGTTACTCAAAAGATCAAAAAGCCAACGAAGATCATTCTGAAGAAGAAACCTACCCAAAAACCAAGTAAACCACCATCACCACCACCTGAACCTACACCACATCAATCACCAATACATTCACCACTTCACCAATCACCACCGAGGCAACCATCACCATTACATCTCTCACCACCGCCTCAATCACCACCACAACAAATTCATTCCGTTACACCACCAAAACAACAAACTTTACTTACATCTCAACAAATATTCCAAACACCACCACCAATTACATAACCACCTGTTCAAACAATACCTGGTTCTTCGGGGTACAAAGGTTTTCCAAACATTCCTCAGAACTTGAACATTGGTCTTGATGAGATTGGAGATTTTAATTGGGCAAGCAATGCACAAGTCAAGAATGTGGAGAGTAAAGTTGATATTGTTGTAGCTGAAAACAAAAGATTGGCTGATCGTGAAAATATCCTTGAAATGCGTGTAAAGAAATTAGAGTCTGAAAACAAGTCATTGTTGAAGAAAATAGATGCAGATCAGACCGAAATTGATATTTTGAAAGTGAGGGTGGCAGAATTAGAAGAAGAAAAGACACGCAGAGATGAGCAGAACAAGTATTTTGAATTGAAAAACAAAGAACTTGAAGCTGCAAAGGCGTTGAAAGAACATGAATTCTATATGATGAACAAAGTGATAGAGAATATGCTCGGAAAGTCGATAGAGCAAAGGTTTGAGGAGATTGAAGTAGAGGAAGTAAGGGCTAAACGTCAAGCAGAGACAGAAGCTCAGATGAGAGATAAAGGCAAAAGTGCTGAAGGTAGTATTGCAGTATCTGAAAGATCAATTGTTCCATCATTAGTTGTTGAAAATCCAGTTCCTATCTCGGCTGTATCAGCTGTATTTGATGAAGACGTCTTACTTGATGACGTAATCACTGCTGAGGGTGATGATGAAGATGATAGTGAAGAAGATGACGATGAAGAGAAAATTGATGATGCATATGTTCCATCACCAATTAGAAGAAGAAAAGACACGCAGAGATGAGCAGAACAAGTATTTTGAATTGAAAAACAAAGAACTTGAAGCTGCAAAGGCGTTGAAAGAACATGAATTCTATATGATGAACAAAGTGATAGAGAATATGCTCGGAAAGTCGATAGAGCAAAGGTTTGAGGAGATTGAAGTAGAGGAAGTAAGGGCTAAACGTCAAGCAGAGACAGAAGCTCAGATGAGAGATAAAGGCAAAAGTGCTGAAGGCAGTATTGCAGCATCTGAAAGATCAATTGTTCCATCATTAGTTGTTGAAAATCCAGTTCCTATCTCGGCTGTATCAGCTGTATTTGATGAAGACGTCTTACTTGATGACGTAATCACTGCTGAGGGTGATGATGAAGATGATAGTGAAGAAGATGACGATGAAGAGAAAATTGATGATGCATATGTTCCATCACCAATTAGAAGAAGAAAAGACACGCAGAGATGAGCAGAACAAGTATTTTGAATTGAAAAACAAAGAACTTGAAGCTGCAAAGGCGTTGAAAGAACATGAATTCTATATGATGAACAAAGTGATAGAGAATATGCTCGGAAAGTCGATAGAGCAAATGTTTGAGGAGATTGAAGTAGAGGAAGTAAGGGCTAAACGTCAAGCAGAGACAGAAGCTCAGATGAGAGATAAAGGCAAAAGTGCTGAAGGCAGTATTGAAGTATCTGAAAGATCAATTGTTCCATCATTAGTTGTTGAAAATCCAGTTCCTATCTCGGCTGTATCAGCTGTATTTGATGAAGACGTCTTACTTGATGACGTAATCACTGCTGAGGGTGATGATGAAGATGATAGTGAAGAAGATGCCGATGAAGAGAAAATTGATGATCCAGATGACGTTTTCTCAGCAAGTAGTCATAGTGATGATGATAACAATGATGATGATGATGATCAGGGTGGTGCAGGTGTTACTACTACTGAAGCGTCAAACGAAAAGAATGTTGATGATTACATGAATGATGGTGCGAATGAAGTATCAAGGGAAGCTGATGGAAAGGGGGAGCATGTAGGAGATCAGAATGTGGATGAATCTGAAAAGCTAATTCTCTGAATTGAGCCTGATGTTGAAGAGGGAGAGATCAGGCACACTTACACATTGGATGAAGTCCTGAAAATGTTCAATGTGAATGAAAATGAGTTTAAGTTTGATTTCAAGGAAGAACTGAATGCGTTCGACATGAACCATCAACCTGAATATGAATACAAGTATGTGGAAGACGCAGATGTTTATGACAGGGTTGAGGTTGAAGACTGTACTGATGAAGACATTCTGAATGAAGATACTTCTGAATTTCCAACTCTGATGGAGTTCTTTAGTGAAGAGAATCAGGATGAACTTAGAAGGAAAGTTGCTGAGATTATTAAAGATAAAAACTTCGATGGTACCACAAAAGATCCTCTAAAAGAAGAACGCAAAAAGTGGTTCAAGGAAAGCAATGAACGTAAATTCAAGTGTCCTTTAAAGTTTTATCAAAGAGATAGAAGTATTTCTTTGGGAGATATCATTAACTGGGGTTTTCTACCTCAAGTTAATGCATATGCGATCAGAAGAGAATGTGGTGTTTAATACTTTGAACGTTTACATGATGTTATGTCCCTTCCATGGTGGGATGTGGATGAGTTATCGAAAGTAAGAACATTGGGATATCCTGTGAGGAAGAATGATATAGCAATGTGGGGTCTGATAAAGTTTGAAGCTCGGAAAAACTTCAAGCATTGCAAGCCTCATTATCCAAAGAGAGTTAGAAGAGTTAATCCTGAAACAGGAAATGAAGAGATTATCTTGAATGTGAAAAAGCCGAAAGCGATGAAGAACATTCCAGTCCAAATATGGAACAGGAGTTCTACAAAGGCTTTATGAGCTGGGTGTACAGTTGTATCTCGACAGAGGCAGTGATCACTTACAGAGCAGGAAATGAAATCCGAGAGATTTTTGTTTATGACCCGATGTGGTTGGTAAACTGCTCAGCAAAAGATATTGAAGTTTTGTTTATCAACAAAATCCACTTCCAGGCTGAAGATAGAGAGCAAGCCATGCAATTTCAAAGAGTTGTAACTATTTGCTTTCAAAAAGGCATAAATTCTGAAAGTAAATGGAATTCGAAATGGTGGTCGCTTGAAGAGAAAGAAAAGAAAAAAGCTGAACGAGAAAGAAAGAAACTTGAAGAGAACAGAGGAAAGTGGATGAAGTTGCAAGCTGAAGAAGAAAAGAAAGCGAAGAAAGAAAACGAAAGGCTGAGAAACTTGCTAAGGAGGAAGCCTAAGCAAATAGAAGAAAGTTTTAAGTCGCTGTGAAGAGCTGAAGTCCCGAAGACCAAGACTGAAGACTCCGGCTGTATCCAAGGGGGAGTTTGTTAGTGCACGATGTCTAAAGCCTACGTCTTAGTCTAGGTCATGCTTGTAAAGGGTCTAGGGCTCTAATATGTCAATTATGTATAGTGCAGGGGTCAAAATGTAAAATTATGAGTTTTGTCACGTGATTCCGCTTGAAATGACACGTTGTCATTTCAAGCGAAATCAGTTAGTAGTGATTCCGCTCGAAATAACAGCATGTCATTTCAAGCGGAATTAGTGGGGTATATATATGTGTAGTTGTTTCTCATTTGGCACGGAATCACGAAGTTGTAACCGAACTGCTGCCGGATTTTCAAGTGAATGTTAATGAGAAACAAGTGTTAAAAGTGATATTCTTCTGTTTTCTACTCAATTCTCTCTGATTCAACACTGTTTGTTTGTTTCCGCCACCCAAACAGTGGTATTTTGACTCTGATTGACTCACTAGATCGTCAAATCGGTCCTACACTAGAACAAAACGTAAAACGAAAAATTTGCCAACATATGAAAAGTGTAGGGGACCAAAGTTGAAAGTAAAATGTTGTGACGTTAAATTGAAAAGATGAAAACTTTTGGACAAAAAGTAAAAATTCAAATAGTTGTGGATTAAAAAAGTAATATCAACTTTTTTTTGAAAAGCCCCCTAAGCATGGGGTACAACACCTCCATGCACCAACATGTTACTTATTTATATGATGTAAATGTAAATAGCAAGAACAACTAAACCATAAGGACCAAAACCTCAATTTACTCTTTAAAATAACATATTCCATCAAATATTTGCATCCAATATATCTTCCTATTCTTCGCTTTACGTTAACTAGGGGTATTCACGGTCCGGTTTTGACGGTTTCAAGTCAAATCATGAGGTAAACCCTTAGTAACGGTTTTTTATCATCGAAAACCGAAACCAAAGCATTGACAATTAAAACCGAACCAAACGAACCGTTACTAACGGTTTGGTTCTGGTTTGATTTAACGGTTAGTTATTAGGAATATAAAAAATGCATTAAAGATATAATAAGAAAAAGTTATCAAAAAGGCATAGAACAAGCTTGTTTGTTGTGTTAGCAAATTACATGTTTATGATTGATTATACGTATCTCATTATTCAATCCAAGTCGTAAAATTTGAAAACAACATGAAATAAAATAAACAACGAAACTCTATAAGTGAATGTGGTGATCTAGGGAAAGAACGAAGGAATTTAGAAGCAGCTAAGAACTTAGGAACATTGGGTTAGAAGCTATTATTAGAAGACTTTTATTGGGGGGTTCAGAGTCGGTTAAGAAGATGCATTGGGTCTCGTGGAAGGTTGTGGCTTCTCCTATCAAATCTGGTGGCCTTGGGTTAAACAAGTTACGTGAGATGAACATTGCGCTTATTTCTAAATGGGTGTGGCGGTACCGAAACGAAGCAAATAGTATATAGAGGTCAGTTATCCAAGCTTTACATGACCACACAAAATGTTGGATGGTGGTTCCCGTTAACGGGTCATACTGTGGTGTTTAGAAGAACATAGTCAGCATGGTCGATAAGATAAAGGTTGAGGACATTAAGTTGAACCATCTGATTAAAGGAAAGATAGTTCAGAATATAAAATCCCTCAATTTTTTATGGTATAGTAGTCGGTCGAAAGATAGGAATTTGAGGTGGGATAACTGGTGTAATTTCGAGTTCATGTAAGTTGTTTGTTTGCCGATGTTTTTTGGGGGTTGGCCTTGTGAATGATAGTTACTTTTAAAAAAAAAATGGTTTGGTTAGACGAGACAACAGAGGCCACTATAATTCAGTTGAGCAAACAAAACCCACTTAGATTGTGGGCCTCCTGGTACATGTTACGGTCCGGTCCGGTTTTATACAGACGGTTTTTGGTATAAACCGTAAAAAACCATTCGTTGCGATTTGAAAATTTTGAAACCGTCCGACTAAAAGGTAAAGTAAGAAAAACCGACCGTAAACCAAACCAATAACCAGTTTTTAGGATTTTGCGGTTAAAATCGAACCGTGAAGACCCCTAAAACCTATAGTGAAACTAAAACTTTTAAGTAAAGGATCATAATATGAGACACCCACTTTTTAAGATATGCATCCTTAAAAGATCTTAGTACATGCCTTTTTAAATAAGGGTTTAAAATCCGCGACATGTGTTAGGCAAATCAAGACTCTTGATGTGACAACTGTTAAATTTGCATGTATCCGTACAATAATTAGACAATGATTAATGCTTTAATGACTGTGCCGATTTAACATTTATGACATGAATGTTTTCTGATTTTGTTATCATACATACATGTGCATCCTATATTGCAAAATGTCATATCATTATTGCATGCAACACTTATTGATTCAAATGATGCACGAAACAAAGTTAGCACAGTTACCAGATAAATCAGAAAAATGCTGACGGAGTTCAATACATAGACAGACATAGTATTGAGACACAGAACGAGCCAGAAACCAAGAGTTACACTAGTATAGTGTGCAGGAAAGTAAGGATCATAAAACTGCCTTCCTAGTGATAGTTTAAGTGCCGGAAAGTGCCTAAAACTACACAAACTGCAGAATTCAGCATTTAAACAACTTAATATCATGCAGAAATATGGTTAAATGGTCCAGAATGCTTTCCTAAGTGTCGGGAATCAAAACTGTCACAAAAGGTAACATAAAGCACACTAAACTGCGTAGTTTAGCACCTTAACGAACCGGTAACCAACCGAACAACCGGACACTACCCGAAACACCAAATTTCCAGTAGAAACATTGTTTTACCATTTCCGAGCTAGTTATGGTCCCCGAACATCATAACACACTATATAACATCCCAACAACTAAACACCTAACTAAAACACTTAGATTTCAACTAAATAACAAACTTAACATTGAAACTCAACTAAACACAACCCCCCATCTTACGGTTAGACAAGGTGGCCCCACCTTGGATTTCCTTGTTTATTTAATTTGATCTTGCCCATGCTTTTGCAACATATTAACCATTAGAGAAATATGTGTTGGAAGTTTATAAAGTTTAACCATTAGAACATTCACATCATTTCTCATTTCTCACAACACTTGAACTCTTCTCCCCTCTCCCTTACCATCGGCCGAGAACACCAAGCACCACCACCATCACTTTCATTCAACTTTCATCCATTCTCTACTCCTACAAAGGTGTAAGCAGCATAACAAGGAAGCTACGAGCTTTTGGAAGTGGAAGGACCTCTTGCAAGAGCTATTAACCACCTCATTCATCTTCATCTTTGTGACATCTGTGTCTCCACGGCCATCAAACAAATACCAAACCAATGAAATATTGTATTTCATACTTGGGATTTGTATAAATATGTGTATCATTTACACATATCAATTCTTGTTCGATTTCGAGCTCTAAATCGCTTTTTGGAAAGATATACGCGAATGGATGCGTAAACGTAATCAGTTTAACGCGACAAACCCGGAATAGTGACATGGGCTTAACATACCATAAATAACCTTTACAAAACTTAGAAACAAGTTTTGGAGGGTTTGGTGTGTCGTAATCAAGTTTATTCGCTTACAGGGACTAATTTCGACAAACTGCGAAAGTATGCCGATTCGTACTGTAACGAACTTTCCGGAATATGATCGTAAGTTAAATATGCTCTAAATATCCATTAGATAGCTTAGAAATAGGCTTAGAGGTGTTTGGTGCGCAAAAATAAACTTATTTGATCAACAGGGACTAAAAGCGTCAAAAAGTGCATAAGTTTGCATTTTCGCGCATATCTTACGTTATGAATACATCCGGACATCCAAAAATTTATGTAATCATAAAAATAGTTTATATTAGTGATTGGCATGATAAAATTCCATTCGTCGCGTAATTTGGATCGTTTTTCGCGTCTGTTCGTGTTTCGTCGTAATTAGCCGAATAACGTGATCGTACGACCAAACGAACCGACATACGTGATGTTTTTGAGCATGTTTCATATTCCATGTGCTTTAACTTCATTTTGGAGCCTTGAAATGAGGTTAACGGGCCTTAAACGTGTCAAAAAGGGCCTTTTAAGCATGCAAGGACTGTTTCTGTAACTTTGTCAAACTTTGGCTGATCTGGTCAGCTAAGGCGGGCGCGTAAGACTCTTCCTGAGTCTACGCGGGGTGCGTAAGCCCATCAGATCAGCAAAACAAGCTGATTTCAATCAGCAGCTGGTTTTTAGCATTTGCAAATGGTTTTAAAGAGTCTATGGGCTTGTTTTAAGGCACCCATGGTATTCTAAAACAAGGGGCACACATTGACGGTCCAGATTGATGCTTGTTTATCAAGGAATGATCTTAACAGTCTTGGAAATCCTATAAATACCCACCCCCACTTCCATTCCAACCCACATTGATCTGAATTTTCTCTAAGTTGAAGCTCAAAGCTTCATACCTGAGAATTTTTAGATCAAACCTTCATCGCTTGGACCTCTTGTAAGTATTCTTTCGTGCTTTTATGCGTTTTTAAGCGTAAAAGTCAAACTATGTTTGACTTTCTGCTTTGACCAGTCTTTGGTCAACACGAAGTTCGTTTGAACTTCGCAACATGAGCGTAATCACGATGGTTATGGTCCCTTATGACTATACCTACTTATTGCCACATTATTTAGGCAATGTGACAAGTCATAGTTTCGGTAAAAATGCGCATTCTTGCGTGTTTTGCAACCAAACTATTTTCGGGTATCAAAACCCTTTGTTTTTATATCAAACTTGTTTTCTAACTTTGTTAAACATGTTTTAACATGTTTAACTCATCACTTTAGGTTTAGTGCTTATATAGGGTCGTAAGGTAAGCGGTCTAAACAACCGCTTAGACTTTCGAACCCGACCCGTTTGGTCGATCATTAGGATCCGACCAAACATATTTTGTGACCATAGTTGTATAGGGAATAACCTTCCGAGGTTATACCTTATGGTCACTTTGTTTAAGTAGTTATATGATAGGTAGTTTATATGCGCTAGGAAAATGACCAAAATGCCCTTTTTACGCATAAATTCATTTTAAGCATATGTAACCTAAATTTTCACATCTAAACTGATTAGGTAACATTATTAGACATGTTAAGGCATATAATACTTATCATAGGACTAGTTAGGCGGTCCGAACGCGTTTTACGCGAACGACGCGTTAAAGTAGCGTAAGTTATCTTAACGAGTCGTAATGGGTCGTAAGCACTTAGGATAGGTTTCGATTTAGAATGTAGGCTTTGTTAAACCATATTGCATGAGTTCCTATACTCATTTGGTATATGAAACCTAATTCTATCCAATCTTCCGATTTAGGTCCGGTTTATTAACAAAGTTACCTATATTAGGTGCCGTTTGATTTCCGTGATCCCTCTAGCTTTGCTTGGTTGTTATTCAAGACTTCTAAGCACCCTCAAGTGAGTACACAGTCCCCTCTTTTAATGTTTTTCAAACATTTTGGGGCGAAACACATGTGCCTACTTGTTACTTTCGTGCTTTTCATGATTTCATAACTCATACTTGCTATGTTCGTTAGTACACATATAGTACATGATTTCTTGCATGTTTTTGCTATGTATGTTTTATTAACATGCTAGCACATTGATTTTATATATTAAATTTTGTTGCATATGCTACTCAACATATGGACACATTGTTTTACATTGCATTTCTGTTGCATATGTTTACTCAGCATATGGACACATTGGTTTACATTTCTACTTTGTATGTTCGTTTAGCATATTAAAGTACATTATTTTCATAAAACATGCTTACATTTTGGTATGACATTTGGTTTGTTTAAATGAGACAAAAATACATTCATTAACATTGATCACGCCGCTTGGTAGTAAGTAATGGTACCATAGGAATTGACAACTCCCGTTCCTGAAATCCTAGGTTTGTTTGGATGGAAGGAATGACTGAATCCAATATACATAGTTTAGATAAACCTTTAATGTCGTTTAAGGATTTGTCGCCACAGTCGCAAGGCTTGAATGTATGCATTATAACAATACCGCATAGATGTTTGTATCAGTAAGGCATGCATTTATTTTAAAAAACATAACTTTTGATTTATTCAAATACTTTGTTTTGTGCATTTTTACATATGGTTTAAGTAGTCACATTTTACTTTCCATACATGACATTTGTTTACACATTACATGATTTACATTTGACAATAGACATGGTTTACACATAAACATTTGACAATTGGTTTAAACAAGACATTTTTGGTGGTTTGTTTGGGTAAGTGATTTAATTAACGAGGCGTGTGTAATATGATAAAAGCATGGTGGATACTCTGCTGGTACTTCCTATATATAAGTGCTTTTATGGTATTACATATCGTAGCGTTATTTAAACCATTTCAATTTTGACATATTACATTTTACACAAATAACATATCTTTACAAAACATTGTTTTACAAACAACATTTCTTATACAAACTCAATTTTACTTGGTTATTGATGCGTGTCAGTGTGTATATATTCTTGATGTATATTTTAAGCCCTTTTTACACTTTTAGCCAAGTTTTAAATTTATAAAACACGATATTCACTAACACTAAACACACATATGGGCAAGTGCACCCATCGTGGACGTAGTATAGTGTTGGTAAGATACCGAGGTCGTCCAAGGACACAAGAGCTTTTAATACCGGTTTATCCTCAACGTCTAATCAAATCAAAAAGTGAGAAAAATGTTTTAATCTAAGAAAATAAAAACTAACTAAATGCTGAAAAATAAAATAAAATAAAAACAGATTGACAAGATGAATCACTTGGATCCGACACGTGTATTAGTATAACCTTTGATTATTTTCGCACTTTTGCACTTGTTTAAGAGATTATCTTAGTTATTGTAGTAGGCCCCTCTTTTGAAGGCGACGTTACCCTCAACCCAGTAGTTTGAGTCAGCAAGGATACAATCCTAAAGGGTCGGATTATTGAAAGATAATGAATTAAGTTATTAATGCAAATTGTGGTAGGCCCCGCTTTCGGCGGTGACGTTACCCTCGGCTAAGTAGTCTGAGTCAGCAGGGATACAGTCCTAAATAGCCGGGTTATAGTATTAATAGTAGTTAACTTATGAGGGGGTCAAAGAGTTTGGATCCCCGCCATCCAATACCTATGGGCATTGAAGGAGATCTTACTAAATTTGACCCAGGTCCCAAGCAGGTCCTCTAAACGCTGAACAAGGGCAAGACCCTTACCAAATCGTTCCCTTAACCCCCGACCAAGTAGCCAACATACCTCCATATAGACCGTGGAGATATGAATGGTGAAAATCTTTTATTTTATATAGACAGTAAAATAACGCCAAGACACCACGGACAAACGATAAGGAAAGATCACCTTCAACATAAGTAACTAGTTATTAAAGTCATTAATACAAAACCAAATAAAAAGTGCAAAAGATTAAAAATAAAAAGTATTATACTAAACACTTGTCTTCACCAAGTGATGTAAGAGACTTAGGCAAACATGGCCTTGATTGTCAAGAACTCTTACGATCAATCTTGGATCCCGAGACGACTCACACACTCTACGATGGACAATGGATGATGGTGGTGGATGATGGTGTTATGGTGGTGGTGGGTGGTGGATGGAGTGTGAGAGAGGTGGTGTGCCAAGGGATGAGATGGAATGAAACCAAGCACTCCTATTTATAGGCTGAACAGAAGCCTGGGCACGGCCCCGTGTCCGCTGGACACGGCCCCGTGCCCGTCTGACACTCTCTCTCTTCATTAATTGTAATTCTCAATTACAATAAATGCACCTGCAGCACTCTGACCACGCCCCCGTGTCCGCTGGGCACGGCCCCGTGGTGGGCAATAGAAGCTTCTACCACTTTGTCTTTTGTGCCAGGGCTGACCATTCTGGACACTGCTCCGTGTTCGCTGAGCACGGCCCTGTGTTGAGCTGGACACACCCCGTGTTCAGCTGGGCACAGCCCCATGCTCAGCTTTCTTCTTGTTTTTGCTTTGGGAGATGCTGTCGAGGAGTCGGGCACGCCACGTTTCTTCCTTTTCTTTGTATTTATGTTGGATTTGGCTGTATTTTTGCTTCTTTTGTTCATTTAAGCTCTTTTAACCCTGAAAATACAAAAGGAAGACAAAAGCACACTTTTTCCTACATTAGTACTTAAAAAGGGTTGGTTTTATGCCTTATTTGATGTAATTTATATGTTGCATTTTACACACATCAAATACCCCCACACTTGAATCTTTGCTTGTCCTCAAGCAAAACTCTTTAATATGTGGCTTACACTCCCAAATGGAATGGGTAGGAGAGAAGGTTTTGGGCTTGTCTTGAGTGTCGGGAATCCAAGATCTTTACTGGGTTTTATTTTTATACTAGTTACAATCCTATTCGTTATGATTTATTTAGAACATTTCATAAGAGAAATTACTTATTTGGGCATAACATGCCTCTTTAAAATTTCATTTATATACAAGTTCACATACCTCACGGGGGATCACTCAACACTCGGCCGAAGGTGTATTTTTAGTGAATCACTCGAGAGCGGCATGGAACTTATTCCTACCATAAGCTTGCCAAGCAATCAATCCTCCTCCTTTTTAACTTTATACCTTTGTAAATATCAAGAGGACTTTTTGGGTGAAGGGTTAGGCTTGGGCTAAAGGTGGGTGGTTGGGTTAGTGGTTAGTAAAAGGGCGAAAAGCGTAAAAAGCGTCGGTTTTCGTAAGACTTTTTTTTTCTTTCTTTCTCTTTTTTTTGTAACTTTTTATTTTGATGAAGCACTTATTCAAACAAAGTTCTTTTTGATAGACTTGTTTGTTTATTTCTTTTGGCTTCATCTCTTTTTTTTTCTTTTTTTTTTCAAGTCATACCAGAAACCGAGCTTTGTTACTAAAATGAAGGATTTAAAATGAAAAAAGGGTTTATGTGGGTAAAGGGTGTTTGGTTTGGGTTTAGAAATGAAAAGGTTTAGGCTCAAAGGGGTTAACTAGGGGGATTTTGGATAGGTGGTACAAAAAAAAGAAAAATAATGGTGTAGAAATAAAAAGGGGTTAGTCCTAATGCCTCCATCATTTAATTACTCGGGTTTAAGTTGGTAAGGACCGGGAATGTATCGTCGTGGCAAGTTCTAGAGTCGTAAGAAACCAAGCGGCTATTCACATAAGAAACGAAAAATGAGCATTTAGTTTAAAGATGTATATTTGTATGCTCAATAAAGGCTCAAAACTCACTTATTGTGGGAATGGGTTTATAATGTGATCAAGTATATAAAATTAAATTTTAACTAGATTTGTCATGCCTTTTCATAATTTTCTTATGTTGGTTCTTTTTATCACGATGCTATCGGTTGTAAATTTGTAAAAATATAACCTTTTTAGAACTTGTTATTCCCAAATTAAACCAAGACAAGTAAAAAAAATGAAAAGTTTTTGAAAAAATTTGGGGTGTTTAGCGGTTCCAATAGAGTTTTGTGTAAGGCTTGTAATTAGGACTTGCAAAATTCAAGGTTTTAGCATCCCCCCACACTTAAATTACACATTGTCCTCAATGTGTCCCAAAAATAAGTTTTTTCGGCTGATTAAAATGTGTAAAAGTGGGTTAAAAACAAGATTTTATGGTACTGGGTAGCTGAACACGGGGTGTTGTTGGCTGAGCACGGCCCCGTGTCTAGACTACCAGTACCAAAAGTAAACAGAAGGCTAGCCACGGGGGCGTGTTCAGTGAGCACGGCCCCGTGTCCAGATACCTGAACTGGGCATTTCTGCAGAGTTTTGGGCACGGGGGCGTGTTGGGTGAGCACGGCCCCGTGCTGAACTTGCAGTAATGAAGAAAAATTGTCGGGAGGCTCTATTTTTGTGCTTGGGGTGTGGGTTTAAGCTTCCCTTAGTATCCTTCACCATCCCGAGTGTGTTTTATTCCTGCAAATTAAAACTAAACTAGAAAGCATAAAAGTTAAACTAATCTAAAACTAAGGATAGTTCCGCAGAATGCCTCCGTGGTGCGCCACGTTTATAAGGGTCCTTGGCTAGACCCTCCTTATCGGGTGGTTCTGGCTCATCTTCAATTAGGGGGTCATTATTGCCAAAAGGATATTTCATTGAACGCTCAAGATCTATGCTCCTTTTGAATGCCCCTAACTGAAGAGGTAGATTGTTGAATTTCCGGTTTTTCAATGCTTTATGAGTTTTTACAAAAGGTTTTCCCAAGACTAGGGGGGCGTCATCAAGGATGACAAAGTCGGTTGGGATTACCAATTGATTTGTGTGAACCAAAACATCTTCAACTACATCGATTGATTTTATCACTTTTTGATCGGATAGAAAAATGGGAATTTGAAGTGGAGTAAAATCACTAATACTTAATTTTTCAAAAATGTAGTTAGGCATTATGTTAACACAAAGATCCTTATCAATGGTGATGTTACTAATAAATGAATTTTGAAAGAAACATGGAACCAGTGTAATGTTAATTTTAAAAGGATCTTCTTTTATTAGCGAGGTTTGATCATTAGTTAACTTAACACTTACCATTTGTTTGATTTTAGCACTAGTGTTTAACTCTTTTAAAAACTTGGCATGAGGGGTTACTAAACAATGATTTTCGAAAGTAGGTGACAAGAGATTAATTTCTTCAAAATTAGACTCTTCTTGTAATTTAACATTATCGGACTCACCTTTTTCGTTGTTTAACTCATGTGTCGGTTTTTCACTTTCTTGTTCTTCCATTTTTACATTTTCAACTATCTCTACGTTATTATTACAATTTAATTCTTCTCTTGCGCGGAATTCCTCTTCCCTTGCGCGAGATTCTTTCATGTAACGTTCGATAGTCTTAATGTGTTCTAATATCCTATTGGTTACTTCGGTGAGAGAAAAAGAATTTGGATCCTCAAAGCTTGAATCCGGTTGTTCGATCCTTGGCTCCTCATAATACTCATATGAAGTAGATGGTTCACACCATTGTTCTTCATTGTAAGTATATGATGGATAAGGGTCGAAACTTTGTTCTTCATAGTACTCATATGAGGTGGGTTGTTCACGCCATGGTTCCTCATAATAAGAGTATGAAGGTGGTGGCTCATATCTTGAGTCTTCAAAGTATGAGTATGAAGGCTCATACCTTGGTTCCTCAAAATATGAGTATGAGGGAGGAGGTTCATACCTTTGGTCTTCATAGGATGTGTATGAAGTTGATGGCTCGTACCTGGGCTCCTCATAGTAGTTGTATGAATTGGATGGTTGATATGAGTTATTATATTGAACCGAGCGTGCGTTACGACAAGTAGTGCAATAATTACCCCTATAATCATCCTCATCATAGGTGTAGTTGTAACCTCTTGAGTATTGATCCAAAAGAATCACTCAACAGACTACAACTGAGTCTCGGGACCAGAAAACAAAAATAAAGACGGAAACAGAAGCTGGACACGGCCCCGTGTCTGGTGAACACGGCCCCGTGTTCAGGGTCTGTATCTGGGCGTTTTAATTAAAGTTACTGGTCACGTTGGACACGGGGGCGTGTTCAGTGAGCACGGCCCCGTGTTCAGACTCTGTATCTGGGTATCTAACTAAAAATATGCAGCACGGGGGCGTGTTCAGTGAGCACGGCCCCGTGTTCAGGCTACTGTAAATGCAAACTAAACTAAAATGCAGAAAAATGTGCGCGCATTTTGAAAAGGTTTTGAAAAACTGATTAGGCCGTTGATTTTAAGCTTTCTTAAAATCCTTGTGTCCCCGGCAACGGCGCCAAAAACTTGATGCGTGTCAGTGTGTATATATTTTTGATGTATATTTTAAGCCCTTTTTACACTTTTAGCCAAGTTTTAAATTTATAAAACACGATATTCACTAACACTAAACACACATATGGGCAAGTGCACCCATCGTGGACGTAGTATAGTGTTGGTAAGATACCGAGGTCGTCCAAGGACACAAGAGCTTTTAATACCGGTTTATCCTCAACGTCTAATCAAATCAAAAAGTGAGAAAAATGTTTTAATCTAAGAAAATAAAAACTAACTAAATGCTGAAAAATAAAATAAAATAAAAACAGATAGACAAGATGAATCACTTGGATCCGACAGGTGTATTAGTATAACCTTTGATTATTTTCGCACTTTTGCACTTGTTTAAGAGATTATCTTAGTTATTGTAGTAGGCCCCTCTTTTGAAGGCGACGTTACCCTCAACCCAGTAGTTTGAGTCAGCAAGGATACAATCCTAAAGGGTCGGATTATTGAAAGATAATGAATTAAGTTATTAATGCAAATTGTGGTAGGCCCCGCTTTCGGCGGTGACGTTACCCTCGGCTAAGTAGTCTGAGTCAGCAGGGATACAGTCCTAAATAGCCAGGTTATAGTATTAATAGTAGTTAACTTATGAGAGGGTCAAAGAGTTTGGATCCCCGCCATCCAATACCTATGGGCATTGAAGGAGATCTTACTAAATTTGACCCAGGTCCCAAGCAGGACCTCTAAACGCTGAACAAGGGCAAGACCCTTACCAAACCGTTCCCTTAACCCCCGACCAGGTAGCCAACATACCTCCATATAGACCGTGGAGATATGAATGGTGAAAATCTTTTATTTTATATAGACAGTAAAATAACGCCAAGACACCACGGACAAACGATAAGGAAAGATCACCTTCAACATAAGTAACTAGTTATTAAAGTCATTAATACAAAACCAAATAAAAAGTGCAAAAGATTAAAAATAAAAAGTATTATACTAAACACTTGTCTTCAACAAGTGATGTAAGAGACTTAGGCAAACATGGCCTTGATTGTCAAGAACTCTTACGATTAATCTTGGATCCCGAGACGACTCACACACTCTACGATGGACAATGGATGATGGTGGTGGATGATGGTGTTATGGTGGTGGTGGGTGGTGGATGGAGTGTGAGAAAGGTGGTGTGCCAAGGGATGAGATGGAATGAAACCAAGCACTCCTATTTATAGGCTGAACAGAAGCCTGGGCACGGCCCCGTGTCCGCTGGACACGGCCCCGTGCCCGTCTGACACTCTCTCTCTTCATTAATTGTAATTCGCAATTACAATAAATGCACCTGCAGCACTCTGACCACGCCCCCGTGTCCGCTGGGCACGGCCCCGTGGTGGGCAATAGAAGCTTCTACCACTTTATCTTTTGTGCCAGGGCTGACCATTCTGGACACTGCCCCGTGTTCGCTGAGCACGGCCCCGTGTTGAGCTGGACACGCCCCGTGTCTGCTGGACACAGCCCCGTGTTCAGCTGGGCACAGCCCCATGCTCAGCTGGGCACAGCCCCATGCTCAGCTTTCTTCTTGTTTTTGCTTTGGGAGATGCTGTCGAGGAGTCGGGCAAGCCACGTTTCTTCCTTTTCTTTGTATTTATGTTGGATTTGGCTGTATATTTGCTTCTTTTGTTCATTTAAGCTCTTTTAACCCTGAAAATACAAAAGGAAGACAAAAGCACACTTTTTCCAACATTAGTACTTAAAAAGGGTTGGTTTTATGCCTTATTTGATGTAATTTATATGTTGCATTTTACACACATCAGTTATTCATTTCATTATGCATTGTTCTTTTATATCATCTGATTTCTTATCACTCTTGTATGATTTATAAAAGAAAACATTTTACAAGGTTCATGACTAACTTTTGTTAAACATTTTCCTTAAATTTACAAGTCATGAATCCTTAATCCATAAAACCTATGTATCTCACAGGCATTTTTATGCTGACGTACCTATTTTCACATGTGTTTTCAGGAGATGATGCATAGGATTGATCAAGATACACTTAGGAGGACTTGGGCCTTAGTAACAATAAAAGTTGTAAGACTAGTTAATTATGTTGTGTTTCTTTGTTTTTAAGACATTGTAACTTCTTTTAATTCAATAAAACAAAACTTCAATTTCCATGTGTTATGAAACAATGATTCTGTTACAACACTCCCCGACAATTCCGCCACGATTTGTTGTTTTACGCGGTCGGGGTGTGACAGAAAAGTTAGTATCAGAGCTCATGGTTATAGGGAATTAGGTTATTAGTAATGCTTTGACCTAGTCTATAACCTTCCTAGGACCCTAACACAAGATTCTTGTGTTTAGATCTTAAAACAATACCGTCACTTATCCTTAGGTGACAACCACAATAAGAACACAAATTTCTAATCCGCTTTGACAACTAATCATCTGTTCTAGGATGATTTATTATAAGGTTTTTAACCCTCCAAGTTTTCAAAATCTCGTCAAAGTTGGGTCTTATAATGTGAACAAGTGCAATCTGGAAGGGTGGATGCCTGTACTCTGAGTTTTCTGTCTAAGGCTAGAGTGTTCGTACAAATCCACATAATCGGACCAGTCACTCTTACCTGGGAACTCTTGGGGTGAGTGTCTACTTATAGGATAAAGCATGTCTTCGCGATACATTAACATGACCGGCTTAGTTTGATTAGTCACCGTCCCATTTGTTTGCCTTAGATAACAAACAAATGATCGCAATTTTTATGCATTGTCATTCTGTTTTGATTATCCGATAACATTTCACTTGTTTCCTCCTATGTTTTTCTTTTCCTCTAGAATGTCTCTTCATCGCAGCGACGCTCAGACGTCTGAGCAGGCTACCAAATTTGCCCAACGAATAGGCGAAGTAATCCAGAAGACTGTTGAATTAGCCGTTGCCATGTCTCGTCTCCATGATGAAGCCACCCGAGAAGCATCAAAGGAAGCAGAAGACAAGCCTTCACCAAAATCAAAGAAGCGTAAGGCTTCAAAGAATCCCGCAGCAATTGCACCAAATCAAGCAGGACCTAGCCAAGTGGCAGCACCACCAACCAAGAAGTCGTACAAGGTAACAACCCCTTTGTGCAATCAGTGTAACCTCCACCACCATGCCAGTGTCAAGTGCCGAAAATGTCTCATCTGTGGACTTACTGGCCATACGGCAAGAGTTTGTCATTCAGTCACTGTGCTAAACCAAGTTATTCAGAATCCTGTTCAATTTCAAGCCAACCCTGCTCAAGCTCGTTTTCTACCTGGATCGTGCTATAACTGTGGCGAGATGGGTCATTTCGTGAATAAATGCCCAAAGATTGTCAATGCAAATCTGACCCACGAATGAGCAGTTGGCTGATTAGAAGATGTTGCTACTTTGAATAATTTGTATCTGTTGCTTTTGTTTCTTCGTTATTGTTGAACTCGGAAACAATGTGCTTAGTTTATAAATAAATCATTGTTCGCAAATTCTGATATACAAGTATAGTTACATGTGTGTATGGCATTTTCCTATGATACCTACATCAAGGAACTATGTTCTTTACAAACTACTCTTGTGATTCTCCCTTTCAAGTGATCGCTCATGATTTCCTCGAAACTTCTAAGTACTCGTTTCATTCTAAGAAACGAAGTACAGAAAATAAGTGACATTTTGAGTAATCACTTTAAATCCTTGGTTAGATAACTAAGGGTATTTTCCGATCTCATACCCTTATCATTACATTCTGGTTTTCATAACAACATACATAGTATAAGTTTTCAAAACAACCTTCATGATTTCAAAATATTTCATATAGTTTAAAAACAATTTTAACACACTATATTTACTTAATATATCAAGTGCATGATTTCAAAAGCATTGCCCATATTTTCAAAAACCTTATACACATATTCAAAATTCATCTCGCGTGATTTTAAAACATTTTTATAAACATATTTACCTAATGCATCTACCTTATGATTTCAAAAGTATTATGTAAGGTTTCAAAAACATTAAACACATTTCTAAAAGAACCCCATGCATAGTTTTCAAAAAGATTTTGCTTATACATTGACCCAACCTCCAAATTCTGCTTCATAAGTCGCCTTGGCATATCTAGCACCTCAACTTCATGAGCATTTTACCTCATGTTTTGACTTAAGCACATCCAGTGCAAGGTTTCGAACATCTTCAAATTCCAAAATCCATATAGGATCTTCTTACCTTCACAATTAGATCCTTGTGGATGGTTACCGCTCAAATCGGAGTCCTTGATTGGATTCCTTGTGTACCTTAATTCGAATGTTAGGATTCCTTGTAATCGAAATCGAATTTTCTTTTTAAGATCTTCCTATCTTCATAGTTAGATTCTTGAAATTGTTTAGAGTACCAAATGAAACCCACAGATTGGATTCCTGGTGTGCTTTAAATCCCTGTGTCCAAAGACAACAAATTAAAGGTCAAGTTAACACAATTATGTGTTTATGTGTTTTCTTTTATGTTTTGTGTTTTTTTGTGTAATCTGGATATTCATTATCCAAATCCTCGTAGAATCTTCCATATCTTCATGTGAAGGATTCATAGTAGGATATCCAAAGGTACTACTTTAAATCTTTAATGGGCTTCTACGTAATGGTTAAGACCCTTGGATTATATAGTACCATTCCATGATTCAAAAGAGACCCTTTGAGTGGTCTAGTAAAAAAGATTTATTAATGATCTGGTTAAGAATGGCATGTGATGCTATAGCCGAAAAGACTCCTTGGTGGTCTATTTAAAAGAGATCATTTATTGATTTAATTAAAAGGACCCTAGGGTGGTCTAGTCACAATCATCACAGGTTCGTTCTTTGTTTCTTCCCCTACACATTATAAAATGCACTGGGTGGACCATGCAAGGAATTACGTAATTATGGACGCGTACATAATTATGAAATTCAGTGCACAGGAACCCCAGTAAGATTTATCATGTGTAAGAACCTATAGTGGCAACAATAACGAAACATGAACAATGTAATGGAGGTACGGTGGACGCACCAATGGCGCTTCATATACTTGTATATAAGTGTCTGTATTACATTGAAAGCGTAATGTTATTTAAAGTTACTAGAAGTTCAAAACCCTAACCAGTGTTGTTTTACCTTTCCGACTCATGTTTCAAGCTCTCACAAGTTTCCTCTAAAAAAATTTCGGGACAAAATTTCCTGATGTAGGGGAGACTGTGACATCTATGCCTCCATGGCCATCAAACAAATACCAAACCAATGGAATATTGTATTTCATATTTGGGTTTCGTATAAATATGTGTATCATTTACACATATCAATTCTTGTTCGATATCGAGCTCTAAATCGCTTTCTAGAAAGTTATACGCGAACTGATGCGTAAACGTAATCAGTTTAACGCGACAAACACTCCGGAATAGTGACATGGGCTTAACATACCTTAAATAACCTTTACATAACTTAGAAATAAGTTTTGGAGGGTTTGGTGAATCGAAATCAAGTTTATTCGCTTACAGGGACTAATTTCGACAAACTGCGAAAGTATGCCGATTCGTACTGTAACGAACTTTCCGGAATATGATCGTAAGTTAAATATGCCCTAAATATCCTTTAGATAGATTAGAAATAGGCTTAGAGGTGTTTGGTGTGCAAAAATAAACTTATTTGATCAACAGGGACTAAAAGCATCAAAAAGTGCATAAGTTTGCATTTTCGCGCATATCTTAAGTTCTGAATACATCCGAACATCCAAAAATTTATGTAATCATTAAAATAGTTTATTTTAGTGATTGGCATGAAAAAATTACATTCGTCGCGTAATTTGGATCGTTTTACGCGTTCGTTCGTGTTTCGTCGTAATTAACCGAATAACGTGATCGTACAACCAAACGAACCGACATCCGTGATGTTTTTGAGCATGTTTCATATTCCCTATGCTATAACTTCATTTTGGAGCCTTGAAATGAGGTTAACGGGCCTTAAACGTGTCAAAAAGGGCCTTTTAAGCATGCAAGGACTGTTTCTGTAACTTTGTCAAACTTTGGCTGATCTGGTCAGCTAAGGCGGGGCGCGTAAGACTCTTCCTGAGTCTACGCGGGGCGCGTAAGCCCATCAGATCAGCAAAACAAGCTGATTTCAATCAGTAGCTGGTTTTTAGCATTTGCAAATGGTTTTAAGGAGTCTATTGGCTTGTTTTAAGGCACCCATGGTATTCTAAAACAAGGGGCACACATGGACGGTCCAGATTGATGCTCGTTTATCGAGGAACAATCTTAACGGTCTTGGAAATCCTATAAATACCCACCCCCACTTCCATTCCAACCCACATTGATCTGAATTTTCTCTAAGTTGAAGCTCAAAGCTTCATACTTGAGAATTTTTAGATCAAACCTTCATAGCTTGGACCTCTTGTAAGTATTCTTTCATGCTTTTATGCGTTTTTATGCGTAAAAGTCAAACTATGTTTGACTTTCTGCTTTGACCAGTCTTTGGTCAACACGAAGTTCGTTTGAACTTCGCAACGTGAGCGTAATCACGATGGTTATGGTCCCTTGTGACTCTACCCACTGATTACCACATTATTTAGGCATTGTGACAAGTCATAGTTTCGGTTAAAATGCGCATTCTTGCGTATTTTGCAACCAAACTATTTTCGGGTATCAAAACCCTTTGTCTTGATATCAAACTTGTTTTCTAACTTCGTTAAACATGTTTTAACATGTTTAACTCGTCACTTTAGGTTTAGTGCTTATATAGGGTCGTAAGGTAAACGGTCTAAACAACCGCTTAGACTTTCGAACCCGACCCGTTTGGTCAATCATTAGGATCCGACCAAACATATTTGTTGACCATAGTTGTATAGGGAATAACCTTCTGAGATTATACCTTATTGTCACTTCATTTAAGTAGTTATATGATAGGTAGTTTATATGCCCTGGGAAAATGACCAAAATGCCCTTTTACGCATAAATTCATGTTAATCATATGTAACCTAAATTTTCACATCTAAACTGATTAGGTAACATTATTAGACATGTTAAGGCATATAATACTTATCATAGGACTAGTTAGGCCGTCCGAACGCGTTTTACGCGAACGACGCGTTAAAGTAGCGTAAGTTATCTTAACGAGTCGTAATGGGTCGTAAGCACTTAGGATAGGTTTCGATTTAGAATGTAGGCTTTGTTAAACCATATTACATGAGTTCCTATACTCATTTGGTTTACGAAACCTCATTCTATCCAATCTTCCGATTTAGGTCCGGTTTATTAACATAGTTACCTATATTAGGTGCCGTTTGATTTCCGTGATTCCTCTAGCTTTGCTTGGTTGTTATTGAAGACTTCTAAGCACCCTCAAGTGAATACATAGTCCCATCTTTTACTATTTTTCAAACATTTTGGGGTGAAACACATTTGCCTACTTGTTACTTTCGTGCTTTTCATGATTTCATAACTCATACTTGCTATGTTCGTTAGTACACATATAGTACATGATTTCTTGCATGTTTTTGCTATGTATGTTTTATTAACATGCTAGCACATTGATTTTATATATTACATTTTGTTGCATACGTTTACTCAGCATATGGACACATTGTTTTACATTGCATTTCTATTGCATATGTTTACTCAGCATATGGACACATTGTTTTACATTTCTACTTTGTATGTTCGTTTAGCATATTAAAGTACATTATTTTCATAAAACATGCTTACATTTTGGTATGGCATTTGGTTTGTTTAACTGGGACAAAAATACATTCATTAACATTGATCACGTCGCTTGGTAGTAAGTAATGGTACCATAGGAATTGACAACTCCCGTTCCTGAAATCCTAGGTTTGTTTGGATGGAAGGAATGACTGAATCCAATATACATAGTTTAGATAAACCTTTAATTTCGTTTAAGGGTTTGTCGCCACAGTCGCAAGGCTTGAATGTATGCATTATAACAATACTGCATAGTTGTTTGTATCAGTAAGGGATGCATTTATTTTACGAAACATAACTTTTGATTTATTCAAATACTTTGTTTTGTGCATTTTTACATATGGTTTAAGTAGTCACTTTTTACTTTCCATACATGACATTTGTTTACACATTACATGATTTACATTTGACAATAGACATGGTTTACACATAAACATTTGACAATTGGTTTAAACAAGACATTTTTGGTGGTTTGTTTGGGTATGTGATTTAAGTAATGAGGCATGTGTAATATGATAAAAGCATGGTGGATATTCCGCTGGTACTTCCTATATATAAGTGCTTTTATGGTATTACATATCGTAGCGTTATTTAAACCATTTCAATTTTGACATATTACATTTTACACAAATAACATATCTTTAGAGAACATTGTTTTACAAACAACATATCTTATAAAAACTCATATTTACTTGGTTATTCATTTCATTATGCATTGTTCTTTTATATCATCTGATTTCTTATCACTCTTGTATGATTTATAAAAGAAAACATTTTACAAGGTTCATGACTAACTTTTGTTAAACATTTTCCTTAAATTTACAAGTCGTGAATCCTTAATCAATAAAACCTATGTATCTCACAGGCATTTTTATGCTGACGTACCTATTTTCACATGTGTTTTCAGGAGATGATGCATAGGATTGATCAAGATACACTTAGGAGGACTTGGGCCTTAGTAACAATAAAAGTTGCAAGACTAGTTAATTATGTTGTGTTTCTTTGTTTTTAAGTCATTGTAACTTCTTTTAATTCAATAAAACAAAACTTCAATTTCCATGTGTTATGAAACAATGATTCTGTTACAACACTCCCCGACGATTCTGCCGCGATTTGTTGTTTTACGCGGTCGGGGTGTGATAATCTTCATCCTGTGTTCATCCCTAGCCTTGAGCTAGTAGTAAGATCATCTACATCTCATTTTACCTCTTATTTAGTTGGTTAAAAGATGAAACAAGTAAATAAACATGAAGAACACTAATGATCAAGAACATGAAACTTAAACATAAGACTAAAAATCATTAGAATACATGTTGTTAAGTGTATGTGTGAGTGTTGATTGATGATTGTTTGTGTTAATGATGTTAAACATCATATGAACTTGCTAGATGGTGATTAAAGACATAATCTAGCAAGTTGAGAGGATGATTATGTTAAAAATCAAAGTGATCATCCTTTTGTAAAAGCATGAACTTTAAGTATTAAATGTTTTTCTTGAGTAATGATGATCAAAGTGAATATAAGTCTTGTAAACATGTGATTTTAAGAATGATTTTCTCAAGAAACTAAGTTAAAATACAAGATTTATATCAACTTGATTTTTAAAGAAATTAATCACATTTTTAGTGGTTAATCAAGTGTAGAAACATATATGTAACAAGAAAAATTCAAGAAGAAATATTTTTAGAAAAATATTTTACAAGTTGTAAAGATCTAAATTCTTCAAGAATGATGTTTTTAAATAAACAACCACACTTTAAAGGGTAACTAAGCTTACTAAACACACTACCAAGTTACTACAAATTTTTATAAATTTTCAAGTTCATGAAGTAGTGATTAATGCTTGATTTATGGCACTTGGTAAGTATTATTTGATTAGTTGTTGATTGTGATGATTTATAAAAGAAAATGATATGCTTTGAAAGCATGGAAACCTCCATTTTTAAGGGGAAACTATGACAAAATTTTTCTAGAAATTTAACACTTAGAAAAATATTTTTAAACAAACATTTACAAGTATATTTTAGCCATGAATTTTCATATAAAATTTGCCCTTTAATTTTTGTTACAAAAATTTCAAAATATTGGAGGTTGGTTTTTGATAATAAAAGTGGCTAAATATGTATTTAGGAGAATATATATTTAGATGTCACCATGTGTGTGATTATTTGTATATTAAGTGTATTAGTTATATTATTTTAGGGCTTGAAATAATATAACTCACCAAAATACCAAGAAATACCATACAAAATATTACCAAAATTCCAAGAGAATGAATATATAATTTATACCCAAAATATTGGAGAAACCGAACAAGGAATATAACTTACATAAATATTCCGGAATTAAATTCATGAGCGTATTTTGGTAAATGGTATTTTGGACACCAAGAGAACAAATATTTAATTTTTACAATTATTCCAAAAATATATCATATTTTTTACAAGAGAAAATATAAATTATTTTTGAGTAAAGAAAAATATATATGTTTTTTTTAAATTATTAGAAGATATATTATTTTTGGGAGAAAATATATATTTTCTTAAATAAACATAGAATACATTATTTTGAGTGAAAAATAGATTTATATATATTTTCTAAGTTAAACTTGAAAATATATTATTTTTAAGGTCTAAATGAAAATACAATTATTTTTGCCAAGGGAAAAATCATAAATGATTTTTCTATGTAAGTTTTCTTAAAATATATATTTTGAGAATATATATATTGATGAATTTTTGTTAGAAATATTATTCCGGAAAAGTTAATACAAAAATTAAGTATAAGATACTTAATAAACACAATAAAAATACGTATTCTCGTACGTATAAATATACACCGGAATACGCCACCGATACTTGGAAAAAATATACGAGATAAGAATACGAGTATGTATACGCCCATCCTTGGGGAAGTTATACAAATACATAAACTTTTCAAGTTAAAATATATTGTTTTAACTAATATTCCAAAATTTATAAATGTAATGTAAGTTAAAATATTTATTATTTTTACAAAGAATTATATAACTTGGAATAATATTGATGACACAAAGAACCGTAACTCAAAGACACTGATTAAGACTAAGGTCAAGGCACGACCCACCCGTCTAATAAACCGTAGTAAGTTTGTAGGTAGTCGTGCACACTAAAAGAAGCTTTGAGTTACACCGGATTCGAAGAACGCAAGATTGTGAGTTCATATCCCCCTTTTCTTTTAACTGTTTTTAGTTTTATAACTTCGGGGGTGAAATGCATGTTACAAAATGTTTACAGACGTTTACAAATGGTATGGTTAACTAAGGAATGAAATGTTAGATCATGTGAATGGGCAGGCGTACACTTAAGACCATTAATCCTCGTATAAGGACCGAGGGACATGAGTGATAGATACATTTGGGTGTAGCGAGCCCCACCCATGAGGACCGGGATTTGGCCCATGAGGTGACTATGTCTTCCAGCCGAAAGCCCGGTACAAAATCTGCTAGGTTTGAGCCTTCCTACATCGTTGCACACATGTTAATGGCCTTGCAAACCATTAATTGATCTGTTTCCTTGTTGCTTTCATATCGGGTTTACAAATACATACATACTTACAATGATTACAAGGTTTATTCATGCACATATACAAAACACATGAACTCGCTCAACTTTTGTTGATGTTTTCAAACTACATGTATTTCAGGAAACTAAATATGGATCTGGCGGGCGCTGAAGTTTTCAAGTCGTGTCTTTAATAAAAGATGTCACCCGAAGTCGAAGGGTTTGAGTTATGTATTTTATCTTGGATAAGATACATGGCACAAAACCTAGTTTGTTAGCGTCTTTTGTGAAGTCCTATATGGAACTTAAAACTTTGTTGGTGTTGTATTTTGAACATGAAGTCTGCGTTTGGGATTTAAAACAATGTTGTTTGTAATGTTTGAAACTATCTAATGGATGAACATCTTGGTTTTATCATATAGTTGTTTGTTATGGTTGAATGCAATGATATTAAGCAAGTCACACATAATCACGCTTCCGCAAAAGTCAGGGTGTGACTCTTGAACCCTTTTGTGTTGGTGCACTGAATGTCTGTTAACTACGTCTTAATCGAGTCTTAGGTCTAGATAGGGTGTTTAGAGTTGGAAAACTAGAAAAGTGGGTTATTTGATGTAATTCTGCTTGAAATGACATATTGTCATTTCAAGCGAAATCTGTTCACTTGTTATTCCGCTCCAACATCATCATAGGTATTCCGCTTGAATTCATAGTTGTGATTCCGCTTAAGTCATTTGAAGCAGAATCAGGGGTTTCGCTTGAACAGATTCAAGCGGAATCATGTGTCCTATAAATAGGTGATGTGTGACTTCATTTGTAACTTTTGGAGCGGAACTAGAGTCGAGGTGCTGTCGGACTTTTGTCAGAAATACGTGTAAAGACTCAGAATTCAGTAATAGAGAAGGAAATTGAAAGGAAACAAGCTGTTTTACGTTGTTTACTTTGATTCCGCCTTAGTAAATGATGATGAACTGCTCAACTTGACTGTTTAAGGTCACGAAATCGGTCCTACAAGTGGTATTAGAGCTCAGGACGAGGAGTCCATACCATTACAGCTTGAAATCATCGGATTCTCACTCTTCTACTCTTTCTTTTCTGATTTGAACAAGTTTTAGCGGTTAAAATGGCCTGATTTTCACATATATTACGTAAAACATAGTTTTAACAAACCCTACAAAGAATCAGATTAAAATTCAACTTAAAAACTGTTGAAAATGGCCTAAAACCTAATTCCGCTTGAAAAGGTTTCGCGCTAATTCCGCTTGGAAACTCAGATTCCGCTTGAAAATCAGTGGCTAATTCAAGCGACATAACAGATTTCGCTTGAAAATTCTTATATCGCTTGAAAGTAAAGTCTGATTTCGCTTGAAATCAGATTTCGCTCAAAGTTTATTGTTGATTTCGCTTGAGATTGAGATTTCGCTTGAAATTCCAAGCGAAATCAGGTGATTTTGTGTTCCCGCTTGAAAATACCTGCTAATTTCGCTTGAAGTGATTTCGCTTCAAGTGATTCCGCTTGAATCTGCTGTTTTTCAAAACTTAAAATTTTTCTAAGTGTTTGCTGATTTTTCAGGTGTACGTGCAAGATGGTGATCTATTCATGAACCCGTTTAGTGATATGTATGCCTTTGCTGGAAATTCTGGAGATGATACTTCTTCTAGCAACATCAATGAGAACACGTCGAGTACAAAGAAAAGCTTATCGGATGCCTTGGGAGTTGAAAGCGCATTTGGAACATATAACAAACCCCCGAAGTTGATGGCTATCGAAGAGTACAGTCGGTGGGCCAAGAAGTTTGAAGAATGGTTGAAGGCTTTTGCTTATCCCAGCTGAAAGAGTCTAAAGAATGGATACATTGATGGAGGCAAAACTGGTGAAAGCTTAACATCATCTGATGAAATAGAATCGTTTGTTGCTGAGCAAAAATGCATCGCACTGCTATTTCAATCTGTCCGAGAAGATATAATATCTTTAATCGAGTACAATTGTTCTAAAGATCTCTGGGAAAAGTTAAAAGTGAAATGTTTGGGAAGTGCAGAAATAGTGAAAAATAAAAAGAAACTGCTAAGAAAAGAGTTTGATTTATTTGGTTGTTTAAAGAATGAATCAGTTTGTAAAATGATTGAGAGGTTTGGGCACCTGAAGCTGGAACTGGCGAGACATGAAATTTTCTATTCTCAAGAAGAGCTAGTCGATAAATTGTTTGACTCGTTGCCAGATGAGATGGATTGGCAATATTATGCGTTGATGTTGAAGAATACGATCAAGTCTGAACAGCTCACAGTGGATTTGTTGATTGAGAGACTAGAGAGTCACGAGCTGGAGTTAAGGAAAACACACAAAGTCAACCACTCATCATACCAGCAGATCTTGGATTTGTATTATCCAAAAAGCATGATGCCAAAGAATACATCTCCCAAGACAGCTTTTTCTGCTGAAAATTCCAACACTTCATGCAAAGAGAGTCAAAGCAGTGGTTTTCACAGTGGTTCTTCGTCACATTCAAGCCAATCTGATGCAAAGAACCTATTTCAATGCAACATCGCTGTAGACTTAAAAAACGCTCAAAACTTCAGCGAGGAGTCGGCAAAGCAACAGATGGTTTTCCTAGCTTCTGTGCTAGAATCGTATGAAAGCCTAGTGGCAGGGAAGATTGGCAACACTAACCTGATAAAAGAAGACTATGATCAAATAGATCCTGAAGAGATGGAATTGATCGACATAAGGTGGTGTATGGCCAGTGCAGTTCGTCGGGCACAACGTTTCATGGAGATAACTGGGAGAAGTCAATTGGTGGACCATCTACCAAGTTAGGCTTTGACAAGTCTAAAGTGACATGCTTTAAGTGCAAACAGAAAGGTCACTTTAAGCGTGAATGCCGAAATGCTTATGCTGATGAATCTGAAAACCCGTTCAGAGAAGATTACTACAAGAAAGCGATTTATCATTAGAATAAATCGGAGCCGCCAAGAATGAAGCAGCTTGAGGATCACAAAGAGAAATCTAGAGCTCTTGCTGTGATTCACGATGATGAAGGTTTTGACTGGAGTGAGTTGTTACCTGAGGAGGATGCGGTTGGATATGCTTTCATGGCAAAATCTGCTGAACCTGTTCCTTTTAAAGACAACAGAACTGAAGAACAGAAGTATGGTTACAGAAAGATGATAGCTCAGAACAAAATGATCAGATTATCTAGTATCTATCTTGAAGCAAAAAGAGCAAGGAGATGGGATCCAGACAGAGAATGTTATCTTGACCCCATGGGAAACATTGCTATTGACCATAACACTCTTGATCTTGAAACCATAATTAAAGAAATGGCTGAAGAAGATGAGTATTGGCAAAGAAAAAGGTGGGGAAGCGGAGAAGAGAAAAAAGAGAAAGAGAAAGAGAAAGAAGAGAAGCCAAAGAAGATTGATGATGGGATCATTGACACGACTCAAGAGTTGAATGCTAAAAACTTGGGAAAGATGGCTGACAAGGTGCTGGCTGCTAAGGCACTTGAGGTAGACTCTAAGTCTGTATCTGAGTCTAAAAGCCAGGTCAGTACAAATGCGTCAACAACTGAGTCAGGTAAGAAAGTCAATGGTGATGTTGACTGCAAAAATTGCATCAAAGAATGCAAAGTTTGTAGTATAATCACCTATCTCAATGGTAAGAAGGTTGATGATCTGACTGCTAGAGTCAGAAGTGTTGAGGATCAAATCCTTGACCGTGATAAAATGTTGAAAGCTTCAACTGACAGATTAAAAGAATTAACCAACAAAATTGAAAATGATAAAATTGATCAAGAAAAAGTTAGGAAAGAAAATGAAAAGTTAGTTCTTGAAAATCGTCAGATCACTGAAAAATTTGAGAAGCTTAAACGCACAGTTAAAGATAATGATGATGTTGGTGCACGAATGTCTATCGCCTTCGTCAATCCGAGCAGTAGCAAGAAACCGAAGAAATCTAGACTTGAAGATGTTAATAATTAGAATTAGTAAGGTGGCGTTTTGGTAATTAATGAGAATTCTCATTAATTCCAAGGGCTATAAATAGGAGAGTTAGGATTAATTTTTAAAGAACTTTTGGAAGACTTTTGAAGACTTTAGCTCTCATTTGAGGATTTGGTGATTCAAGTTTAGAGAGAGAAAGTCTAGAGAGAGAAAGTCTCTCCAACGTGATTTTTGTATCGTTCACGTCTTATTCATCAATAAAATCACGGTTCTAGTACGTTATTGTGTGTTCGGTCACGCACGTTCACGGATTCCACACGTCGAACGTTCATTACGCAATCGAACGGCGTCAAAACCGGTCCTACAAGTGGTATCAGAGCTAGGAGCTCGATTGCACGATCAAACACATCGTTTTCGTACCAGATTTCAGCCGATTCAGATCCAATTTCATCAATTTCTTCATCTTCTACCCATTTTTCACGTTTTTCACCGTTTTTCGTCAAATTGAAAGGGTTTCTACAGTCCAAATCGTCTGAATTTTTGATATGTTGTGCGAAAACATCTGATTTAGAACCCTACCAAGTTTCAGATCCTAATTCCTAGCCGTTTAGGAGAAATTCGAGTTTTAAGGTCCGATTCCGTTTGAAAACAGTCTATTCCGTTTGAAATTGGTTTATGTCGTTTGAAACAGCCTATCCCGTTTGAACTGACCATTTGAAGTTGTCCTATCGTTTGAAAATATGATGTCTGTTTGAATTGTCGTTTGAAAGATTCCAACCGTTTGAAAGTGGTTATCAGTCATCACGTGATTAAAGTTTGATTTGGTATCACATTAAATTTGTCGGCTTGTTGATCATTTGCACGTGAAGTTTTATAAGGGAGGTCCAATCAAAGAGTTAAACTTGTTCAGAATTCCGATTAAGGATATTAAAGTCAAGGTTATCGGCAGCCCTTACATGATGTGTGTGCCCATGTGATTTGTCTTTAGTGAGGCCCAATCAGAACATTTGAAACAAACGTCGGTTCAATCGCAAAAAAAAAAAAAAAAAATGGTTTGAATTGTTGGAATTTAAACGTTGAGCTGAGTTATCTGTTGAGCCCTTATTACACCGACCCACTTGTTTAGAAAGGCCCCATCATTTAACATTACATCGGCTAAAGTGTGTAAACAAGAGGTCCAATGATAGTTCATGTGTCATAAATGTGCCACCCATTATTTGTAAATTGTAGTTGTCAGCACATATAAGATTTCATGTGATCACCGATTCACTACAATTTGCGGTCCAATCACTGACGGCCCAATCAAAGATAGGATATACACGTTTTTGAAATTGTTACACCGCCCCATTAAAAGTGTTTGGCCCAATCAGTGAAAAGGCGGCCCATGTGATAGTGGTTGTTGTTGTTGACTACTGAGGTGCCGCCCCATTAAAAGAAATCGGCCCAATCCCAGCCCTTTGTTACACCGCCCCACTTACATATATAAGGCCCAATCAGAACATTTGTATCAAGCGGCCCAATCAAAGCCTTTTAAACGATAAGTTGTCGGTTCCTGATTCCATTTATTACATCTTGTGTTCAACAGTCAAATTTCACAGCCCAAGTTGGTGATATCATTTTGTGTGCTATTTAGCCCAAGCCCAAGTTTCATCATAGTGATATTGTTTGCTAAGTGGAGTGTACAGTTTGTCTGTTATATTCGTTGATCAAAGGTCCATTTCATCCTAAGCTCATATCTCGTGAACTTTTTGTTCAGACCCATTCATTCAGCGATCTCACGTCATCAACATTGGAACGTGTCCACGAATCTTGGACAACGAGTCTTAGATTGGGTTCATCAACACACTGTTACGTATTCAATCTGTTTTGATTTGATCATTTACTTGATTGTTTGCAGGAAATCCAAGGTGATTTGTCAAGAATAGGATCCTTACCCGAGAGAATCCTCACTCGATCCGTTATCACCTAATCTTTGATATTCAATCGGATAGTCGTTTGTTTGTCTGAATTTCATTATTGATTGAGAACTCGCCATTAAGAATCTTTTGATACCAAAACATGGATTCTGAAATTTATCTTACACTGAACAAGTTTGAAAATTTTACAGGTATCAAGGGAGAATCAACTGAAGAATTGATCAAAAGGTATATCGAGTTGTATTGGGAGATGATGAGATTGAAGATAACCAAGACTAATGAGGAATGGGTTGACAAGTTGGCAAATGTTTTACCGGGTGATATGTGGAGAACGTATTTGTTAGATTTGAGGAAGATATATTTAGACGTGAATTTGAGCTTGTTTATCGAGAAGATTGAAGAACTAGAACTTGAACTCCGAAAGAATAAAGCAGCAACTGATAAAGTAGAATTCAAATCTGAGGAAAATGTTCGAGAGGAAGAGGAGCAGGTTAAAGAAATTTCAGCTATCAAGGTGGAGAAGAAAGCTGAATCTGTAAAAACGATCGAGAAGTGCTCAAACTGTGAAAATCTGAAATCTGAAAATGCCAAACTCTTGAGGGATTTAGAGAGTTTGACATTAGAAAACAAAAATCTTAAAAATTCAGAAAATGTTTTGAAAAATCAAAAACAAAATTTAGAAAATGAAAAATTAAAAATGGAAAAAGAATTTCAAAGTCAAATAAAAATTCTTCAAGATGGGAGAGATGTGTTTAGTAAAAACAATATCGAAAAGCAAAAAATGATCAATTCTCATCTTGAAAAGATTATTCGACTTGAAAAAGAAGGAGAGCAAGCTCGAAAGAAAATCAACGAGCTTGAAAATAAATTGAAAGGTTTTGTGATTTCTTCAGCGTATGTGAATATTCCATGTCCAAAACCGATCAATTCTGTTCCAATAAGTGACTGTGTCACAAACTTTGACAATGTCAAAGTTGAAGATTGTGATGAGAAATCTGATGATGAAAATGAAAAAATTGAAAAACAAAAATTGTTTTTAGAATTAAAAGAAAAATTCAAAAATACTGTTTTGCAATCTACTGAAATAGGTGATGCTCAAAGCAAAAACCTGCTAAGAAGATTGTTGAACAAAAACAAATTGTTAAAAAGTCGAAAAATGTTCAAAACAAAAATAAAAGCCCATCAGATCAATCATCCAATCGCAATCAAAAATCACAAAAATTGAATAACGAAAACTCAAAAATTGTTGGTAATAAGTGGTGCAGGTTTGACCACAGTGCTCAAAAGTCAAATCCAACAATCAAGAGGAGGAAAGAGTATCACCAAGCCAAACAGTGCTTTGATCTGAGCGTTTGGACTGAAAATGGTGATTGGTATGATAACAGAGTGTGTTACCGATGCGGTTATCAGGGACACATTGCTGTTAACTGCCAAAGCTAGAATTATGAGACGAGGAGATGCTATAATTGTCAAATCAAAGGTCACATTGCCAGAGATTGCCCAAGGAAATCAAGTGAAAGATTGACGGTTAATTCTCAGAAGTTGGTAAAGAAACTAGTCAATGTCAAGCCCAAAGAGCAGAAGGTTCAAGAACCTAAAGTTCAAGAAAAGAAAGTGAAGCTTTCTCAAGGGCAAAAAGACAAACTGAGAAAGAAGAGGAAGAAGGCCAGAGAATATCTGGAGAAGATTTTGTCCTCGGGTTCACCCGACAGATCGAATAAGAGTGCTGATGAATCAAATCCCTCAATTGCAAAGTCAAGCAAGTCGAATTCATTAGATACAAATCTGAGGACGAAAAAGGACAAGAAGAAGGTAACATTTTGTGGCGATGAATCTGTTTCTTTGGAAACCAAGGAGCCACATGTCGGCGATGAATCTGGCTCATCAAAGTCAGAGAAGCCACATTCAGGCAATGATTCTGGTTTGTTAAAACCAGAGGAGCCGGTAGTTGAGGTAAAATCTGAGAATTCAGGTTTAACAATGGATGATGCAAACTTTCCACCATTGTTGAACAAGAATTCAAAATCACCCAAGGACAGTCAGGCTTGGGTGAAACTGTTTAAATGAAAAACCTGACTTGCCGGAGTTCCCAGGTTGGTAAGAGTGGAACATGAATCGGCACATTTCTTGAGAAATTTCACTCTGTTGATTTTTCGTCTTTCAAAAGATAAATTAAGGACATTAAGTTGTACTTGATTCATCTTTCCTACAAGTGATTAAATGAAAACAAGGTGATGAAACCCATGTTTGTAAAATGGCACACAAAACTAATTTTCCGGAAAAACCATTTTGATTAAAACAAACTTAAGTGTTTTGAAATCATAATGGGAAAATAGTTTGTTGTCAGGGGGAGTTCTGATTGTTTATGCCAGGTGGATAGAGAATTGAAGTGATTCTCATCATGTTGTCAAATTTGTACAGTTTGTTTCAAATTTTCCCAGAAAATCAAAATTGAAACATATTTTGATTTTAGGGGGAGAAAAATTTTAAAAATTAGAAAATTTGAAAAAGTCAAAAACATTGAAAAATTGTAAAAATGAGTTTTTGTTGCATAAAAGAGGATATGATAGTACATCAGTGGTCTATCACAACACGCTAAAGATATGTAATGTTTAAAAGTGATAAACAATCTTACTACGGATGTGTCGGTAGATTTTTGCACACTTAGTAAATTGAAATGAGATATAAACCTAAATTCAAACTTGCTTCATTCATGGGTAACTATTCTTGGATATATGGGTAACCCCCGAAATCTTGTTTGAAAGATCCCTCTTTCTGAGATACTAGGTCTTTATACTCAGTGATATCTGGGGTATTATTCCGGGACTTCTGCTGTATGGAAATACTGACCTAGTCTCCGAATAATACTTTCTGCAAAATGCTTTGAAATATAAGCACAACCCTCAGCAAGTTGATAAAACAATAAAATTGATAGTCACTGCTGTTGTAATAAAAGATCCTCTAAAGGGGACCCACCGAAAGTCGAAGCCGTCATCTCTCTGCGTATACGGAAGTATCGACCTGAGCTCTCACGACCCTCGCAATTTACCCCTTTACAGATATCATCTGTGGTATACTCACCTGTAAGACTGAACATTGGGATCTGGATACGGGAGTATATTCAAGTGGAGTGATACACATTTAAGTTCAATTTTCTAAAACATTAATATCGTATCTCGAATCAATTGAAATTTGTGTGAAAATCTAAAGTGGATCAATATACTGACAATCTAGGTAAATTGTTTAAAACTTAAAACGATTAAAAGCTTAACAGTGCTTGTGATGTGTCTCAAAAACTGATATGATCCTCTTGCACAAACTCACAAAAATATGTTTGTACATATTTCATTTCTGCATTTAATTTCTGTTATTGCATTTATGTTTCTTATTTTCAAAAATCCAAAAAGATTTTCGACAACTGATGTTGAAAGCTGACATTCAAAATCTCAAAGGCTAAACATGATGAACAGACAGGTTGGTTAATTGGTTTGAAATGTTTAAGATGATTCATTAATTTAAATCAGATTTTGGAATGTTTCAAAGTTGATAAATTTTAAATGTGAAAAGTCTCAAATGTTTAGTTGATTCATTAAGTTGAATCACAACCTTATTGGTTTGTAATAGAGAGGTTGAGATGTGCAGGTTTCTTAATCTGTTGATACGCAAAGCCAGGTGTCGATCCCAAAAGCACGGAAGCTTAACGAAAGGGGGAGCCTGAAGAGACTGAAGAAAGAGAGCAACGGAAGCTGAAGACAGATCCACCGGGATTCTGTTCGAGCAAGAGAGAGTCTGTGTTTGCTGAAGACGTTAAATCTTAAAGAAGACTCAAGAGAGAGAGAAAGACAAGTCGCTACGAGTTTCACTATGGATTGACTGCGGCAATATCCAAGGGGGAGTTTATTGGTGCACGAATGTCTATCGCCTTCGTCAATCCGAGCAGTAGCAAGAAACCGAAGAAATCTAGACTTGAAGATGTTACTAATTAGAATTAGTAAGGTGGCGTTTTGGTAATTAATGAGAATTCTCATTAATTCCAAGGGCTATAAATAGGAGAGTTAGGATTAATTTTTAAAGAAATTTTGGAAGACTTTTGAAGACTTTAGCTCTCATTTGAGGATTTGGTGATTCAAGTTTAGAGAGAGAAAGTCTAGAGAGAGAAAGTCTCTCCAACGTGATTTTTGTATCGTTCACGTCTTATTCATCAATAAAATCACGGTTCTAGTACGTTATTGTGTGTTCGGTCACGCACGTTCACGGATTCCGCACGTCGAACGTTCGTTACGCAATCGAACGGCGTCAAAACCGGTCCTACAGATGACCGAAATGGTAAGACATATAAGGAAAATGTTCATCGGTCAGGAGTGCTTCGGGTAAAAGAAGAATTAATCAATCAACAACTGGATGAAATTGCAAAGTTGAAGCTTAAATTTCAAGAAGCTGAAATTGAAAATGAGCGAATCCAGTTGAAGCTAAAAAGTTACAACTCCGCAAGCTTTGTTTTGCAACACATTATTCCAAAACCCATAGGCAAAAACAAAGCTGGCGAAGATGTCTTTTCGGATGGAACCGGGGTGGGTTATCATCAAGTTCCACCACCAGTTCTAGACAATTATTCGAAAAAGCAATCTGGGGTGGTTAATCTTGAAGATGAGAATGAAGTGAAACTTCCGGAAACGATTGATGTCACCTTCACATCTTCCGATGAGGATAGTGTCCAAACTGATGTAGTAAAAAGTGTAGTTGAGAATGTTCTAAAATCTGACAGTGACACTACTGAGGAAGATGAATGTTTCTTGGACAAATACATTTCAAAATCAAAGTCCAAAAACAACTTAGATGAAGAACCTACTCTTATCATGTACAGGATGTCGGGATCAGATAAGTTGTATTCGGATTTTGATTTTCCCCTGGAGAATGTGAATGTTGCAAAATTGACAAATGTGTTTAAGTTGATTGAAGTTGATTTGTCTGAAGTGAAAAGTTTAAAACAAACAAAAAGACAAATGAATTTTGAAAAAGATAAATCTTACTACAAAAAGCCAGTTGTTCCACCACGTTTTTTATAACAACAATCGAAACAAATAGTCGGGTGGTTATCAGGGTGGTAAGAATTATCAGAGAGAATGTTCAAAACAAAAGGTTTGTTGAGAAAAAAGTGTTTGTGAACAGTTCGAGTCCACTTTCTGATGAAGAGAAAAGGATTTTTTCGAAATCAAATGAAGAGTTCTTTGAGAAGAAAGCTTCACAACCTCAGTCTGAAGGCACAAGTCGAGTAGTTGACACTCGAACATGTTTTAAATGTAATCAAGTTGGACATATTGCACGAAAGTGTACCAACTTGAAGCCTAAGACTGAAGTTGTGAAGACTCAGAAAGAGAAAGTTGATGTAAAGGAAAAAGCTCAAATGTTTGTTGAGAAAAAGGTTTTGAAAAATCAAATCACTAAAGTCAAAACTGAACCCGTAAAGAATGAGGTAACTAAAAATGACAAATTTTACAAATGGGTCGCATCACCTCAACAAATGTGGAAGCCTAAAACAGAAAAACAAACTTCAACTCCACAAGTGGAAAATGTGGTGAATTCAGTTCCAATTGTGGATGATGCAAATTTTCCACCACTTCAAGCTAAAAATTTTAAGAAACAAAGTGGGAAAGCTGAAGGCAACACTGTAACACCCAAGGCTGGTCAGGCTTGGGTGGATATTTTCTTCATTTGAAAATCTAACTTGCCGGAGCTTCCTAGTGCGTAATCGTGAAGCATGAATCGGCATCTTTATTGAAATATTTTTGAAAATGGTTAAGTGTATTATTGAAAAGTTGATTTTACCTAAATCATGTTGTAAATTGTGCAGGAGCTTCCAAGATCCGTTTCAAGATGGATTATGGACAGTGGAGCTTCTCGGCATATGACAGGGAAGACAGCGTTGCTGTACGATGTAAAAAAATTTCAATGGAGGTTATGTTGGTTTCGCAGGAAAACAAGGAGGTAGGATTATTGGTGAAGGAACGTTATCCAATGGGATTGTGACGTTTGAAAGAGTTAATTACATTGCTGAGCTGGAGTAATCTGTTGAGTATCTCACAGATTTGTGACAGGATGTATACCACTCACTTCACTGACAAAGAATGTTTGATCTTGAAGCCAGGATTTGTTATTCCTGAAGAATGGATTATCATGAGGGCACCAAGAGTCAATGATCTGTACGTGTTGGACATGAGCGTTACTACTACAACCACGAGTCATGCTCATTGTTTTGTGTCCAGAGCAACTGAGAAAGAATCGAGATTGTGGCACCGCAAGATGGGTCATATACATCTTAGAAAAATGAATCACTTGGTGCACAATGATTTGGTTACTGGTGTTAACGTCAAAGGTTTTCATCTGGAAGGGGAGTGCATTAGGTGTATTAAAGGCAAGCAGAAGAAAACGTCACACCCTAAAAAGCAAGTCAATTCAGTATCAAGACCTCTTGAGAGACTTCACATGGATTTGTTTGGTCCTGTGAATGTCAAAAGTATTACAAGAGATTACTATTGTCTTGTGGTTACTGATGATTATTCCAGATTTTCGTGGGTATCATTCTTGAAGTTGAAAGATGAAACGGTTGATAGTTTGATGGCGTTGTTCAGAAAGTTTGAGAATCTGTACCAAAGGCGTATTAGAAGAATTAGAAGTGATAATGGTACAGAATTCAAGAACAACAAGATGGAAGAATTTTGTGAAGAACGAGGTATATTGCATGAGTTTAGTGCTCCGTACACTCCGCAGCAGAATAGAGTCGCATAACACAAAAACAGGACACTAATCGAAACGGCAAGAACTATGCTTACTAATTCAAAGCTTCCGATAAAGTTTTGGGCAGAAGCTGTTTCCGCCGCATGCTATACGCTCAACAGAGTTCTCACTGTCAAGAAATTCAACAAAACGTGCTTTGAGTTGGTCAATAACCGTAAACCTAATTTGAAGTATCTTGAACCGTTCGGGTCACCTTGTACTGTTCTAGAGCCTTTTGGAAAGTTTGGTCCGAAGTGCATTGAGGGCATATTTGTCGGTTATGCAAGTCCTTTACGACGTGTTTTCGTTCCAAGTGAAAAGCGGATTATTGAAGCTTCAAATAATGAATGCCAAAGTAATACAATGCCGCCACAGAATCCTGGAGATTCATGGCGTTATCATTATGACACTTTATGGGATTCGTTTGACATGAGGGAAGAACCAGAAGAAGAAGAAGATTTCTTTGATGAGTTGGATATTTTGCGTGAGTATGAGTCTTCGCAGGAAAGGTTCCCAGCTGAGTATTCAACACGACCAAGACAAACTTCAAATGACAATGAAGCAGGTCCAAGCAATGCTGGTGAACATGATGATGTCCAACAAGATAAAGTTGCTCAAGATAATCAGACGGTTGAGAATGATAATCAAGAATCTGAGAACATGCCGATATTTGATCATGGTGATTCAGATTCTGAGGGGGAGCAAATTCAGATTTCAAGTCAAACAAACCCAGTCAGTGAACAAGATGCAAATCAGAATGTTACTAATCTGGAAGGCGAGGTAGATGTTCCAAGCGAGGTGATGCCAAGAACTCTTTCATATCATCCAGAGGAGCTGATCATCGGAGAACTACAATCAGGCGTTCTCACTAGACGTCAAATTGACCAAGGCCTTACTTGTTTTTATTCTACAGTAGCACCTTTACAAACTGAATTTTCATTGAGTTGTTTTATTTTGCAGATCGAACCGCGAACATACAAAGAGGCCCTTACTGAAGATTCTTGGGTCAATGCGATGCAAGAAGAGTTAAGTCAATTTGAGAAGTTAGGAGTGTGGAAGTTGGTAGATTTACCAGATGGTCACAGGAAGATCAACACAAAATGGGTGTTTAAGTGTAAAAGATATGATCGTGGAGTTGTTGTGCGAAACAAAGCTCGACTCGTAGTCCAGGGTTTTAGTCAGCAGGAGGGTATAGATTTTACTGAAGTGTATGTTCCTGTAGCTCGACTAGAAGCGATCAGAATCTTCCTGGCATTTGCATCATGGAAAAACTTCAAAGTATATCAGCTAGATGTAAAATCGGCGTTTCTCTACGGGAAGGTAAAAGAGGAGGTATATGTCGGACAGCCACCGGGCTTTACCGATCCAATCCACAAAAACAAGGTCTACTTGCTGGACAAAGCGCTGTATGGTTTACACCAGGCCCCGAGAGCTTGGTACGAGACTTTGTCTCAACACCTACTAGCCAACAGCTTCATTCGTGGAAAAGTGGATGCTACTCTCTTCACCAAATAGGCCGACGAACATCTTCTGATAGTTCAGATATACGTGGACGACATTATATTTGGGTCAACAAATGAGAATTTGTGCAAAGATTTTGAACATGTGATGAAGCAAAAGTTTGAAATGTCATCGATGGGGGAGATGAAATTCTTTTTGGGTCTTCAAGTTGATCAACTACCTGAGGGAATTTTCATTCACCAGACGAAGTACGTTCATGATATTCTAGAGGAATTTCGGATGTCAGGTTCTACTCCAGCGTCAACCCCACTAGCGACAAATCATGGGATACACCCAGATCTCACAGGAAATAGGGTAGACGAGACAATGTATCGTTCCATGATCGGTTCGTTGATGTACTTAACTGCTTCAAGACCCGATATTATGTACCAAACGTGCCTCGCAGCAAGATTTCAATCTAACCCGAGAGCTTCGCATATGGTTATTGTGAAGAGGATATTACGCTACCTGAAAGGAACTCCATCGTTGGGGTTGTGGTATCCTAGAAAAGGCGATTTCATGCTCGAAGGGTATTCCGACTCAGATTTCGGATGCTGTAAAGTTAATGCTAAATCAACAACAGCAGGATGCTAGTTCTTTGGACCTCGCTTGGTTACCTGGCAGTGTAAGAAGCAAACTTCTGTGGCTTTATCCACATGTGAAGCGGAGTATGTGTCTGCTAGCAGTTGCTGCTCTCAGATCTTGTGGATCCAGCAACAGATGCGCGACTACGGTTTGCAGTTTCTTAACACACCTATCTTTGTTGATAATGAGGCAGCAATAAATATAACTAAAAATCCAGTACATCACGCTAAAACTAAAAATATAGAAATTCGACATCACTTCATCCGAGATTGCTTCGAGAAGAAGTTGATTCGAATTGAGAAAATCCACATTGACAATCAGAAAGCTGATTTACATACCAAAGCTTTTGACAAAACAAGTTTTAAATCTCTTTTAAAACCGAACGGTATGATGCTTCTCTTGGTGTTGGATGGCATTATTGGCGTTGATGAAGGTACTGTTGTAGATGACGATGAGAAACAATCTGCAATGGTTTGTCGATTTTTTACTTGTTTTGGTATTTAAGGGGAGTAAATATTTTTAGAAAAATACAAAAATAGTAAAAAACTAAAAAATCTAAAACATGGTAAATTTTTAAAATTCAAAAACAATAGAAAACTGAAAAAGAGCTTGTGTAAAAAGGGAAAATGATAGTACATCAGTTTGACAGTTATGGTACGCTAAAGATTTGTAAAGTTTAAAAGCGTTAAACAGTCTTACTGATGATGTGTCGATAGGTTTTTACACATTGTAGATTTGTTTGGGATATAAACATAAAAATTTGAATGTTACTCATTTTGTGGGGAACACTACTTGGATATATAGGTAACCCCTGAAATCTCGTTTGAAAGGTCCCTCTTTCTGAAATACTAGGTCTTTATACTCAGTGATATCTGGGGTATTATTCTGGGACTTCTGCTAAATGGAAGTTCTGACCTAGTCCCCGAATAATACTTTCCGCATTGCTTGAAACATAGCGCAGCCCTCAGCAAATTGATGAAACAATAAAATTGATAGTCATTGCTGTTGAAACAAAAGATCCTCTAAAGGGGACACACCGAAAGTCGAACCGTCATCTCTCTGTTGAACGGAAGTTCTGACCTGAGCTCTCACGGTTTCGCATCTAACCCCTTACAGATATCATCTGTGGTATACTCACCTGTAAGACTGAATATTGGGATACTGGTTACGGGAGTATATTCAAGAGGTGGGACACATGAATGAGTTTAAGTTCTTAAGACATCTAATTCGTATCCTGAGCAGATTGAAAATTGTGTGAGAATTTAAAGTGGATCAGTATATCGACAATCTAGTTGAATTGTTTAACTCTGAGTATGAAATTAAAGCTTAACGGTACTAGTGACTTGTCTAATAGCTGATATGATTCCCTAACACGCTCACCAAAAATATGTTTGTAAATAGTTTACTTTCATTACAGTTTGCATTTAAGTTTCTGTATTTCATTTCTAGTTTAGAAACACTTATTGAAAATCTAAAAAGATTTTTCATTTATGCTTTATTTTCCGACAAATCAAAGTGGAGAGTTGATCGTTAGATTCTCAAAGATGAAGCAGATGCAGGAAGTTTCTAGACTGGAGGATGAGGAGAGCTTATTTTATTAAGAAGTTGATTGATGAAAAGTCAAAACAAGTTCATTGACTTGATACTTGTTATTTTCTGAAAGTGTTTGAAAATTCTTGAACAAAAATCAGTCTGTTTTGTCACAAGATCAACCAAGGTCATTAACTTGGACTTGGTAGATTAATTGAGTAATCAGGGTCATTAATTTGGACCTGAATACTTGAGTAGATTTCTAAAACTGATAGATTATAAGTTTTATTGTTGATAGTCGATAGATTGTAATGTTATATGTTTGAGAAACAGGTTGTGGATTTCAAACATCCCCACGGCATCAAAGTGTTAAAGTTTGAATCAGATCAAGATCCTAGATCCCAGCATACCGAGAGGGGGAGTCTGTGAAAGGGGGAGTCAGGATTCTGGATCAACACACAAAGGGGAGTTTAAAGATTAAAGATTGAAGATAGAGTCAAGTCGAGATTCTGACATATTTGGAAAAGAGACAAAGACTAAAGACTCGATGCCGAAGACTTCGTCAACATCCAAGGGGGAGTCTGTTGGTGCACTGAATGTCTGTTAACTACGTCTTAATCGATTCTTAGGTCTAGATAGGGTGTTTAGAGTTGGAAAACTAGAAAAGTGGGTTATTTGATGTAATTCTGCTTGAAATGACATACTGTCATTTCAAGCGAAATCTGTTCACTTGTTATTCCGCTCCAACATCATCAGAGATATTCCGCTTGAATTCATAGTTGTGATTCTGCTTGAGTCATTTGAAGCGGAATCAGGGGTTTCGCTTGAATAGTTTCAAGCGGAATCATGTGTCTTATAAATAGGTGATGTGTGACTTCATTTGTAACTTTTGGAGCGGAACTAGAGTCGAGGTGTTGTCGGATTTTTGTCAGAAATACGTGTAAAGACTCAGAATTCAGTAATAGAGAAGGAAATTGAAAGGAAACAAGCTGTTTTACGTTGTTTACATTGATTCTGCCTTAGTAAATGATGATGAACTGCTCAACTTGACTGTTTAGGGTCACGAAACCGGTCCTACATTTTGCCTAACCAGTCCACCTACTATCCTTGTTCTTACATTTGTTGTAGCAACAACTTGGCGCCCACCGTGGGGCTACGCCACTAAGTTTATCTTTGAAAAACAGTAGTGTGGCTCCAACTTCGTTAAGTTTAGCATGTCTAAAAGCGTATCTCCGAGTGAGGTGAAACAAGTACCTCGTACTTTGACACCTAGTGCTAGCCAAACTCCACCGGCTGTACCCACCTCATTCTCAACTCTGGGAAGCACTCCAACTGGAGCCTTGTATCCTGATTTCTATTCCTTTCATATGCCAACCCCATCTCGTTCAGGGCTTCCTTCCCCTCATATCGGTGCAGCAAGCATGCCAACACGTATCGATCTGACACCTGATGGGGTAGCAAGCAACTTTCTACAGTTGAGATCTCTCCTCAACGAGTACGTGAGCCGAGAAAGAGATAAAGGAGTAAGAATCAGGCTGGATTATGATAAGGCTGAACCCTCATTGTCACCTAGGCCACCTCTGCCTCCTTTTATAAGCTCACAACCTACCACATCCAGAAATGAAGCTGGTCCTAGTCACCTTCCACCGAATCCGAGTTCATATGTTGTTGCAAGGCCAGATCCAACCACCTTTCCTTTATTCTCCCCCCAACCGGTTGTAACCGGTGCACCGTTTTGACCTGAGATAACTTTGAATCAGTTGTTGCAAGTCACTAGCTTCAAGCCTTCCCCCTCCTATGTCCACTACATGGGAGCAAGCCTTGTCTATCCTTCCTTTGGCTCAAAGTGCTGTCATGAGTACCCCCATGGGAATGAACTACATGGCTACACTTGAAAGCCTTCAAGGCTCTAATGCCACAGATGATGGCTCAAATTCTCACACCCCGACCGCGTTAAAACAACGAAACTGCGGCGGAAACATCGGGGAGTGGAGTAACAGAATCATTGTGTCACAACACATGGATTAAAGTTTCGTTTTATTGAATTATTAAGTGTACAACATTGTCTTAAAGTAAAAGAAAAAATGAGTTCACATATTGTCTTTCTTGTTTTAAGTCACTAAGGCCTCGTCCAACCCTACGTGAGCATGCATCATAGTCATCATCAAACAACAATACCTGAAACATATGTGAAAATAAAGTTAGCATAAAAATGCCGGCGAGCACATAGGTTTTGTGAGTGTGTCAAATTCATGGCTTGTATAAGTATTGCAACACCTCGTACGACAACTAGAGTCGATAATTGAAAACCTTGTTTTGAAAAGTGTTTTTTATTGCAATATGATTAACCAACTTAAAATAAGTTGGTTATAGTTTATAAAACCTCGTTGCCATGAATCTTGTGTAGGATCAGTTTCGACACCTTACGATTGCGTAACAAACGTTCGACGTGCGGAATCCGTGAACGTGCGTGACCGAACACACAATAACGTACACTAATCGGTGATTCTATTTATGATGTGACGAATACAAGCTCCGTGAATCACGTTTTGCCACTTTCTCTCTCTAGTTTCTCTCTCTAAGCACCTAGCTCTCCAAGCTCTAATGTGGCAAAAGTTCTAAATCTAAACCCTAAGGCTCCTATTTATAGGCACAAGATTCCCCTTATTTACAATAATGCCACCTTGCCTATTGCTTACAAATTACAATATAAAGCCTATTTTACTTCTATTTCAGCTACGGTTCCGATTGACGAAGGCGATAGACATTCTGCACTAACATCTTGACTAAAACCCTTGTTTTCGTAAACCAATTGTAAATCGTCCTTGTAGAAAACTTGTATGGTTTATATTATTTAGTAAACATCGTTGTGTGTCATCGTTTGAAATCATTCGTCCAAGTGAACTAAATAACGCCATGGAATGCAATATGATAAAAGCACTTATATATAAGAAGTACCAACAGCGTATCTACCATGCTTTTATCACATTACGCCCGTCCCATTATCTATTCACATACCAAAAACCAATCGTTCAATTGTACTTGTTCTCAATCGTTCGTGTTATCAAAACCAATTGTTCAATTCGTTTAACTCGTTCAAATTGTTCGTGTTTTATTTGTGAAAACTAACTTTTGGTCAGATCACTATGTTAACGAAAGTCATTCGATTGTCTTTCGACCAAGGCCCCAACAAGTTCGTTCACATTATTGAAATCGTTGTGTTTAATATAAACCATAGTGTTTGTTTTGAAAACTCGAAATCGTTTAGCACATATGAATCACCCCAAAAGAATTGAAAGTAGTAAAATATGGGAACTATGTACTCACTTGAGATTGCAAGGTATCCTCGATTAAGTGAACTAACAAGCTCGGGCAATCAAGGAATCAAGTGGCACCTAGTATCGGATCACTATGTTAATAAATCGACAACTAAATCGGGAGATCGGGTAGAATGAGGTCTCGTAAACCAAATGAGTATTGGAACTCATGTGATATGGTTTAACAAAGCCTACATTCTGATTTGGAACCTATCCTAAGTGCTTATGACCCGTTATGACCCGTTAAGGTAGTCTATGCTACTTTAACGCGTCATTTGCACAAAAGCGCATTCGAATAGCCTAACTAGTCCTATGACAGGTATTATATGCCCTAACATGTTTAATATTTGTTGTATGTGTCAAAATTTAAGTTACATATGCTTAAATTCAAATTATGCGTAAAAAGGGCATTTTGATCATTTTCCTAAGGCATATAAACTACCTATGATACAACTAATCAAACTAAATGGCCATAAGGTATAACCTCGGAAGGTTATTCCCTATACAACTATAGTCACAAAAATATGTTTGGTCGGATCCTAACGATCGACCAAACCGGTCGGGTTCGAAAGTCTAAGCGGTTGTCAAGACCGCTTGACTTACGACCCTAAACAAGCACTAAGCTAGAAGTGACGTGTAACACCCCGTATTACCGAATGTCAAAGTCAAAGTCAAAGTCAACATTGACTCCTTTGACCGTGGTTAGTCTATTTTACGTTTATGTTACGTTAGTTGTATTATGTGGAGTAATTAATTACAATCGAATTAATCGAAGTTTATTTATTGATACGAATCGCTTTACGACTGTGAATGATAGGAAGTAACAATGCGATAAAGTCAATAATCAAGCTAATCTAGTTGTCATCGAACTCGAGACTCGAATCACGCAAATTTTGGTGCTACTATACGTGTGTGCGTGCCTTATGTGTTACTTGTGCGTGTCTACTTATTGTTATGTGTGGTAATCAATCGAAACTTGAATCGAAACTCGAAACACAATCAAACTTAATCGAAATCGAATCATGATAATTGGTGGAGAAGAGACAGCGCGAGATATAGATGATTGTATGTTAGATATAGTGGTTGGGATTAAAAGTAATTTGGATAGGAAACTCTATCGTACACGCATCGTCCTCAATCGAAATCGAAATATCAAAAATCGTCGCACCAGGCAGATGAACGATCAGGCTCTCAGCCGATCGAACAGCCCAGCCGATCGGACCGCTGTCCGATTGGACAGGCTGTTCGATCAGGATGCCTGGCCGATCGGCCAGTCCTTTCCTCTTTTGGCAGCCTATAAATACCCATGTCATTGTCATACTTTCTACTTTTGGAAAGCTCTGACCGACCAGCTCGTGCTCCCCTCCTTTTCTCAGATTTCTCTCGATTCCGGTAAGTTTTCGTCCTAAATCTTGTACTTTCTTGATCTATGTACACTCCTACACCTTTCTATCTTTCGAATCTTGATTTCTAACCGTGAAATCATCAAGATTCAAGTGTTCTAGGATGATGTCATCATGGTGTTCTTGAAGAACTTCATGTTTTGGCTTCAATCCACCAAGAATCACTTGGATCTAGCCGATTTCCACATAAACAAACAAGGGTCTTTCATAGATCTAAACATTTACACGGTGAAAAGGATTGAAAGATGGTTTTCCAACTTTCTTTCAACTCCTTCACACTCAATGAATTCAAAACTAATAGAAACGAAACTTGTGCCGATTTGCTAATCATTCCAGTGGTTGCATGACTCAAGATCCGGATTCTATCAACGAGGTTCACTGACTTCGGGTTGAACGTTAAACTCTGTTCCGAATGGTTCACCGGCCGGATTTGGGTGATTCCTGTCCGATCAGGAGGAACAAGTAAGAACGAGGGTTCTATGGTTCAACTTGTTGTCAAAGTACTTCGATATAACGGCAAACAATCAGAATAGCCAAGTGTTAGACGAACAGGCTGATCAGGTCAGGATGTTGACCGATCGGACTGCTGTCCGAACGGACAGCCAGCCGAACGGACAGTCAGCCGATCGATCGGGCTAGCCGATCGGCTAGCACATAGCCCCACACTTAAAACAATCTCATAAAGCCTTGTATTGAACGAACTGTTGTTCGATTAATCAAGCCGTTCGATTTGAATTACTCTTCGGATCATGAGATACTATACTTCAACACTTGGTCGATTTTCAACGTGTTTAATGCACTAGGAGTGCCACCTGATCGAACAGCCGTCCGATCAGGTGACACCCTGCTAAGAACTTAGCTGCTGAAGTACCTAACCAATCGGTTAACCGGCCGATCGAACAGCCGTCCGATCGACCGACCTGAAAGGTGAAGATACTTCAGTGTTTTCCAAAGCTACAACGAAAACTTCAAAAGTCAAACCATCATACACAAACACATCCTTCTCAAAGGAAGAAACAATCCACTCGAACAGCCATCCGATCGGCCTACGGACCGACCGGACAGCTGTCCGAATGGACAGTCAAACCGAATGATCAACCGTCCGATCGACCAGCTGTCCGACCCTCCAATAGTTGTTTTCCGATTACGCGTTGCTTAACATTATACTATCAAACTATTCAGGCTAACCCTACTCTCAAGTGCTCCCTTCAATCCATCAATCACTATGAGTATACTCGACCCCTTTTTGCTTTAGCACTTTTGGGTGTTACATACGTTACTTATTCTAAATCACCATCGAACACACTACTCAATTACTTTAAACGCTAACCATTACCGCATGTATTACGTGACTAAATGAATGCTTGTTGTTATGTTTACACGTGGAATGTTGTCTACCTGCCTTAACGACGATAGTACTATAGTTTGGACTCAGCACCCGTTCACACAGGGGTTGTTAAGGACAATTACTTGCATGGATTACGGTGGTAATCATGTATTGCGAACTGCCTCGGGCAGTCAACCCGCAGTCATTGGTATCGTTAAATCCATGTCAATAATAACATGCTTTGTATTCCTCTGTGTACGTGCCGGTTTTGCGTAAACTATTTCGAACTCTATTATGCTATTATCAAACTTGTATGCTCACCTTTACATTTTATGTATTGACTTTATTTTAACGTATGTGACAGGCAATTAGGATGCTTATCAGCTAGGAAGGCGAGCTTAGAATAAGCGTCTAGAGCATAGTTGTCAGTATATCTTGCAGATGGAGTTTCTAGAAGTATTTGAACATTACTTATATTTGAAACTGAGTTGTCGGAACAGAATATTTGACTTGATGTTATCTGTAATAATTTGTTTGCTATTTAATGTACGGTATGGGACGTATTATATAAATTGAATAGTAATGATAGTTGTTATGGAAACTTCTGGACAATTTGTTTCGCTCAGTGCCATGCCCCGATGATTCCGCCATCGGTTGGGGTGTGACAGATTGGTATCAGAGCCATAACTATAGGGAATTAGGCTAGACTCGACCTCGTCCGGGTCAAAGTCTTAGAGACCTAGACTATAATTAAGAACCAACAGACCAAGCTTATGTGCTATATGTCCTGCTATCACTCGCACTACACTATCACCGCACTCGAATTTTCAATAATGAGAAGGCGATCTAGTCAAGATTAGGTGTGAAAACCGCAAACTCTCGACTAAATTGCCGGATCAATGCTGTTTTATCAACTTATCAATGATTTCTTCATTCTTTTCAATAACGAACGCTTGTTTAACGAGGGAATTATACCAAATCAGGAGTGAAATCCATATTTTGATGAATAATCTCCTCTATTTTACTAAAATCAGGGTAAAGTTGTCAAGCCAGGGGTGAAACCCTAATCTTGACGGCTTATCCATAGATTTTATCAAAACTCTCACTAAAGCCTCGATGGACTCCAACGACCTGAACTCACGAGTATGACCCAGGGAATGCGTGTCGAATGCCCAAGAATCGAGGCTGAAACACGATCCCGAAAGTCGGAATGTGACGACAAGTCTATTGAGAATAGCCGAATCGCTTTGGGTAGTCGATGTCTAGTAGCCACAGACAACCTATTTCTCGATTTTATGTGTTTAGATTCTGAACCCGCAACTGCCGACTTTGATAATTCATCGATTTTATGTGTTTTATGTGAATTTACCTGTTATGTGTGGGATTCATCGATTTTGCTATCACTTCGATCGACACACACGACCCGCATTGCTCTCCTATCTCAAAACGTTAACAAATCGCTACAACCTAAACGACATTACGCTACGATATATGCTTATACTATACTCGACATGCTATACAATTATACTATACTACTCGACATACTATGGGCGACCGATATATAAACGAACGACATGCGAGCTTTGAATGATGGGTTTCTGTATTCTGACTGCCTCTGTAACTGAATGCGTATGTGCTTCCATGCTTCTGTGTTTCTGTGTTTCTGTGTTTCCGTGCCTTACATGCTTATGTGCTTCTGTGATTACGTGAAACTTTGGTTATGTGTCTATGTGTTTATGTGATATATACTTCGACGTGTTCCTAAGCTTTAGTAAGTAATAGACGTGTGATGTGAGATTCGAATTTGATGTGTCTGAGACCTACGACGATGTCTGTTGCAGACAATGTCGTCATCCGGACACCGAACCCCACTTACCTGCCAAGAAAAGAGAGACAAACGTCTTGATGCTATCATCGCTAAGCAGGTAGCAAAGGCTGTAAGCGATGTCTATGAGATCGTCAGCAAGTCATCTGAGGAGTCGAGAACTGAAGCTCCCAAAGATGCTACCTAGACTATTTTTAGCTTCAAATAGTTCAAGGCATGCGGACCAAAGGAATTCACCGGAGAAGATGGCCCAACAGCTATGTTTCAATGGTTCGATTCCATCGAAGTCACTCTGCGCCAAAGCGGCTGTCCTGCAAATACCCTAAACGTAACTGGCGTCTTCCAGTCCTGAGCACTAGACTAGTGGACGGCCGAACAAAACAAACGCGGGAATGATGCAACTTATGAGCTGACTTGGGAAGAGCTGAAAGCCATTATGATGGATGAATTTTGCCCTCCCCATGAACGCCAAAAGCTGGAGGACGAGTTTTGGAACATTAGGCAGAAGGATGGAGACAACGCTGCCTTAACTGCTCGCTTTAAGCAGCTCAGCATTATCTGTCCCGATCAAGTCAAGACGCCAGAGATAACAATCAAGAAGTACATCCGAGCTCTACCCGATTGTGTTGCCGATTTTGTTCATGCCGCGAAAACCTCATCGATTGAAGAGACTTACTTGCTTGCCGCCGAGATCAACGACAAGCGAGTAAAAGCTGGTTTTTGGGATAAGCCCTCCAAGTCTCTGCACCAAGTCACCACTACACTGACCGCCGAAACCGCCACTGCTCAACCGTCCAAGTCATCACGCCGCAAGAAGAAGCACAACAACAGCAGCTTCAGCAACAAGAACTGTGCTGTCACTACCACTGCTGCTCCTCTGCAAGCCGTACCGGCTCAGTAGCAGTCTCATCATCGACCAGCCCCAGTCACTCAAGCACCGCTAGCAAAGCGTGCTTACACAGGTCCCCACCCGCTCTGCCCGACATGCTCATATCATCATCCGATGGGTCTCGCATGTCGATTCTGCGCTCATTGAAATCTGTACAGTCATTTCACTACCAACTGTTGCTATGGTCCCTGTAACACCGCAGCTCCTGCCACTACTCATCAAGCCATACTCCCAGCCCCGCAAGGCCAACACGCAGCTCAAGCACCCGCGATCAATGCCCGAGTCTGCTTTGCATGTGGTGACCCTAACCATTTTGCAAACATGTGCCCGAACAGGGTTGTGAAGCAAGAGCCCCAGCAGCAGCAGCAATAGCAGCCTCAGCAGCAGCAACAAGCAGCACGCGCCAGAACCTTCAACATCAATGTTCGTCAAGCCCAGGCTGACAACAACGTGGTTAATGGTACGTTCCTTGTGAATCGTATTTATGCATCGTCTTTGTTTGATACTGGAGCCGATAACTGCTTTGTGTCGTTTGAATTCGAGAAGCTCCTTAGTCATAAACGCTCTTATCTTCCCACGTCATTCGAAGTTGAAGTCACCACTGGAAGAACTGTCGCCGTTAATTCTGTTCTTCGTGATTGTACTCTCGAGCTCAACAATCACCTCTTTCCAATCGACCTCGTTCCGATGCAACTCGGAAGCTTTGACGTCATAGTAGGTATGGACTTTCTTCGCGAAAACCATGCTGAAGTTGTGTGCTTCGACAAGATGATCCGATTTTCGCTCACGAATGGTGATTTATTGTGTGTTTACGGCGAAACTACTTCGAAAGGTCTCAAGCTCATGTCATGTGTCCAAGCTAGCAAGTATCTCCGGAAGGAACACAGAGCTTTCTTGGCTAACATTGTAGTAGCGGAGAAGGAAAAGAAAAGGAAGACAGAAGTTAAAGACGTTCCCGTGCTCCGTGAATTTCCTCAGGTGTTCCCTGATGATCTTCCTGGACTACCGCCAAGTCGCGATATCGACTTCCGTATCGACCTCATTCCTAGAGCTAACCCTGTAGCCAAAGCCCCTTATCGACTCGCGCCATCCAAAATGCGGGAACTCTTGAACTAACTCCAGGAATTACTTGAAAAAGGTTTTATTCGCCCGAGCACCTCTCCTTGGGGCGCACCAGTCCTCTTCGTTAAAAAGAAGGATGGATCGTTCAGGATGTGCATCGACTATCGGGAGCTGAATAAGCTAACCATCAAGAACCGTTATCCCCTACCACGCATCGACGATTTGTTTGACCAATTGCAAGGTGCTACATGTTTCTCGAATATCGATCTATGCTCAGACTATCACTAGCTACGCATTCAAGAGGAAGATATACCTAAAACCGCTTTTCGCACTCGTTACAGCCACTATGAGTTCGTTGTTATGCCTTTTGGTTTAACCAACGCACCCGCGGTTTTCATGGATTTGATGAATCACGTGTGTAAGCCCTATCTGGACCGTTTCGTCGTCGTATTCATCAACGATGTCTTGATCTATTCCAAATAGAAGGCCGAACACGCGCAACATCTACGTTTGGTTCTCGAGTTACTCCAGGGGAATCGACTCTATGCCAAGTTCTCCAAGTGTGAATTCTGGCTGGAGGAGGTTCAGTTTCTGGGTCACATCGTGAATAGTCAAGGTATTCATGTCGATCCCGCGAAGATTGAAGCAGTTAAGAGTTGGATTACACCAAAGAACCCGTCAGAAGTCCGTTCTTTCCCCGGATTAGCGGGCTATTATCGACGATTTATCGAAGGATTCTCCAAGATCGCTGTGCCGCTTACCGCCCTTACTCATAAAGACAGGTCTTTTGTTTGGGGAACTGAACAAGAGTCTGCTTTCCAAACCCTCAAGCATAAGCTTTTCAATGCTCCTGTCCTCTCATTGCTCGACGGAAACAACGGCTTCATTGTCTATTGTGATGCTTCCAACATTGGTCTTGGTTGTGTTCTCATGCAACGGGACAAGGTTATAGCTTATGCGTCTCGTCAGCTCAAAATCCACGAGAAGAACTATACATCCCATGACCTCGAGCTAGGCGCAGTTGTTTTTGCATTAAAGATTTGGCGACACTACCTGTATGGTACCAGGTGTACGATATTCACTGATCACAGAAGTTTACAACACATCTTTGATCAGAAAGAACTCAATATGCGTCAACGCCGATGGGTAGAACTCCTCAACGATTACGACTGTGAGATTCGTTATCACCCAGGCAAGGCAAATGTCGTTGCCGACGCGCTCAGCAGACGGAGTTATTTGTTCAGCATTCGTAATACCCAAGCCCAACACGATCTCGAAACCCTCATCCGCGAAGCCCAACATGCTTGCTTTAATGAACGCACCCTGAAGAAAGAGAGAATCTATCACGATGGAGCTCAGCTTGTAAGCAAATCGAATGGGATCTTCTATTTTCTGGACCGAATCTGGATCCCTAAGCGGACCGAATTGTGAAAGATTTTAATGGACGAAGCCCACAAATCCCGGTATTCTATTCATCCCGGTGCCGATAAAATGTACCAGGATCTTCGTTATAAGTACTGGTGGCCGGGCATGAAAAGGGATATCGCCCTCTATGTCGGAAAATGCCTGACTTGTGCAAGGGTCAAGACTGAACATCAAAGACCCTCTGGCTTACTCGAACAACCACCAATCCCTATATGGAAGTGGGAGAGTATAGCCATGGATTTCATAACCAAACTTCCGCCCACGTCATCAGGTCACGACAGCATCTGGGTTGTCGTTGATCGTCTAACTAAGTCAGCCCACTTTTTGCCAATACGGGAAGACTACAAGGTAGAACGATTAGCCCGAATCTACACCGACGAGATCATTTGTAATCATGGTACGCCTCGTGACATTATTTCTGACCGTGATGCTCGGTTTACCTCGCGATTGTGGGAAACATTCAAGCAGCGCTCGGTACGTCGCTTAACTTAAGTACCGCATTCCATCCTCAAACCGATGGATAGACTGAAAGAACGATCCGTACTCTTGAAGACATGCTCTGTGCGTGTGTCATAGACTTCGGTGGTAATTGGAACAAATACCTGCCGTTAGTCGAATTATCGTACAACAATAGTTATCATACCAGCATCCAAATGGCACCATTCGAGGCTTTATATGGAAGAAGATGTCGATCGCCTATTGTGTGGCACGAGATCGGTCACTCGCAATTAACCGGTCATGAGCTATTACAAGAAATGACTGACAAAGTCCTCCAAATTCGAGACAACTTGTTGAAAGCTCGGGATAGACAGAAAAGTTACGCCGATAAAAGACGCAAGCCCCTTGAATTTGACGTTGGCGACTACGTACTCCTAAAGGTATCACCTTGGAAGGGTGTGGTCAGATTCGGCAAGAAAGGGAAATTAGCGCCTCGATATGTTGGACCTTTTAAGATTCTGGAAAGGATCGGAAAAGTCGCCTACAGACTCGAACTACCGAAGGAACTAAGTAACGTCCACCCGACTTTCCATGTGTCAAACCTCCGAAAGTGCCTGGCTGAGCATGATCTGATTGTACCTCTCGACGACCTTCAAATAAACGAGACGCTACACTTCTTGGAAAAACCTGTTGAAATCATGGATCGCCAAACCAAGCAGCTCAGACGCTCGCGCATTCCTATCGTGAAAGTCCGATGGGAAGCCAAACGAGGCGCAGAGTTCACTTGGGAACTCGAGAGCGACATGAAGGCGAAGTACCCGCAGTTGTTCAAATGAAAGTCTAGGGAGAGAACGTTCTCAAACGTGATTCACGGTGCTATGCAGCATTCAGCCTAATTTCGGGACGAAATTCCCTAAACAAGGGGAGGCTATAACACCCCGTGTTACCGAAGGTCAAAGTCAAAGTCAACATTGACTCCTTTGACTGTGGTTAGTCTATTTTACGTTTATGTTACGTTAGTTGTATTATGTGGAGTAATTAATAACAATCGAATTAATCGAAGTTTATTTATCGATACGAATCGCTTTACGACTGTGAATGATAGGAAGTAACAATGCAATAAAGTCAATAATCAAGCTAATCTAGTCGTCATCGAACTCGAGACTCAAATCACGCAAATTGGTGCTACTATACGTGTGTGTGTGCCTTATGTGTTACTTGTGTGTGTCTACTTATTGTTATGTGTGGTAATCAATCGAAACTTGAATCGAAACTCGAAACTCAATCGAAATCAAATCATGATAATTGGTGGAGAAGAGACAGCACGAGATATAGATGATTGTATGTTAGATATAGTGGTTGGGATTAAAAGTAATTTGGATAGGAAACTCTATCGTACACGCATCGTCCTGAATCGAAATCGAAATATCAAAAATCGTCGCACCAGGCAGCTGAACGATCAGGCTCTCAGCCGATCGAACAACCCAGCCGATCGGACCGCTGTCCGATCGGACAGGCTGTCTGATCGGGATGCCTGGCCGATCGGCCAGTCCTTTCCTCTTTTGGCAGCCTATAAATACCACTGTCATTGTCATACTTTCTACTTTTGAAAAGCTCTGACCGACCAGCTCGTGCTCCCCTCCTTTTCTCAGATTTCTCTCGATTCCGGTAAGTTTTTGTCCTAAATCTTGTACTTTCTTGATCTATGCACACTCCTACACCTTTCTATCTTTCGAATCTTGATTTCTAACCGTGAAATCATCAAGATTCAAGTGTTCTAGGATGATGTCATCATGGTGTTCTTGAAGAACTTCATGTTTTGGCTTCAATCCACCAAGAATCACTTGGATCTAGCCGATTTCCATATAAACAAACAAGGGTCTTTCATAGATCTAAACATTTACACGGTGAAAAGGATTGAAAGATGGTTTTCCAACTTTCTTTCAACTCCTTCACACTCAATGCCTTCAAAACTAATAGAAACGGAACTTGGGCCGATTTGCTAATCATTCCAGTGGTTGCATGACTCAAGATCCGGATTCTATCAACGAGGTTCACCGACTTCGAGTTGAACGTTAAACTCTGTTTCGAACGGTTCACCGACCGGATTTGGGTGATTCCTGTTCGATCAGGAGGAACAAGTAAGAACGAGGGTTCTATGGTTCAACTTGTTGTCAACGCACTTCGATATAATGGCAAACAATCAGAACAGCCAAGTGTTAGACGAACAGGCTGATCAGGTCAGGATGCTGACCGATCGGACTGCTGTCCGAATGGACAGCCAGCCGATCGGACTGTCAGCCGATCGACCGGGCCACCCGATCGGCTAGCACACGGCCCCACACTTAAAACAATCTCATGAAGCCTAGTATTGAAAGAACTGTTGTTCGATCGGTCAAGCCGTCCGATTTGAATTACTCTTCGGATCATGAGATACAATACTTCAACACTTGGTCGATTTTCAACGTGTTCAATGCACTAGGAGTGCCACCCGATCGAACAGTCATTCGATCAGGTGACACCCTGCTTAGAACTTAGCTGCTGAAGTACCTAACCGATCGGTTAACCGGCCGATCGAACAGCCATCCGATCGACCGACCTGAAAGGTGAAGATACTTCAATGTTTTCAAATGCTACACCGAAAACTTCGAAAGTCAAACCATCATACATAAACACATCCTTCTCAAAGGAAGAAACAATCCACTCGAACAGCCATCCGATCGGCCTACCGACCGACCGGAAAGCTGTAGTCAAACCGAACGGTCAGCCGTCCGATCGGACTACCGTCCAATCGACCAGCTGTCCAACCCTCCAATACTTATTTTCCGATTACACGTTGCTTATCATTATACTATCGAACTATTCAGGCTAACCCTACTCTCAAGTGCTCCCTTCAATCCATCAATCACTATGAGTATACTCGACCCCTTTTTGCTTTAGCAGTTTTGGGTGTTACATACGTTACTTATTCTAAATCACCATCGAACACACTACTCAATTACTCTAAACACTAATCGTTACTGCATGTATTACGTGACTAAATGAATGCTTGTTGTTATGTTTACACGTGGAATGCTGTCTACCTGCCTTAACGACGATAGTACTATAGTTTGGACTCAGCACCCGTTCACACGGGGGTTGTTAAGGACAATTACTTGCATGGATTTCGGTGGTAATCATGTATTGCGAACTGCCTTGGGCAGTCAACCCGCAGTCATTGGTATCGATAGATCCATGTCGATAATTAACATGCTTTGTTTTCCTCTGTGTACGTGTTGGTTATGCGTAAACTATTTCAAACTCTATTATGCTATTATTAAACTTGTATGCTCACCTTTACATTTTATGTATTGACTTTAATTTAACGTATGTGACAGGCAATTAGGATGCTTATCTGCTAGGAAGGCGAGCTTAGAATAAGCGTCTAGAGCATAGTTGTCTATAGATCTTGCAGATCGAGTCTCTAGAAGTATTTGAACATTACTTATATTTGAAATCTGAGTTGTCGGAACAGAATATTTGACTTGATGTTATCTGTAATAATTTGTTTGCTATTTAAGGTATGGTATGGGACGTATTATATAAATTGAATAGTATGATAGTTGTTATGGAAACTTCTGGACAATCTGTTTCGCTCAGTGCCATGCCCTGATGATTCCGCCATTGGTTGGGGTGTGACATGACGAGTTAAACATGTTAAAACATGTTTAACTAAGTTAGAAAACTGATTTGATATCTAAACAAAGTGTTTTGATACCCGAAAATAGTTTCATCATAAAATGCACATAATCGTGCATTTTGACCAAAACTTTCACTCGTCACTTCGACTAGTCAACGTGGTAATCAGTAGGTATAGTCGCAAGGGACTATAACCATCGTGATTACGATCACGTTACAAAGTTCGATTAAACTTTGACTTGACCAATTCATGGTCAAAGCTGAAAGTCAAACACTGTTTGACTTTCTTGCTTGAAATAAATAAACAAGCATGAAAGAACACTTACAAGAGTCCTAATCTTGTAAAAATGAACTAGAATGCTTAAGTATGAGACCTCCAACTTAATGTGGTAGCCTCAAATCAGAGCAAGAGTGAAAGAGAATGAAGATGAGCAAGTTGTCTTGGATTAACAAGATCATGCCAAGTGTTTATATGTTGCCCAAGGAAGCATCATAGCCTTACAAGTGTTTGGACAAGAATCAAAGCCTCGGGGGATACACAAAACACCCACAAGATCTCAAAAACCAGCTTGAAAAACAGCAGGAAACAGCTGGGAAGCTGTTTAGAAATTTCTGCCCAGTGACTACTCAGGCGACACGCGACAGGTACACCCTCATCTGGCGCGACACGCTTGGCTGGACCACCAGAAACTTTCAGTTTTTGGCTGAAACAGTCCCTGCATGTTCCATTCGACGCGTATAACTATCCAGAAGGCGACTAAGAGCTCGAAATCGAACAAGAATTGATGTGTAAATGTCATATGCAATTGTACAAATCCCGAGAATGAAACACAAGATTTAATTGGATTCGTATTTGTATGATGGTCGTAGAGGCACAGATGTCACAGTCTCCCCTTGTAACACCCCGTGTTTTCGAATGCCAAAGTCAAAGTCAAAGTCAAGTTTGACTTATTTTACTGTAATTAGTCTATTTTATGTTTTATTTGTATTATGTGGAGTAAGTGTTGTTAATCAGAGAAATCGAAGTAATCAAATGTTTAATTGACACGAAACGATTTACGACTGTGAATAGTAGGAAGTAACAATGCGATAAAGTTGATCAATCAATAATCAAGCTAATCGAACCATCAATCGAACTCGAAACTCGAACCATGCGAAATTGGTGTTATATTACGTGTGTGTACCTTAGCTATTACCTGTGCGTGCTTACTTTATGTTTTGTGTGGTAATCAATCGAAACTCGAAACTCAATTAGATGAAATCGAAATTGAATCATGATAGTTAGTGGAGAAGAGATTATGCGAGATATAGATGCTTGTATGTAGATATAGTGGTTGGGATTAAAAGTAATTTGAATAGGAAACTCTATCGTACTCGTATCGTCTTCAATCGAAATCGAAATATCAGAAATCGTCGCACCAAACACTCAAAGCAGGCTGTGGATCGATCAGGCTCCTAGCCGATCGAACAGCCCAGCCGATCGGACGGACTGTCCGATCGAGCAGGCTGTCCGATCGGGGTGCCTGGCCGATCGGTCAGCCCTTTCCTCTTTGGGAAGCCTATAAATAGCCCTGTCATTGTCATTCTTTCCACTTTTGGAAACCCTCTGACCGACCAGCTCGTGCTCCCCTTCTTTTCTCAGATTTCTTCCGATTTCGGTAAGTTCTCATCCTAGATCTTGTACTTTCTTGATCAATACACACTCCTACACCTTTCTATCTTTCAAATCTTGATTTCTAACCGTGAAATCATCAAGATCTAAGTATTCTAGGATGATGTCATCATGGTGTTCTTCAAGAACTTCATGTTTTGGCCTCAATCCACCGAGAATCACTTGGATCTAGCCGATTTCCACATAAAAACACTAAGATCTACCACAGATCTGAACATTTACATGGTGTGAAGGATTGAAAGAGGGATTTCTGACTTTCTTTCAACTCTTTTACACCCAGTGCCTTCAAACCGGTAGAAACGGAGCTTGACCCAACTCACCAATCATTCTAATGGTTGCGTGGTTCAAGATTCGGATTCTATCTACGAGGTTCACCGATTTCAGGTTAAACTATAAACTCCGTTCCGAACCATTCACCGGCCGGACTTGGGTGATTCCTGTCCGAGAAGGGGAAACAAGTAAGAACGAAGGTTCCATAGTTCATCTCGTTGTCAAAATACCTCAATATAACGTCAAACAATCAGAACAGCCAAGTGTTAGACGAACAGGCCGACCAGGTCAGAATGCTGACCGATCGAATAGGCTGTTCGAACGAACAGCCTAGCCGATCGGACATGTCAGCCGATCGACCAGGCCAGCCGATCGGCTAGCATATGGCCCCACACTTTGACAATTTTCTGAAGTATGGTGTTGAATGAAGTAATGTTCGATCGAATGACTGTTTGGTAACATTACTCTTCGAATCGTGAGATACTATGCTTCAACCCTTAATTGATTTTCAACTCGTTCGACGTATTGGAGTGCCACCCGATCGAACATGCCGATCGATCAGGTGACATCCCACTGAGGACCCATTTCCGAAGTTCCTAACCGATCGGTTAAGCCGGCCGATCGAACAGGCCATTCGATCGATCGACCTGAAAGGTAAGGACACTTCAGTGTTCTCAAATACTATAACGAAAACTTCAAAAGGACAAGCCATCATACACAAACACATCCTACTCAAAGGAAGAAACAATCCACTCGAACAGTCTAACCGATCGAGCCTACCGGCCGATCGAACAGGCTGTCCGAACGGACTGTCTAACCGAACGAACAACCCGTTCGATCGAACCAACCGTTCGATCGACCAGGCTGTTCGACCCATCATCACTTGTTACCCTGTAACGCGTAAAATGTTACTCATCATTATGATATCGAACTATTCAGGCTAACCCTACTCTCAAGCGCTCCCTTCAATCCATCAATCAATCGCTGTGAGTATACTCGAACCCTTTTTGCTTTAGCACTTTTGGGTGTTACATACGTTACTTATCTAAATCACAATCGAACACACTACTCAACTATTTAAACGCTAACCGTTCTGCACGTATTACGTGACTAAATGAATGCTTGTTGTTATGTTTACACGTGGAATGCTGTCTACTTGCCTTAACGACGTAGTACTATAGTTTGGACTCAGCACCCGTTCACACGGGGGTTGTTAAGGACCATTACTTGCATGGATTACGGTGGTAATCATGTATTGCGAACTGTCTCGGACAGTCAACCCGCAGTCATTGGTATCGGTAGATCCATGTCGATAATTAACATGCTTCATTTTCCTCTGTGTACGTGCTGGTTATGCGTAAACTATTTCGAACTCTATATGCTATATCAAACTTGTATGCTCACCTTTACATTTTATGTATTGACTTAATTTAACGTATGTGACAGGCAATTAGGATGCTTATCTGCTAGGAAGGCGAGCTAGGAATAAGCGTCTAGAGCATAGTTGTCTGTAGATCTTGCAGATCGAGTCTCTAGAAGCATTTGAGCAATATTTATATTTTTATTTAAATCTGAGTTGTCGGAACAGTATATTTGACTAGATGCTTATCTGTAATAACTTGTTTTATTATTTGGGATACGGTATGGGACGTATTATTTAAACTAAATAGTAATGATAGTTGTTGTGGAAACTTCTGGACAATCTGTTTCGCTCAGTGCCATGCCCCGATGATTCCGCCATCGGTTGGGGTGTGACAGATTGGTATCAAAGCCATAACTATAGGGAATTAGGCAGGACACGACCTAGTCCGGGTCGCTGTCTTAGAGACCTAGACTATAGTTAGGAACCAACAGACCAAGCTTATGTGCTATAGCCTGTTACTCCTCGCTATCACTGCACTCGAATTTTCGAATAGAGTCAAGCGATTTAGTCTAGATTAGGTGTGAAAACCGCAAACTCTCGACTAAATTGTTTGAACAATGCTGATTCTATCAATTCATCAATGATTTCTTCATTAATTTTTCAGAACCAACGAGGAGAATTTATACCAAATCAGGAGTGAAACCCATATTTTGATGAATAATCTCCTCATATTTTACTAAAACAAGGAAGAAGTTGCTAAGCTAGGGGTGAAACCCTAACCTTGACAACTTGTTCCGGATTTTATTTATCTCGCCAAAGCCTCGACGGACTCCAACAACCTGAACTCATGAGTATGACCTAGGGAATGCGTGTTGAATGCCCAAGAAACGAGGCAGAGACACGATCCTGAAAGTCGAAATGTGAAGACAAGTCTATTGTGAATAGTCGAATTTCTTTGGGTTGTCGATGTCTAGTAGCCGTAGACAATCCGTTTCTCGATTTTCATGTGTTTTGATTCTGAGCCCGCAATTGCCTACTCTGATCGTTCGTTGATTTTGTATGTTTTATGTGTATATATCTGTTTATGTGTTTAAATTTTTGGAGCATTATTCGATTTTTGCTATCACTTCAATCGATACACACAACTCGCATTGCCCTTCCATCTCAAAACAAAGGCAAGTCACTGCAAATCTAGACGAAATTACGCTACGATATACGCTTATACTATACTCGACATGCTATACGATTATACTATTCTACCCAATCCGCTATACGCGACCGATATATACGAACGACACGCGAGCTTTGAATGATAGGTTTCTGTATTCTGACAGCCTCTGTGACTGAATGCGTATGTGCTTCTATATTTCTGTGTCTCTGTGCTTTTGTGTTTTTGTGCTCTACGTGCCTACGTGCTTATGTGCTTCTGTGACTACGTGAATCTGTGGTTATGTGCCTATGTGTATGTGTCTATGTGATACGTGTTTCGACGTGTTCCTAAGCTTTAGTAAGTAGTAGACGTGTGAGGTGAGATTTGACTTGTTGTGTCTGAGACCTACCACAATGTCTGTTGCAGACCATGTCGTCATCTGGACACCGAACCCCACTTACTCGCCAAGAGAAGAGAGACAAGCGTCTTGCTGCAATCATCGCCAAGCAAGTGGCAAAAGCTGTAAGTGAGGTGTATGAAAATGTCAGCAAATTGTCTGAGGAGTCGCGAACCGAAACTCCTAAAGATGCTAACAAGACCGTTTTCAGCTTCAAACAGTTTAAGGCATGCGGACCAAAAGAGTTTACCGGAGAAGATGGCCCTACCGCCATGTTTCAATGGTTTGATTTGGTTGAAGTCACTCTGCGCCAAAGCGGCTGTCCTGAAAATCTCCGTACCCTCAATGCGACCGGTGTCTTCCAGTCCCGAGCTCTAGACTGGTGGACGGCCGAACGAAACAAACGCGGGAATGATGCAGCTTATGAGTTGACTTGGGAAGAGCTGAAGGCCATCATGATGGATGAATTCTGCCCTCCCCATGAACGCCAAAAGCTGGAGGACGAGTTTTGGAACATCAAGCAGAAGGACGGAGACAACGCTGCTTTAACTGCTCGCTTCAAGCAGCTTAGCATTATCTGTCCCGATCAAGTCAAGACGCCAGACATGGCCATCAAGAAGTACATTCGAGCTCTACCTGATTGTGTTGCCGACTTTGTTCATGCCGCCAAGACATCATCAATTGAAGAGACTTACTTGCTTGCCCCTGAGATCAATGACAAGCGGGTAAAAGCTGGTTTCTGGGATAAGCCATCCAAGTCTCTGCATTAAGCTACTACTGCACCAAGCGCTGACTCCACTGCTCAACCGTCCAAGTCATCACGCCGCAAGAAGAAGCACAACAACAGTAGCTCTAGCAACAAGAACTGTGCTGTCACAACAACTGTTGCTCCTCTGCAAGCCGTACAGGCTCAGCAGCAGTCTCATCACCGACCAGCTCCAGTGACCAATGCACCACCAGCAAAGCGTGCTTACACAGGTCCCCACCCGCTCTGCCCGACATGCTAATATCATCATCCGGTGGGACTCGCCTGTCGTTTCTGCGCCCATTGCAATCTTTACGGCCATTTCACTGCTAACTGTCGCTATGGTCCTCGTCAAGCCCCAGTTCAAGCCGCTGCTTAACAAGCTCTACTCCCAGCTCCTCAAGGCCAACACGCAGCTCAAGCACCCATGGTCAATGCTCGAGTCTGCTTTGCATGTGGTGACCCTAACCATTTTTCAAACATGTGGCCAAACAGGGTTGTGAAGCAAGAGCCCCAGCAGCAGCAGCAGCCTCAACAGCAGCAACAAGCAGCCCGTGCCAGAACCTTCAACATCAACGCCCGTCAAGCCCAGGCTGACAACAATGTGGTTAATGGTACATTCCTTGTGAATGGTATTTATGCATCATGTTTGTTTGATACTGGAGCCGATAACAGCTTTGTGTCATTTGAATTCGAGAAGCTCCTTAGTCGTAAGCGTTCTTATCTCCCCTCGTCATTTGAAGTTGAAGTCGCTACAGGAAGAACCGTCGCCGTTAATTCTGTTCTCCGTGATTGTACTCTCGAGCTCAACAATCATATTTTCCCTATCGACCTTATTCCGATGCTGCTCGGAAGCTTCGAAGTCATAGTAGGCATGGACTTTCTTCGCGAAAACCATGCTGAAGTTGTGTGCTTCGACAAGATGATTCGATTTTCGCTCGCGAATGGTGATCTATTATGTGTATACGGTGAAACAGCTTCGAAAGGTCTCAAGCTCATGTCGTGTATCCAAGCTAGCAAGTATCTCCGCAAGGAATACAGAGCTTTCTTGGCCAACATTGTAGTAGCGGAGAAGGAAAAGAAAAAGAAGGCCAAAGTCAAAGACGTTCTAGTGGTTCGTGAATTTCCTCAGGTGTTCCCTGATGATCTTCCCAGACTACCGAGAAGTCATGATATCGACTTTCGTATCGACCTCATTCCTGGAGCTAATCCCGTAGCCAAAGCTCCTTATCGACTCGCTCCATCCGAAATGAGGGAACTTTCAAACCAACTCCAGGAGTTACTTGAAAAAGGCTTTATTCGCCCGAGCACCTCTCCTTGGGGCGCACCAGTCCTTTTCGTCAAAAAGAAGGATGGTTCGTTCAGGATGTGTATCGACTACCGGGAAATGAATAAGCTGACCATCAAGAACCGTTATCCTCTACCTCGAATCGACGATTTGTTTGACCAGCTACAAGGTGCCTTGTGTTTCTCGAACATCGATTTATGCTCAGGCTATCATTAGTTACGCATACAAGAGGAAGATATGTCACACCCCCAAAATCCCACACGCGGAGTACCACCGCTTGGAGGCGTGACATGACCAGGATCAAGCCATCAATCATATCAAACATAGCATTTTATAATAATAGTAGATACGACTGATGTTCAAAACCAAACGTTGTATATGTAGCGGAAGCATTAAATGTAAAACCCAAAACATAAGTATCAATGGGTGAATGTAAAAGCGTTTAATAAGCATTCACGTGTTCTTGTCCACAACGACCCGCTTCTCCTCTGGTGCAAGCTCCAAGTATACCTAAGGTCCTGCAAGGCATGCAGCAAATAATCAACAAACTAGTTGAGCGAGTTCACAGAAAGTAAGTTTGTAATAATCATGCGTATGTTCATCTAATAAGGCTTCCCAAGCAAGAATATTCTATTGGTGAGGGATTCTCACGATTATCTTTTGTAACGGGGCTTCCCATTATGGTACTTACTAGACTATTTCCAACCATGTGTTCTTCTTAAACCGAGAACAGGAATACGTACAGGGTCACGCAGGATTTACGTGACGTGCCCTTCCCCGAGGACAGTGGTACGTGTGGGGGCTACGCAGGATTTACGCAGCGTGTCCTTCCGACCCGGAAGACAGTAGGAGGTATTGGGTTACGCAGGATTTACGTAACGTGTCCTCCCGACCCGGGAGACAAATGGCAATTACTGGGTTACGCAGGATTTACGTAACGTGTCCTGACTATCCTGAGGACGATGGTCTATAGTCTAGTGATTGCGTAAGTACGAGTAATCATTCCATATCAAATCATTCCAACCCAATTCCCACCCGGGAATCCCATGCCTTGGCTGTGTGAACTCACCTTGGTTTGCTCGGCAGATACACAAGTAAAAGGTTCTTGAACTAAGATGGTCAACCTCGTCCTAACAGGGTTACCACACGAGTCAGGTTTTGACTAAGGTAAACACGTATGCATCACATAAGTTAACACGTAGCACGTAAGACAGTCAAGAGTATAACCATGAAATCATACTAGTGTGTCTACACTATTAGCCCACTATTAGCCCAAAGCAAACGGCCCAATATATAACTAATTCAACAGCATAAGCGGCCCAACCATATGATACATAATTGGCTTGTGCGGTCCATAAGGGTTGTGCGATTTGGATTGGGCTTGAGGCCCAATCGGTTAAACAAACGTTGTATAGCATGAACAATCCGGTACCCCTTTGTGCGAGTGAACCGGGTGGTGCGATTAAGATTAGCCCAAACAGATAAGCAGTCCAATAACATAACAGTCATAAGTCCAATTATTTGGCCCAAACGATTGGGCTCGTGACAGTGAAAGCCCAAAACAGTGTACGTGCAAAGGTGGTCTCGAGTCGCAACCGGCGATCTCGAGTCGCAACCGAGAGTTACGAGTCTCAGCAGGAGATTACGAGTCGCAACAGGAGGTTGCGAGTCGCAATGGTGATTTCGGCTCATCATGGTCCGGTTACGAGTCGCAACGGGACTCGCAACCATGGTTCCGGCTGATGTTGTTGTGTGGTCTCGGGTGGGGTACCGACTCGCAATTAGTGATTCCGAGTCGCAACCGTGTGTGTGTAACTGGTTTCCATAATTCCTGCAACAATCATTCCGTGATTCTAGCAAACAACTTAGGCAGTTTCGGAAATCAGATCAAACAATGTTTATTCAGCATTCAATCATATTCATCACACCTTCACAATCATCATCATTAGCATGTTCATAACAGCATCAAACAACTAATCGGATTAGCACACCAATCTAAACCGAGTCATAAACATATCATCGGACTAGCATGCAACCTAACAGATTATCATTCATACAAAACCTGATTATATTTATCATCACAACAATCAATCCGAGGGCCAAGCATAACAACATAATCTAATCGGCCCTAGTTTATTGTCATGCAACTCTAACCGGTTTAATCTAAGCATGTAATCATAACATCACTTAACACGAAAGCATAAACAAAACACTAACCGATTACGAGTGAAGAAGGGTGATCCGAACAAGAGGATGATCGGATGGTCTTGTGCCGTCGGGTTCCAAGTAAAACGAGAGGGAGAGAAATCGCCTAGGGTTTGTGCGTGTGTGGTGTTTTTGCAAAACAACCAAAATCAAACCCTCACATGTGGTTTTGTGTTTGCGAGTGGGGAGTGGGCCGAGCCCACTCGGCTGCCTAATGGATTCGTGAACAAGGTGTGGCCCAAAGGGCTTGTGTGACCGGTTATAATGTGCAATCGGGTTTTAGTGTGTAGTTTGGGCTCGTGCAACACATAACATACATACACACATAATGCACATAAACAAACATTCATTTAAAACCATATAATTCAGTTCTCATAAGCACGTAACGTTACATCTAAGCAAGTCTAAAGTTCGAGTTGTCACATTATCCCCAACTAATTGGAAATTTCGTCCCGAAATTTGGTATGCACTCACTGAGGAAGCTAGGTAAACTGTATTGTTCACTGGTTTTCCTGGGGTGTCACATCCTCCCCCCGTTGATCTGGAATTTCGTCCCGAAATTCCGAAGTAGTAGCTTCAGCCCGGTCCGTGATTTCAACTGGTTCCTCGACGAACTGCAACCGCTCTTCGATAGTGAGTTCCTTAAAAGGAATGATGAGGGTTTCATCTGATAGGCACTTCTTTAAGTTCGATACATGAAAGACATTGTGAACTGCCCCGAGTTCAGCTGGTAGGTTCAACTTGTAGGCTACTTTGCCGATTTTATCAATGATCTCGAATGGTCCGACATATCGCGGATTTAGTTTGCCCCGTTTGCCAAAACGTACCACACCCTTCCAGGGTGAGACTTTCAATAAAACCCGGTCCCCGACCTGAAATTCCAAAGGCTTTCTACGCTTGTCCGCGTAGGCTTTCTGACGGTCGCGCGCTGCCGCCATGCGTTGTCTTATTTGTGCAATCTTTTCTGTGACGTCCACTACAATCTCTGGACCCGTGATCTGACTATCCCCCACCTCTGCCCAACAGAGAGGTGACCGGCATTTACGCCCGTACAATGCCTCGAATGGAGCGGCTTGTATGCTGGTGTGATAACTGTTATTATATGAGAATTCCACCAAAGGGAGATGCTTTTCCCAGCCGTTGCCGAAATCGATGACGCATGCCCGAAGCATGTCTTCTAGAGTTTGGATCGTTCGCTCCGACTGCCCATCCGTCTGAGGATGATATGCTGTGCTCATGTCTAATCGTGAGCCGAAAGATTTGTGCATTGCTTGCCAAAGTTCTGACGTGAATCGTGCATCGCGATCCGAAATGATGGACGTGGGCACCCCGTGCCTCGAAACAACTTCTTTAAGGTAGACGTCTGCGAGAGTGGAGAACTTATCCGTTTCCTTTATAGGTAGGAAGTGTGCAGACTTGGTGAGTCGATCCACGATCCCATATGGTATCATTCCCACGCTGGGATCTAGGTAGGCCTGTAATGAAATCCATGGAAATTTCTTCCCATTTCCATTGAGGTATCTTAGGCTGCTGAAGTAGGCCAGCTGGTTTCTGATATTCAACCTTGACTCTTGCACAGGTCAAGCATTTTCCAACGTACGTAGCGATGTGGGCCTTCATACTAGGCCACCAATAAGTAGTGCTGATGTCGTGGTACATTTTATCTGACCCTGGATGTACCGAATAGCGAGACTTGTGTGCTTCGTCCATCACAAGTTCGCGTAGACCGCCATAAAGTGGGACCCAAATACGCCCCGTTACATAGTAGGCGCCGTCTGCCTTCTGTTCCATTTGCTGTCGTGAGCCGCGTAAGGCTTCAGCCTTGACGTTTTCGGGCTTCAATGCTTCTATCTGAGCATTTCGTATCTGTGCAGGAAGGCTAGACTGAATCGTAAGTTGTAGCGCTCGCACGCGCTTCGGTAGGGTGTCCTTTCGACTAAGGGCGTCAGCCACAACATTGGCTTTGCCTGGATGGTACTTGATAGCGCATTCGTAATCGTTCAGTAGCTCAACCCATCGCCGTTGACGCATGTTCAAATCCTTTTGCTTAAGAATATGCTCGAGACTCCTGTGATCGGTGTAAATCGTGCACCTGGTACCGTACAGGTAGTGTCGCCATATCTTAAGCGCGAAAACCACAGCTCCCAGCTCTAAATCGTGCGTCGTGTAGTTCCGTTCATGAATCTTGAGTTGACGAGAGGCATAAGCGATAACTTTATCCTGCTGCATCAATACGCAACCCAGACCCTGTATCGATGCGTCACAATATACTACGAAGTCATCTGTGCCCTCTGGCAATGAGAGGATAGGTGCACTGCAAAGTCTATCCTTTAGGTGCTGAAAAGCAGTCTCCTGGGGCTCTCCCCAGCGATAGGTGACACCCTTCTGTGTCAGTAGCGTAAGTGGCTGAGCAATCTTGGAGAAGTCTTTGATAAACCGTCTGTAGTAACCTGCCAAACCCAAGAATTGGCGTATTTCCGTTGGCGTTCGTGGTGCGGGCCAGTTTCTGATCGAATCTACCTTGGATGGATCGACATGGATCCCATCCTTGTTCACTACATGGCCTAGAAAGTGGACTTCACGAAGCCAGAAGTCGCATTTAGAAATCTTGGCGTACAGCTGTTCCTTCCGAAGGAGTTCCAATATAAGGCGAAGATGCTGCTCGTGTTCCTCCTGACTCTTGGAGTAAATCAGAATGTCGTCGATGAAAACAATGACGAACTTGTCAAGATAGGGTTTGCATACCCTGTTCATAAGGTCCATAAATACAGCAGGCGCGTTCGTTAACCCGAACGGCATGACAAGAAACTCGTAGTGACCGTAACGAGTTCTGAAGGCTGTCTTGGAGACGTCCTCATCCCGGACTCTCAGCTGATGATACCCTGACCTCAAATCTATCTTCGAATAGTAGCACGACCCTTGCAACTGGTCGAATAAGTCGTCGATGCACGGAAGAGGATAACGGTTCTTCACCGTCACCTTGTTGAGTTCACGGTAGTCGATGCACATCCTGAAGGTACCGTCCTTCTACTTCACGAAAAGTACTGGAGCTCCCCAAGGCGAAGAGCTTGGACGAATGAAACCCTTTTCCAAGAGCTCTTGTAGCTGCTTTGACAATTCTTCCAATTCAGTTGAAGCTAAGCGGTACAGTGTGTGAGCTATAGGTGCTGTCCAGAACTATAGGAATGAGGTCGGTAGGGAACGTCTGACCAGCGAGGATACAATTACAACCCTGAACTAAGTATAGCTTCTAGACTTTTATCATTAACTAACACTACGACATGTTGGGTGTTCAAGGGAGTTGGTGTATGATTTATCATTCGACTAACTTCAAGGACATATAATTGGTATTCACACCCGAATCAAACAATATAGTAACATAAGAGTCGACAAGAAGTAGCTTACCCATTATTACGTTAAGATCGTCCCTTGCATCACCCTGACCCATCCCAGACACACGGTCGTGGGCGTCATTGTTTCCATTGTTTCTCCCGCTGCTAGCCCCATTGCCGTTCCTGCTTCCATGGTCGTGGTTCTGGTTCTGGTTCCAGTTCAATTGTGGATAGTGTCTCTCATAGTGATCCTTTGTACTATACTGAAAACATTCTCTGAAACTTTGCTGCTGCCACTGAGCCTGTGGGGCTTGAAGCTGTTGTTCCTGACCTACAGGACGTGAGTTTCGACAATCCTTAGCTTCATGACCAATCTTAAGACATCTCTGACATCGTTCCTTGCGACACCGTCCACTGTGGTGTCTGTTACAATGGTTGCACCATGGGTGAATTCCTAGATATCTTTTCTGCCCATGATTACTAGTAAACTGCTGTCCGGGCCAATGGTAGTCATCCAAAATCAATCCCGTGCTCTGGTTTTCATCCCACTTGCGTTTGTTATCTCTAGAAGCACATGCAGTATCAGTCTCAGCACGCTTCGGTAGTTTGTTCTGTTCTACAGCCTGGTCTGTGAGACGATGAGCCAGTCGAGTGACTTGCTGGATAGTGCCAAGGTTAGCTGTGGTCATAAGACTCTGAATTTCGGGCACTAGACCCTTGAGATACAGTTCGATGCGCTTGGTGGGAGAGTCTACCATAGTAGGACAAAATGTGGCTAACTCGTTTGATCTCCTCGTATAAACTTCAATTTCAGACCCCACCATCTGTAGGTTGAGGAACTCTTCCTCTAGTTTGTGGATGTCTTCTCGACTACAAAACTCTTCCTTAATTAAATCCTTAAACTCGTTCCAGGGAGTGGCGTTAGCAGCTGCCAGCCCTAACATCTGAACCTGTGCTTCCCACCAGGTTAATGCAGCACCTTCGAGTGTCCTAGTAGCAAACTTTACTCTACGAGACTCAGGGCAATCATGCACCTCGAAGTCAGTTTCGAGCCTTACGAACCAATGGAGGAGTCCAACCGCTCCCTCCGTGCCGCTGAAGGTACCTGGACGACAGTCCATAAAATTCTTGAAAGTGCAGACTGGTTGCTGTGTTGGTTGACCTCCTGCTTGTGCGGCTGCAAGTGCCGCAGCAACTTGAGCTTGAACGAGAGCCTCTAGCTGGGCTTGAGTCATGCTAATTTGTCCAGACATGATCTTCATAGTAAAAGCAACGTAAGTAAAAGTGGTTCGCGAGTAGGGCGATGACAGAAAAGAGTAAGCACGTAGGGACTCTCATGCTATAGTATCATGTGTATCTAAGCGTAATGCGAGCAAAGTTCTAAGCAGTTCTAGCAATCAGGCAATAAACATAAACCTTATTACCTAAGATGTCGAGTCTTGCACGTGGAGCGAAGCGTCGTTGTGGATCGTCGAGAGCACTGTTCTGGTTATAGTCCGGTTTTAATAAAAACGTTTTTCCCATATTAAAACCAAGTTCTCTATAACCAATGGCTCTGATACCAATCTGTCACACCCCCAAAATCCCACACGCGGAGTACCACCGCTTGGAGGCGTGACATGACCAGGATCAAGCCATCAATCATATCAAACATAGCATTTTATAATAATAGTAGATACGACTGATGTTCAAAACCAAACGTTGTATATGTAGCGGAAGCATTAAATGTAATACCCAAAACATAAGTATCAATGGGTGAATGTAAAAGCGTTTAATAAGCATTCACGTGTTCTTGTCCACAACGACCCGCTTCTCCTCTGGTGCAAGCTCCAAGTATACCTAAGGTCCTGCAAGGCATGCAGCAAATAATCAACAAACTAGTTGAGCGAGTTCACAGAAAGTAAGTTTGTAATAATCATGCGTATGTTCATCTAATAAGGCTTCCCAAGCAAGAATATTCTATTGGTGAGGGATTCTCACGTTTATCTTTTGTAACGGGGCTTCCCATTATGGTACTTACTAGACTATTTCCAACCATGTGTTCTTCTTAAACCGAGAACAGGAATACGTACAGGGTCACGCAGAATTTACGTGACGTGCCCTTCCCCGAGGACAGTGGTACGTGTGGGGGCTACGCAGGATTTACGCAGCGTGTCCTTCCGACCCGGAAGACAGTAGGAGGTATTGGGTTACGCAGGATTTACGTAACATGTCCTCCCGACCCGGGAGACAAATGGCAATTACTGGGTTACGCAGGATTTACGTAACGTGTCCTGACTATCCTGAGGACGATGGTCTATAGTCTAGTGATTGCGTAAGTACGAGTAATCATTCCATATCAAATCATTCCAACCCAATTCCCACCCGGGAATCCCATGCCTTGGCTGTGTGAACTCACCTTGGTTTGCTCGGCAGATACACAAGTAAAAGGTTCTTGAACTAAGATGGTCAACCTCGTCCTAACAGGGTTACCACACGAGTCAGGTTTTGACTAAGGTAAACACGTATGCATCACATAAGTTAACACGTAGCACGTAAGACAGTCAAGAGTATAACCATGAAATCATACTAGTGTGTCTACACTATTAGCCCACTATTAGCCCAAAGCAAACGGCCCAATATATAACTAATTCAACAGCATAAGCGGCCCAACCATATGATACATAATTGGCTTGTGCGGTCCATAAGGGTTGTGCGATTTGGATTGGGCTTGAGGCCCAATCGGTTAAACAAACGTTGTATAGCATGAACAATCCGGTACCCCTTTGTGCGAGTGAACCGGGTGGTGCGATTAAGATTAGCCCAAACAGATAAGCAGTCCAATAACATAACAGTCATAAGTCCAATTATTTGGCCCAAACGATTGGGCTCGTGACAGTGAAAGCCCAAAACAGTGTACGTGCAAAGGTGGTCTCGAGTCGCAACCGGCGATCTCGAGTCGCAACCGAGAGTTACGAGTCTCAGCAGGAGATTACGAGTCGCAACAGGAGGTTGCGAGTCGCAATGGTGATTTCGGCTCATCATGGTCCGGTTACGAGTCGCAACGGGACTCGCAACCATGGTTCCGGCTGATGTTGTTGTGTGGTCTCGGGTGGGGTACCGACTCGCAATTAGTGATTCCGAGTCGCAACCGTGTGTGTGTAACTGGTTTCCATAATTCCTGCAACAATCATTCCGTGATTCTAGCAAACAACTTAGGCAGTTTCGGAAATCAGATCAAACAATGTTTATTCAGCATTCAATCATATTCATCACACCTTCACAATCATCATCATTAGCATATTCATAACAGCATCAAACAACTAATCGGATTAGCACACCAATCTAAACCGAGTCATAAACATATCATCGGACTAGCATGCAACCTAACCGATTATCATTCATACAAAACCTGATTATATTTATCATCACAACAATCAATCCGAGGGCCAAGCATAACAACATAATCTAATCGGCCCTAGTTTATTGTCATGCAACTCTAACCGGTTTAATCTAAGCATGTAATCATAACATCACTTAACACGAAAGCATAAACAAAACACTAACCGATTACGAGTGAAGAAGGGTGATCCGAACAAGAGGATGATCGGATGGTCTTGTGCCGTCGGGTTCCAAGTAAAACGAGAGGGAGAGAAATCGCCTAGGGTTTGTGCGTGTGTGGTGTTTTTGCAAAACAACCAAAATCAAACCCTCACATGTGGTTTTGTGTTTGCGAGTGGGGAGTGGACCGAGCCCACTCGGCTGCCTAATGGATTCGTGAACAAGGTGTGGCCCAAAGGGCTTGTGTGACCGGTTATAATGTGCAATCGGGTTTTAGTGTGTAGTTTGGGCTCGTGCAACACATAACATACATACACACATAATGCACATAAACAAACATTCATTTAAAACCATATAATTCAGTTCTCATAAGCACGTAACGTTACATCTAAGCAAGTCTAAAGTTCGAGTTGTCACAAGATATACCCAAAACCACTTTTCGAACTCGATACGGCCACTATAAGTTCGTTGTTATGCATTTTGGTCTAACCAACGCACCTGCGGTTTTTATGGATCTGATGAATCGCGTGTGTAAGCCTTATCTTGACCGTTTCGTCATCGTATTCATCGACGATGTCTTGATTTATTCCAAATCGAAAGCCGAACACGCACAACATCTACGTTTGGTTCTCGAATTACTCCAGGGGAACCAACTCTATGCCAAGTTCTCCAAGTGTGAATTCTGGCTGGAGGAGGTTCAGTTCCTGGGTCACATCGTTAATAGTCAAGGTATTCATGTCGATCCCGTGAAGACTGAAGAAGTTAAGAGCTGGATTACGCCTAAGAACCTGTCCGAAGTTCGTTCTTTTCTCGGACTAGCGGGCTATTATCGACAATTTATCGAAGGATTCTCTAAGATCGCTGTGCCGCTTACCGCTCTTACACATAAGGACAGGTCTTTTGTTTGGGGAACCGAATAAGAGTCTGCTTTTCAAACCCTCAAGCATATGCTTTGCAATGCTCCTGTACTCACATTGCCCGACGGAAACAACGATTTCATTGTCTATTGTGATGCTTCCAACCTTGGTCTTGGCTGTGTTCTCATGCAACGGGATAAGGTTATAGCTTACGCATCTCGTCAGCTCATAATCCACGAGAAGAACTATACAACCCATGATCTCGAGCTAGGCGCAGTTGTTTTTGCATTGAAGATTTGGCGACACTACCTGTATGGTACCAAGTGTACGATCTTCACCGATCACAGGAGTTTACAACACATCTTTAATCAGAAGGAACTTAACATGCGTCAACGCCGATGGGTAGAACATCTTAACGATTACGACTGTGAGATTCGTTATCACCCAGGCAAGGCAAATGTTGTTGCCGACGCGCTCAGCAGACGGAGTTACTTGCTCAGTATTCGCAATACCCAAGCCCAGCATAATCTCGAAACCCTCATCCGCGAAGCCCAGCATGCTTGTTTTAACGAACGCACCTTGAAGAAAGAGAGGATTTACTACGATGGAGCTCAGCTTGTAAGCAAAGCAAATGGAATTTTCTATTATCTAGACCGAATTTGGATCCCTAAACGGACCGATTTGCGAAAGATTATAATGGACGAAGCCCACAAATCCCGCTACTCAATTCATCCCGGTGCCGATGAAATGTATCAGGACCTTCGTTACAAGTACTGGTGGCCGGGCATGAAACGGGATATTGCTCTCTATGTTGGAAGTTGCCTAACCTGCGCAAGAGTTAAGGCTGAACATCAACGACCTTCTGGCTTACTCGAACAACCTCCAATCCCTATATGGAAGTGGGAGATTATAGCTATGGATTTCATAACCAAACTTCCGCCCACGCCATCAGGTCACGACAGCATTTGGGTTATAGTTGATCGTCTGACCAAATCAGCCCACTTTTTGCCAATACGGGAAGACTACAAGGTAGAACGACTAACCCAAATCTACACCGACGAGATCATTTGTAATCATGGTACGCCTCTTGACATCATTTCAGACCTTGATGCTCGGTTTACTTCGCGATTGTGGGAAACATTTCAAGCAGCTCTTGGTACGTCGCTTAATCTAAGTACCGCATTCCACCCCCAAACCGACGGACAGACTGAAAGAACGATCTGTACTCTTGAAGACATGCTCCGCGCGTGTGTCATAGACTTCGGTGGTAGTTGGAACAAATACCTACCGTTAGTCGAATTCTCGTACAACAACAGCTATCATGCCAGCATCCAAATGACACCATTCGAGGACTTATATGGAAGAAGATGTCGTTCGCCTATTGTATGGCACGAGATCGGTCATTCGCAACTAACCGGTCCCGAGTTACTACAAGAAACGACTGACAAAATCCTGCAGATTCGAGACAACTTGTCGAAAGCCAGGGATAGACAGAAAAGTTACGCCGATAGAAGACGCAAGCCCCTTGAGTTTGACGTTGGCGACTACGTACTCCTAAAGGTATCACCTTGGAAGGGTGTGGTCAGATTCGGAAAGAAAGGGAAACTAGCGTGTTGGTGCATTAATATGTCTGCTGACTACGTCTTATTAAGTCTTATGTCTAGATAGGTTAAACGAGTGCAGATGAGTGTTTATATTAGGGTTTGTATAGTTTAAACATCCCTGTCTGTTTGAAATCATGCTTACCGTTTGAAGCATGAGTGTCCATTTGAACATGTCAGGTCGTTTGAACAGTGTCCGTTTGAAGAAGACATGTCTCGTTTCAAACGGAAGGGTAGGTGTCTATAAATAGGAGTTCATTTGAAACGGACAGGAGGTGAGATATGTGTGTGTGAGCGAAGGTGCTGCCGGATTTCTGTCAAGATCATTGTAAAAGCTCACAATCAGTAATAGAAAGAAAGATTGAAAAGAACAAGCTATTTTTGACTTGGTTTACTTTGATTCCGCCTCTGTAAACTAAGATGAACTACTTTTACTAACGTTTAAGGTCACTGGAACGGTCCAACAAGTGGTATCAGAGCTCAGGACGAGGAGTTCATACCAAATTCAGCTTGAAATCACCGGATTTTCTCACTTCTACCTTTCTTTTCTGATTTGAACTAGGTGTCACGGAAAAATGGCTTGAAACGTTCACATATCAAACGAAATACACTATTAACTAATCCTTGAAAGTTTGGAATCAAAATTCGACGTAAAAGTGATAAAAATGGATTAAAAACAGGGTTCTGTTTGAACGAAGAATACTTTCGTTTGAAACTATCGTTTGAAAACAGACCTTTCGTTTGAACATTAGTTTAAAACTGACATTCCGTTTGAAAATAATGGATTCCATTTGAACTTATCGTTTGAAAGTGGTGTATTTCAAACGATCAGGACAGCTTTCGTTTGAAATTGTTTCGTTTGAAATTGTATCGTTTGAAATTGTATCGTTTGAAACCATTTTATTTGAGACCATATCGTTTGAAACCATACTGTTTGAAAGCATTCCGTTTGAATCTGTAATTTTTCAAAATCAAAAATATTTCTAAGTGTTTGCTGATTTTTCAGGTACATTCACGATGGATGATATATTTTGAACCCATTCAGCGATATGTACGCATTTGCAGGAAATACTGGAAACGATGATACATCGTCAAGCAATACAAACGAGAACCCGCCAAAAGAAAAGAAAAGGGAAGCTTGGGAATCGAAAAGTGCTTTTGGAACATTCAATAAACCCCCAAAGCTTATGGCTATCGAGGAGTACAGTCGGTGGTCCAGAAAGTTTGAAGATTGGATGATGGCTTTTGCATTTCCAAGTTGGAAAAGTTTGAAGAACGGATATGAGAATGGAAACAAGAATGGTGAAGCATTAACATCGTCTGATGAGATTGATTCGTTTGTAGCCGAACAAAAATGTGTGGCTTTGTTGTTCCAGTCTGTTCGGGAAGACATCATTTCTTTGATTGATTATTCAAATGCTAAAGATCTGTGGAACAAACTTAGAGCAAAATGTTTAGGAAGCGAGGAAATTGTGAAAAACAAACGAAAGCTTCTTAGAAAAGAATTTGATCTTTTTGCATGTCTGAAAAACGAGTCGGTTTGTAAAATGATAGAAAGGTTCGGTCATCTGAAGCTGGAATTAGCAAGACATGGTATCAAATATTCTGATGAAGAACTTGTTGACAAACTGTTCGATTCATTACCAGACTAGATGGATTGGAGATATTATGCGCTGATGTTGAAGAACACTATTGCTCCTTGTCACACCCCAACCGATGGCGGAAACATCGGGATGAGACGAAGTGTGTATAGATTGCTAGAGACTTCATAACACTATGTGACAATATTTAATTAAATTCAAATTTCATTGCGATACTAAATTGTCATACAAGATTCAAATAGAAATAACAACATTGTTTCAAATTGTAACATAACAATAAAAGATAGATTAATCTAGGTGTGTATCTAGCCCACCCTAAATCTCGTTTCATCATGTCCATACTTCATCACTTAACCTGCAACATGTATTAAAATAGAGTTCAATGCAAAAGCAAAGGCGATTATACAAGTTTATTTACATAGCATAATAGAATAAAAACTCATATCCAACATGTTACATAGTGAATAAATTTACTAGCAATGCAATTTTGGCGTACTATATGATCAAACCCATGAATACAACGCATAAAATAGCCTAATCCCAATAGTTTAGCGGGGTGGTAATGTTTAACTTAACAATACCCACAAGAATAACGGGCGGGACGTCAATCCTATAGCGCTATAATTGTTAAGGTGGGCTAGCAAAGTTAATGAGCATATAACGTTCCAAATCGTTCATAGAGCATACAAGCATAGCAAATATTCATAATAGTTTCATGTCACGTTCATAGATAGAGTATGTTTTGTTTAAGCATAAAAGTTGTTTTGAATAGGTATACATGTTGCATCCCAAAGTGTAAAGGGGAAAAAGGGATCGAGTATACTCACGGTTTACAAGTCTTGACTTGAAGGTCCGAGAGTAAGTTTGGAGTGGATTAAGTTGGAGCACCTAGCCCTTCTACACGGGGAAACATAGGTGTGTGAGTTTGGCGTTCAACGGAAGATTATAAATTTGGAGTTTAACATAACATGAAGTATGATATTAAAAATAATCATCTTCAACTTATAACTCTTATAGACACTATGTAACCACTAGGGTTATATTGTATTTCATGGGTAGTACACCCATTAGAATCATATCGAGACTTTAGGTCTTAGATGATATCCTACTACTTTAACATATAAACACAAGTTTAACATTAAAGGTTTGAATGGGGGTATATACATTTAGGTTAAGTATTACGTATTATTTAGTCCAATAATTCATGTAGGAGGTAGAAGATTAGGATCTTCGTTTAGGCACCTCGAGTTAACATGGATGTCAAGTATGGGGTAGGAAGACAAGCTTCCATTTAGGAACCCCTTGAACGTTCACCACTTCACTTGATGTAAAGACAACCAAGGAGGGTCAAGAACTAGGATTAATACAAATATGTAAATAATCTAAACTAAGAGAAATCGTCAAATCAAGTGAGGATTTTATGTTGGAGCAACGCAAGTTGTTCCATAATCACTCTACATCAAGATCTAAGCTCGAACATGACTTGTGGGTAAAATACCCTAATCAAAACAGAAAGTTATGAGGTTTAATCCTCTGATTTCAAGTGTCTCAACCTTGTTTTTAAGCTTAACCAACCATGAGATAGGTTGTAAGCATTGGGACATAGGTATGAGATGTGTTAGACACAAGTTGGATAAGTTTAAACAAAGATTTCATGAAAACAAAAACAATCAGTGGACTTTGGAGCCTTTTTGCCGGAGTTCCAGGGACTTATTTACTGTGAAAAACTCATGGACTCAAAGTTAAGGTCAAACCAAGCACATAGGAAAAAGAATGAGCAAAAACGAACAAGAAACGAGTGAGATATGCTCACTTTTGTGAAGATGCAACAATCTGCTCGAACTTTCTGAATAACACAAATTTGGGACTGATTTGGAGGTTTGAGAGTGTTTAGAAAAGTGAAAATAGCTTGGATTAGGATTGGTATTTATAGGGAAAAAGTTAGGTTAAGTTTAGGTTAGTATTTAATGCCAAAATCGTGTTTAAAACTCAAAAAAGATGTCAAAATCGCGCTCAAACAGACCTGCTGGAGGGTCTGTTCGCGCTGATCAGGCTTGAGTGAGGGAGCGCTTAAGAATTAAATGTGCTGAATAGAAACCATGTGAAGGCAGTGGTGGAGTGGTGTGCGCGTGTGTGTTTAAGTCGGGTGACCCGGGTTCGAATCCTGGCAACCGCTTTTTATTGTTTTGATTTTTTTAAAACAGTTTCAATAATTGCAGAATCAGTCCCTGAAGTTTAGTTAACTGAATTAACTAGGTTTTAAACTCCACTAGCTAGAATCCATTAACTAGTTTAAAATAATGTAAAAGAAAATTAACTTTGCAAATGATTAACTAATTAACTAAATAAATAACTATTTTAATAATTAAAATAAAAAAAAGAAAAAAAATGTTTCAACGGTAGTCTAATTCACGAAAATTTTCCGAGGTTTCAAAAATAAGGATCTAAAATTTAAAAACGAGTCGGATTTTGGGAATCAAATTTGACGGATGTTACAGTCTCCCCTACTTTAGGAGATTTCGTCCTCGAAATCTAAGAGGAAGATTTTTGAAAAGATGACATCTAAAGATTCAAAATAGAGTATAGATGAGACTTGATCATAATGTTTGTATAAGAAAATTGTTTTCATGAATGTGTCACATAGCATATAGTTTTCAAATAATTTCACATAGCGTAACATGAGTTTTCACATAGTGTAACATGTAAAATGAAAGTAACGTTCAAATATAAAGTTTAATTGAGAACAAAAAAGAGTTGGTAACTACGAAGAAGAGTTGGTCAACTAAGTGTGTTTACACGTAAGTAAGAATGGAAGATAGTTTAAAGCAAGGAAGTATTTTAGGTTTCGAATGTTTAAACAGACTTGATTACAAGCTGGGTTCGTATAAAAGACAAAGGATAACAGAGAATAGTGGGGGTATAAAAGGGAACGATTGACTCTAATAGATGAATGTGAGTATAGGAATGCCATAAGCATCTGATAAACGAAAGTAGTGTGTTAAGAATGAGGTCTCGTCGCGGATAATCAGATATAATGCGTTTGTGAGTTGTTTAAAGTTTGAATTAGGTCCAAAAGGTCTGCAAAACACTGAATTTCTCACGGCACGTTTTACGAAAGTTTGGTAACATGGTGAAAACACTTATATATATAGGATGTACCAGCGGCGTATCCACCATGTTTCGACCATATTACGTCCGTTTCGTATTCGGTGTCATGTTACGTTCCGTGTCTTACCATTCGCAGTAGTACACTCTATGGTTCTCATACGCCCATCGCTATAATCCCGTGTGCACCCGCGATTATATTGATTGACGCATGATCCGCATAGCTTGTACTAGTTGAGTATGAATCAGGGTATACATAAATTTTGAAAATAAAAATTGTATGTGTAGAGAAGTGTAGTATATAAGTGTGTTTGTGTTCCAAATAGTATAAGACCAACGCAAGCGAATCCCTCGTGTTTCATTTGCGTACAGGTGCGAGTGTATAAACTTTGTATATAACTAAGGGCATGAGCATAGCATAAGTTTAAGTATGAATACGCATGTGAGTATAAACGTTAAACATCAGAATAAGAGCACGAGTATGAGTATAAATATAAGCATAAGCATAAATGTGTAAATATGCATATAAGTATAAATGTAAAATGCATGAGCACGAGTGTGAATTTGAATATAATATGAGTGTAATGGCATGAGCGTAAATATGAGTATAAATGTGAATATGTATATAATTGTAAACATAAGTATATGAGTATAAATGTAAGTATAAACGTAAATTACATGAGTACGAATATAAGTGTAAACATAAGTGTATGAGTATAAATGTAAGTTTAAACGTAAATTGTATGAGTATAAATATGAACATGAATATAAGAGTAAACATAAGTGTGTAATTATGAATGAAAGGTGTGAGTAGGAACATAAGTGTAAACATGATTGTATAAGTATGAATAAAATGTATAGGTATGAATATAAGGGTAGACATAAGATGTATAAGTACGGATATGAATATGAGTGTAAGAAATAATGGTTTTGTATATGGTATTAATCGAAATATACGAATTTAAGCACGTAAAAGATTAAGAAGGTTCGAGTAAAAAGGAGAAGAAAACGAGTGGTATGCGTGTGATTGTTTGAGATATACACTAAAACATGTAAGATGATGTGCGTATATAGTTGTTTGAGCAAACTGTGAGGTTAAAATAGATTGAGTTGTCATGGAATGTAAAATCTAGTTTGTAAAAGTAAAGGGAGTATAAAACATCCATTGACTATGTGAATTTTACCTTGTAGACGAATGGGAATGCTACTATGGTTTTAGAAGGAATGATATAGTTGAAAATCGTTGGTTTCTATGAAGTTTGCTTGCCCACGTGTTTAGAATTTAATTGACGTATCGAGTGAGGTTTTGAAAAGTTCTAGGGATTAATAAGTTTGTATTGTTTTAAGTAACTTTGCATAAGAAAAATTGAAGTTTAGAGATTCTTGTGAAAAATTTGTTCCTTAGAAAAAAAGAATTTGGTATATGAACTTAGTGTTTGTTGAAAAGCGTCTTTTAATAAAATGTTTTATTGATTTTGAAAGAAGTTTTTATAAATGTTTGAATAATATTTGTAATGTTTTATAGGCGTGTGCAAAAGGTTGGTTTGATTCCCAATTGAAAATAAGAATCTCTAGTTTAATGTTGCGAGCGTGTTTTAATAGTTACATTGAAATTTCGTAGGCGATGGATTTATTACCAGACTGACTAAGTTGATGAGTAGTATTTCGTGAAAGTTTGAATATATTGGAGAACAAGCGTCTATGAAAAGTTAAGAATTTTGTGTATGTGAGCTATACGAAAATAGATGGTAGGGTGAGAATTTTTTTTTTTTTATAAATAATGCATTTTGAAATAATTAGAGGTTTGACTAATGATAAACGTTTTAAGTATAAACATGATCGGGTTTACATAATATAGCCTATTAAAAGAAAGTATCGGTATCGATCACCTAGGCCAGGGAATCGCCCCAATTCTTTGGCGAGGTCGTTGTAAGATGAGAAAAGAAGCGGAGTTAATCGTCGAGGTAAGGAAATCACTCCTATCTTGATGATATGTCTCCACTCGTTGTTGCAATAAGGTAAATAAAAGCACGTGAAATTTATGCATACTAATAATGTATAATCGTATGAAAAGTAATAGCATGATATATGCGCAAAAGTGAAATCTCAAAAATAGCTCAAAATTGGCAAGAGAGAGTTTCATTGTAAAAGATCGAAAATAATAAAGCGTAAGTTCGATAAAAAGAGACTTGGATGGTTCCAAAATGGAACGTTGACTAACCAAAGTGGTCGAAAGGTCATTTGAAATTGAAGAGCATGCTTTGGCCTAATAGGTGGTATACTCTGGCCGACAAGTCGGTTAACGGTATTCACCCTTCCGGTTACTACATGCCCCAATTCAATCGAAAATTCGAGACTTTGCGAGATTTATGTAAAATCAAGGAGTGGGACTAGTCGACTAGATGCGGGTTTCACCCCTAGCTTGACGAGTTCGTACCCTAAGTGTGGTTGGTACTCGTTGGGTCAAAATTTAATTTCGACACGTTAACGAGGGTCCACTAGAAATTGAATTTGAAATTTGAAATTTGAAATTTGAAATTTCCATTAAGATGTGGATTTCACTCCTAACTTAATGGTGTAATTTCGTGCAACAAAATGAAATCAAGCGGGATGAGAGTTGTTTACCAAATTGTGGGTTTCACGCCTATTTTGGTAAACTCGTCTCTTTTGTACAATATGAGTGTTGTCGGATTTAGATTACTCGAGTAAAATGTAAGAGGAAAAGTGTATGTTGAAGATTAAACAAACAAGTATAAACGTGTCAAGAATGGCACATAAAGAATGAAATATTAAAACAAATATTAACACATAATAAAACAAGTATTAACACATAAGAATAGCATATCAAGTATTAACACATAAGTGGCATATACGTTTAAAAGATAAAAAGAGGATAAATAAGGAGTAATTAAAGTAGCATGCAAGTAGTCTCGAGCAAAACGTAGAAATAAGGATCTAAAACTATAGACTAGGTAAAAGCATTCCTACTTTTCCTAATTCCCTATAGTTATGGCTCTGATACCAATCTGTCACACCCCAACTGATGGCGGAAACATCGGGATGAGACGAAGTGTGTATAGATTGCTAGAGACTTCATAACACTATGTGACAGTATTTAATTAAATTCAAATTTCATTGCGATACTAAATTGTCATACAAGATTCAAATAGAAATAACAACATTGTTTCAAATTGTAACACAACAATAAAAGATAGATTAATCTAGGTGTGTATCTAGTCCACCCTAAATCTCGTTTCATCATGTCCATACTTCATCAGTTAACCTGCAACATGTATTAAAATAGAGTTCAATGCAAAAGCAAAGGCGAGTATACAAGTTTATTTACATAGCATAATAGAATAAAAACTCATATCCAACATGTTACATAGTGAATAAATTTACTAGCAATGCAATTTTGGCATACTATATGATCAAACCCATGAATACAACGCATAAAATAGCCTAATCCCAATAGTTTAGCGGGGTGGTAATGTTTAACTTAACAATACCCACAAGAATAACGGGCGGGGCGTCAATCCTATAGCGCTATAATTGTTAAGGTGGGCTAGCAAAGTTAATGAGCATATAACGTTCCAAATCGTTCATAGAGCATATAAGCATAGCAAATATTCATAATAGTTTCATGTCACGTTCATAGATAGAGTATGTTTTGTTTAAGCATAAAAGTTGTTTTGAATAGGTATACATGTTGCATCCCAAAGTGTAAAGGGGAAAAAGGGATCGAGTATACTCATGGTTTACAAGTCTTGACTTGAAGGTCCGAGAGTAAGTTTGGAGTGGATTGAGTTGGAGCACCTAGCCCTTCTACACGGGGAAACATAGGTGTGTGAGTTTGGCGTTCAACAGAAGATTATAAATTTGGAGTTTAACATAACATAAAGTATGATATTAAAAATAATCATCTTCAACTTATAACTCTTATATGACACTATGTAACCACTAGGGTTATATTGTATTTCATGGGTAGTACACCCATTAGAATCATATCGAGACTTTAGGTCTTAGATTATATCCTACTACTTTAACATATAAACACAAGTTTAACATTAAAGGTTTGAATGGGGGTATATATATTTAGGTTAAGTATTACGTATTATTTAGTCCAATAATTCATGTAGGAGGTAGAAGATTAGGATCTTCGCTTAGGCACCTCGAGTTAACATGGATGTCATGTATGGGGTAGGAAGACAAGCTTCCATTTAGGAACCCCTTGAACGTTCACCACTTCACTTGATGTAAAGACAACCAAGGAGGGTCAAGAACTAGGATTAATACAAATATGTAAATAATCTAAACTAAGAGAAATCGTCAAATCATGTGAGGATTTTATGTTGGAGCAACCCAAGCTGTTCCACAATCACTCTACATCAAGATCTAAGCTCGAACATGACTTGTGGGTAAAATACCCTAATCAAAACAGAAAGTTATGAGGTTTAATCCTCTGATTTCAAGTGTCTCAACCTTGTTTTTAAGCTTAACCAACCATGAGATAGGTTGTAAGCATTAGGACATAGGTATGAGATGTGTTAGACACAAGTTGGATAAGTTTAAACAAAGATTTCATGAAAACAAAAACAATCAGTGGACTTTGGAGCCTTTTTGCCGAAGTTCCAGGGACTTATTTACTGTGAAAAACCCATGGACTCAAAGTTAAGGTCAAACCAAGCACATAGGAAAAAGAATGAGCAAAAACGGACAAGAAACGAGTGAGATATGCTCACTTTTGTGAAGATGCAACAATCCGCTCGAACCTTCTGAATTAACACGAATTTGGGACTGATTTGGAGGTTTGAGAGTGTTTAGAAAAGTGAAAATAGCTTGGATTAGGATTGGTATTTATAGGGAAAAAGTTAGGTTAAGTTTAGGTGAGTATTTAATGCCAAAATCGTGTTTAAAACTCAAAAAAGATGTCAAAATCGCGCTCAAACAGACCTGCTGGAGGGTCTGTTCGCGCTGATCAGGCTTGAGTGAGGGAGTGCTTAAGAATTAAATGTGCTGAATAGAAACCATGTGAAGGCAGTGGTGGAGTGGTGTGCGCGTGTGTGTTTATGTCGGGTGACTCGGGTTCGAGTCCTGGCATCCGCTTTTTATTGTTTTGATTTTTTTAAAACAGTTTCAATAATTGCAGAATCAGTCCCTGAAGTTTAGTTAACTGAATTAACTAGGTTTTAAACTCCACTAACTAGAATCCATTAACTAGTTTAAAATAATGTAAAAGAAAATTAACTTTGCAAATGATTAACTAATTAACTAAATAAATAAATAACTATTTTAATAATTAAAATAAAAAAAAAAGAAAAAAAATGTTTCAACGGTAGTCTAATTCACGAAAATTTTCCGAGGTTTCAAAAATTAGGATCTAAAATTTAAAAACAAGTCGGATTTTGGGAATCAAATTTGACGGATGTTACACTCCTGAAAATTTGAAACTGGATTTGGTGATTCAGAGACTTGAAAGTCACGAACTGGAACTGAAGAAGACGTACAAAGTCAATCACTCATCCTATCAACAAAATCTGGATCTATACTATCCAAAAAGCATGATGCCGAAAGCTACTTCTCCTAAGACTGCATTTTCAGCTGAGAATGTTACTTCAGCAAGCAAAGAAAGTCAAAGCAGTCAAAGCAGTGGAAGTCACAGTGGTTATCACAGTGGATCTTCATCTTCTGCAAATCATTCTGATGCAAAGTTTTCATGCAACATCGCAATAGATTTGAGGAATGCACATAATTTTGACGAGGAGTCGGCTAAGCAACAAAATGGTATTCTTGGCGTCTGTGTTGGAATCGTATGAAGGGTTGGTAGCTGGTAAGATCGGGAACACAAATCTGACAAAGGAAGATTATGATCAGATAGATCCCAAAGAAATGGAGCTGAACGATATTCGTTGGGCTATGGCAAGTGCTGTTCGTCGAGCACAAAGTTTTATGAAAATTACCAGGAGGAAGACGATCGGTGGTCCATCTACCAAGCTGGGGTTCGATAAATCCAAAGTGACATGCTTCAAGTGTAAGCAGAAGGGTCACTTCAAACGCGAATGCAGAAATGCTTATGCTGATGAGTCGGGGAATCCTTTCAAAGATGATTACTACAAGAAGGCGATTTATCACCAGAATAAATCTGAGCCACCTAGATTGAAGCAGGCTAAAGATAACAGAGACAAATCTAGAGCTCTTGCGGTGATCTACGATGATGAGGGGTATGATTGGAGCAAAGAAGTTCTACCGGAGGAAGATGCGCTTGGTTATGCGTTTATGGCGAAAAATGAACCTATTCCATGGAAAGACAATCGTACTGAAGAGCAGAAGTATAGATATAGAAAAATGATTGCTGAAAACAAGATCATTAGATTGTCTGGTATCTATTCGGAAGCAAAGCGAGCGAGAAGATGGGATCCGGACAGAGAGTGTTATCTTGATCCGTATGGAAACATTACGATCGATGACAAAACACTGGATATCGAAGCTATCATCAAGGAGTATAAAGAAGAGGATGAGTATTGGCAAAACAAATGGTGGGGAACTCCAACCGAGAAAATGAAAGAAGAGGAGAAAGAGAAAAAGGAGAAAGAAGAGATCGAGAAAGCAAAGAAGATTGATACTGGCATTATCGATACAATGCAGGAGTTAACTGCAGAGAACCTGGGAAAAATGGCTGACAAAGTGCTGGCTGCTAAAGCACTAAAGGTAGACTCTAACTACGTGTCTGAGTCAAAAGGCCAGGTCAGTCCAAATTCATCAACGAATGCGTCAGGTAAAAAGATCAAAGGAAATGCTGATTGCAAAAATTGCAACAAAGAGTGCAAATTTTGTAACACTGTCACGTATCTCAACGACGAGAAAGTTAAAAATCTGACAGCAAAGGTCAAAAGCGTTGAGGATCAAATTCTTGGTCGTGACAAAACAGTTAAAGCTTCAACTGAACGGATTAGAGAATTAACTGCTAAAATTGAAACTGATAAAATTGAACATGAAAAGGTTAAAAATGAAAATGAAAGATTAATTCTCGAAAACCGTCAGATTTCTGAAAATTTTGAAAAACTCAAAAGCACTGTGAAAGATAGTGATGATCGAAATGGTAAAACTTTTAAAGAAAACGAACATTTAAAAGCAGTGGTAAGAATCAAAGAAGAACTAATCAACAAACAACTGGATGAAATCGCTAATTTGAAACTTAAGGTTCAAGAGGCTGAAATTGAAAACGAGCGAATCCAGTTGAAGCTTAACAGTTATAGCTCCGCAAGCTTTGTGTTGCAGCACATTGTTCCCAAACCCATCGGGAAAAACAAAGCTGGCGAAGACGTGTATTCTGATGGAACCGGGGTGGGTTTTCACAAAGTTCTACCGCCGATTTTGCATAATTACACGAAAAAAGGAATCTGGGTTGGTTGAACTTGAGGAAGTAAGTGAAGTTAAACTTCCAGAGAACAGTGATGTCACATTCACATCTTCCAATGACGATAGTGTCCAAAATGATATTGTAAAAGGTGTTGTTGAAAATGTGCTTAAAACGGATAGTGACACTACTGAGGAAGATGGGTGTTTCTTGGACAAATACATTCCGAAACAAAAGTCCAAGAACAACTTAAATGAAGAATTATATCTTGTCATGTACAAGATGTTGGGATCAGATAAGTTGTTTTCGGATTCAGAGTTTCCGATCGAGAATGTAAACGTGAACAAATTGACAAATGTTTTCAAACTGGTCGAAATTGAATTGTCAGTAGTGAACAATCTGAGTCAAAAGAAAAGAAAAATGAGGTTTGAGAAAGAAAAGGTTTACACCAAGAAATCTGTTAATCCACCACGTGTTTATAATAACAACAGAAACAACTGGTCAGGTGGTTATCAGGGGGGGTAAATCGTATCAGAAATGGAATGTTCAAAACAAGAGATTTGTTGAGAAGAAAAAGTTTATGAACAGTTCGAGTTCACTTGCTGATGAAGAAAAAGAATTTTTTTCAAAATCTAACAAAGAGTTCTTTGAGAAAAGAGCTTCTCAGTCTCAGTTTGAGGTCACAAGTCGAGTGGCTGATACTCGAACTTGTTTCAGATGTAATCAAATTGGTCACATTGCACGAAAGTGTACCAGTGAGAAGCCTAAGACTGAAACTGTGAAGACTCCACAGAAGAAAGGTGATGTGAAGGGTAAAACACCAATCGTTGTTGAGAAAAAGAGTGTGAAAAATGAACCCGTAAAGAAGTTGGTAACTAAAAACGACAAATTTTACAAAAGGGTTGCATTCTCTCAACAAATTTGGAAACCAAAAGTTGAGAAGAAAATTTCAACTTCTGAGGTGAAAAAGGCTGAAGAATCAATTACGGTTGATTATGATGCAAACTTTCCACCTCTCAAGGCTGAAAATTTCAAAATTCAAATTGCGAGAGTCAAGGTTACACCTAAGGCTGATGAGGCCTGGGTGGACTCCATGTTTGACTAAGTAGTTTAAATTGCCGGAGCTTCCTGGATCGCGAAGCATGAATCGGCATCTTTCTTGAAGTTGTTTAAGTGATGATTTGTTATGTGCAGGATCTTCCAAAACTTGTATCCAGATGGATCATGGATAGTGGAGCATCAAGACATATGACAGGGAAGACCGCGTTACTGTATGATGTAAGAAACATTAATGGTGGTTACGTTGGTTTTGCGGGTAATCAAGGAGGAAAGATTATAGGTGAAGGAACGTTATCCAATGGGATTGTAATGTTTGAGAGAGTTAACTACATCGCTGAGCTGGAGAACAACCTGCTGAGTATCTCCCAGATTTGTGACAGGATGTATACTACTCACTTCACTGACAAAGAATGTTTGATCTTGAAACCGGGATTTGTGATACCTGAGGAATGGATCATCATGAGGGCACCAAGAGTCAATGATATGTACGTGTTGGACATGAGTGTAGCTACTACAACCACGGGTCAGGCTCATTGTTTTGTGTCCAGAGCAACTGAGAAAGAATCAAGATTATGGCACCGAAAGATGGGGCATATTCACCTAAGGAAGATGAATCACTTGGTGCATAATGATTTGGTGACAGGAGTTCATGTCAAAGGTTTTCATCTGGAAGGGGAGTGCATAAGCTGTGTCAAAGGCAAACAGAAGAAAAAGTCACACCCTACAAAGCAAGTCAATTCAGTTTCGAGACCATTGGAGAGACTTCACATGGATTTGTTTGGTCCAGTGAATGTCAAGAGTTTAACAGGAGATTATTACTGTTTGGTCGTGACTGATGATTATTCCAGATTTTTGTGGGTTTCATTCTTGAAATCGACAGACGAAACATTTGACAGTTTGATGGCGTTGTTTAAGAGAATTGAGAATCTGTACCAGAGGCCTATCAGTAGAATTAGAAGTGATAATGGTACTGAATTCAAAAACAGTAAGATGGAAAAATTTTGTGATGAAAGAGGTATACTGCATGAGTTTAGTGCTCCGTACACTCCGCAGCAGAATGGAGTAGCAGAACGCAAAAATCGGACGCTAATCGAGACGGCTAGAACTATGCTCGCAGATTCAAAATTACCAATTAATTTCTGGACTGAAGCTGTTTCCGCCGCATGCTATACGCTCAACAGAGTTCTTACTGTCAAGAAGTTCAACAAGACATGCTTTGAGCTAATCAATAACCGCAAGCCGAATTTGAAGTATCTAGAACCGTTCGGGTCACCCTGTACAGTTATAGAGCCTTATGGAAAGTTTGGTCCGAAGAGCATTGAGGGAATCTTTGTTGGTTATGCCAATCCAATGCGACGTGTCTTTGTTCCAAATGAGAAGCGGATTATTGAAGCAGCGAATGTTGAATGTCAAGGTTACACCATGCCGCCACAGAATCCTGGTGATTCATGGCGTTATCATTATGACAAACTTTGGGATTCGTTTGACATGAGAGAAGAATCAGAGGAAGTTGAAGATTTCTTTGATGAGCTGGATATTTTACGAGAGTATGAGTCGCAGCTCAGGTTCCCAGCGGAGTATTCCAGAAGACCTCGGGAAACTTCAAATGATGATGAAGCAGGTCCTAGTCATGCTGGTGAACACGATGATGAAGTTGCTCCTGGTAATCAGTCGGAGGTGAATGATAATCAAGAAGCTGAAAATATGCCAGTTTTTTATCATGGTGATTCAGACTCTGAGGGGGAGCAGATCCAGTTTTCAAGTCAAACAAACCAAGTTGGTGAACAAGATGCAGAACAGAATGTTACTAATCTAGAGGGAAATGTTGATGTTCCAAGCGACGGGATGCCGCGAACTCTTTCTTATCATCCAGAAGAGTTGATCATAGGAGAACTGCATTCAGGCGTTCGCAAAAGACGTCAAATAAACCAGGGCTTAACATGTTTTTATTCTACAGTAGCACCTTTACAAACTGAATTTTCATTAAGTTATTTTATTTCGCAGGTCGAACCGAGAACTTACAAAGAGGCGCTTACTGAAGACTCTTGGGTCATAGCAATGCAAGAAGAGTTAAGTCAGTTTGAAAAGTTAGGAGTGTGGAAGTTACTGGATTTGCCGGATGGTCAAAGGAAAATCAATACAAAATGGGTATTCAAGTGTAAGAGAGACGACAGAGGAGTGGTTGTGAGGAACCAAGCTTGACTCGTTGTTCAGGGCTTTAGTCAACAGGAGGGGATTGATTTCACAGAAGTCTATGCTCCTGTAGCACGACTAGAGGCTATCAGAATTTTCCTAGCATTTGCGTCTTGGAAGAACTTTAAAGTCTATTAGTTGGATGTTAAATCGGCATTTCTTTATGGGAAGGTCAAAGAGGAGGTTTATGTCGGTCAGCCGCCGGGCTTTACTGACCCAATCCACAAGAACAAAGTTTATCTGCTGGACAAAGCGTTGTATGGTCTACATCAGGCACCGAGAGCCTGGTACGAGACTTTGTCTCAACACCTACTCGCTAACAGCTTTATCAGAGGGAAAGTGGATGCCACTCTCTTCACTAAAGAGGTCGATGGACATCTTCTGATCGTTCAGATTTATGTAGACGATATAATTTTTGGGTCAACGAATGAGAAATTGTGCAAAGATTTCGGACATGTGATGAAGCAGAAATTCGAAATGTCATCAATGGGGGAGATGAAGTTCTTTCTGGGTTTACAGGTTGAACAACTACCTGAGGGATTTTTCATTCACCAGACGAAGTACGTGCATGATATTCTAGAGAAATTTGGAATGTCAAGTTCTACTCCTGCTGCTACCCCACTTACGACTAATCATGGGATTCACCCAGATCTCACCGGAGGCAGGGCTGATGAAACGTTCTACCGTTCCATGATAGGTTCTTTGATGTATCTAACTGCTTCACGTCCTGAGAGCTTCGCACATGATCATTGTCAAGAGGATATTTCGTTACTTGAAAGGAACACCCACATTGGGGTTGTGGTATCCTAGAAAAGGCAAATTTACGCTCGAAGGGTATTCCGATTCAGATTTCGGAAGCTGCAAAGTCAACACGAAATCAACAACTGCAGGATGCCAGTTCTTTGGACCTAGATTGGTTACCTGGCAGTGTAAGAAACAAACGTCTGTGGCGCTATCTACATGTGAAGCGGAGTACGTTTCTGCTAGCAATTGCTGCTCTCAGATCCTGTGGATACAGCAACAGATGCGCGACTACGGTTTGTAGTTTCTTAACACACCTTTGTTTGTTGATAATGAGGCTGCAATAAATATAACTAAAAATCCAGTACATCACGCTAAAACTAAACATATAGAGATTCGTCATCACTTTATTCGCGATTGTTTCGAGAAAAAGTTGATACGAATTGAGAAAATCCACACTGACGAACAAAAAGCTGATTTGCATACCAAAGCTTTTGATAAAAATCGGTTTCAATATTTGTTAAAACTTAATGGTATGAAATTGCTTTCGGTGTCGGATGGAATTGTAAGCGTTGATGAGAGTACTGTTGCGGATGAAGACGAGAAACAATCTGCGATGGTTTGTCGATTTTTTACGTGTTTTGGTATTTAGGGGGAGTAGTATAGTTAGTTGTAAATAGTTATATTTTCAGAAAATACAAAAACAGTAAAAAATGCAAAAATACAAAAACATGATAAAATTGAAAAAGAGCTTGTGTATATAGGGAAAATGATAGTACATCGGCTAGACAATTACAGTATGCTAAAGATTTGTAAAGTCTAAATGAGTTAAACAATCTCACTAATGATGTGTCGATAGGTTTTCGCACATTTAGTAGATTTATTCGGGATATAAACCTAAAATTTCAAACTTGTGAAATTCGTGGGGAACACTACTTGGATATATAGGTAACCCCTGAAATCTCGTTTGAAAGGTCTCTTATTCTGATATACTAGGTTTTTATACTCAACGATGTCTGGGGTATTATTCCGGGACTTCTGCTGAACGGAAGTTCTGACCTAGTCCTTGGATAATACTTTTTCCTAATGCTTGAAACACAGCATAAACCCTCAGCATGCAGATGAAACAATAAAATTGATAGTCGCTGCTGTTGTAATTAAAAGATCCTCTAAAGGGGACATACTGAAAAGTCGAAGCTGATATCTCTCTGCGTATACGGAAGTATCAACCTGAGATCCCTCGGCCCTCGCATACCTAATTTATGTACAGATATCATTGTAGTATACTCACCTGTAAGACTGAATATTGGGATTCTGGATACGGGAGTATATTCAAGAGGTGGGACACATGAATTGAGCTAAGTTCATAAAATATCTAAATCGTATCCTGAATAGTTTGAAATCTGTGTGAGAATTTAAGATGGATCAGTATATCGACAATCGAGGTGAATTGTTTAAGTCTGAGCATGTAATTAAGCTTAACGGTACTAGTAATTTGTCTGAAAAGCTGATATGATTCCCTGACACGCTCACCAAAAATAAGTTTGTATATAGTTCAATTTCTTTATTTTTCTGCAATTTAAGTTTGCTGTTATTTCATTTCTTAGTTTAGAACACATTTAAAATCCAAAAAGATTTTACAATTTTGTTTTAGTTTAGACAAACCAGAGTGGAAAGTTGATTGTCTGATTCTCGAGATTTGTAGCAGATGCAGGAGATTCTGAGCTGAAGAATGAGGAGAGCTTACTTTGTCAGAAATTGAGATGTTTTCAAAGATAAATCAAGTTCATTAAGTTGATGCTTGTTACATTGTTTTTAGAAAGTATGAAAATGTTTTTTTTAAATCAGTTTGATTCGTCAAATGATCAACCAAGGTCATTAAATTGAACTTGGTAGATTAATCAAGTGATCAGGGTCATTAATTTGGACCTGAATACTTGAGTGGATTTCTAAAGCTGATTGAGGTTGTGATTTATTTTGAAAAGATAGTTTGTAATGTTATTGGTTGAGTAACAGGTTTGGACTTCATTATTCCCAACGGAAGCTAAATGTCAAAGCTTGAACCAGAACAAGACCTCAGATTCTAGCATATTGAGAGGGGAGTCTATGAAAGGGGGAGTCTGGATCAGCGATCAAAGGGAAGAATGAAGTTAGAGCGAGGATGTGATTCTGAAGAGTGTGAAGACAGAATGCTTTACAATGTCAAAGACAAAGACAAAGATAAAGACTAAAGACTCAGGAACCGAAGACTTCGTCAACATCCAAGGGGGAGTCTGTTGGTGCATTAATATGTCTGCTGACTACGTCTTATTAAGTCTTGTGTCTAGATAGGTTAAACGAGTGCAGATGAGTGTTTATATTAGGGTTTGTATAGTTTAAACATCCATGTCCGTTTGAAATCATGCTTACCGTTTGAAGCATGAGTGTCCATTTGAATATGTCCGGTCGTTTGAACAGTGTCCGTTTGAAGAAGACATGTCTCGTTTCAAACGGAAGGGTAGGTGTCTATAAATAGGAGTTCATTTGAAACGGACAGGAGGTGAGATATGTGTGTGTGAGCGAAGGTGCTGCCGGATTTCTATCAAGATCATTGTAAAAGCTCACAATCAGTAATAGAAAGAAAGATTGAAAAGAACAAGCTGTTTTTGACTTGGTTTACTTTGATTCCGCCTCTGTAAACTAAGATGAACTACTTTTACTGACGTTTAAGGTCACCGGAACGGTCCAACATAGCGCCTCGATATGTGGGACCTTTTAAGATTCTGGAAAGGATCGGAAAAGTCGCCAACAGACTCGAACTACCGGAGGAACTTAGTAACGTCCACCCGAATTTCCATGTGTCAAACCTCCGAAAATGCCTAACTGATCATGATCTGATTGTACCTCTCGACAACCTTCAGGTGAATGAAATGCTACACTTCGTGGAAAGCCTGTCGAAATCATGGATCGCCAAACCAAGCAACTCAGACGCTCGCTCATCCCTATCGTGAAAGTCCGATGGAAAGGCAAACGAGGCGCGGAGTTCACTTGGGAACTCGAAAGCGACATGAAGGCTAAGTACCCGCAGTTGTTCAAATGAAGATCTGAAGCGAGAAATTGGTAATATCATTCACGGTGTTGTGCAGCTTCGAGCCTAATTTCGGGACGAAATTCCCTAAACAAGGGGAGGCTGTAACACCCCATGTTTTCGAATGTCAAAGTCAAAGTCAAGTTTGACTTATTTGACTGTAATTAGTCTATTCTATGTTTTATTTGTATTATGTGGAGTAAGTGTTGTTAATCAGAGAAATCGAAGTAATCAAATGTTTAATTGACGCGAAACGATTTACGACTGTGAATAGTAGGAAGTAACAATGCGATAAAGTTGATCAATCAATAATCAAGCTAATCGAACCATCAATCGAACTTGAAACTCGAACCATGCGAAATTGGTGTTATATTACGTGTGCGTGTACCTTAGGTGTTACCTGTGCATGCTTACTTTATGTTTTGTGTGGTAATCAATCGAAACTCGAAACTCAATCAGATGCAATCGAAATCGAATCATGATAGTTAGTGGAGAAGAGATTATGCGAGACATAGATACTTGTATGTAGATATAGTGGTTGGGATTAAAAGTAATTTGAATAGGAAACTCTATCGTACTCGTATCGTCTTCAATTGAAATCGAAATATCAGAAATCGTCGCACCAAACACTCAAAGCAGGCTGTGGATCGATCAGGCTCCTAGCCGATCGAACAGCCCAGCCGATCGGACGGACTGTCCGATCGAGCAGGCTGTCCGATCGGGGTGCCTGGCCGATCGGTCAGCCCTTTCCTCTTTGGGAAGACTATAAAAAGCCCTGTCATTGTCATTCTTTCCACTTTTGGAAACCCTCTGACCGACCAGCTCGTGCTCCCCTTTTTTTCTCAGATTTCTTCCGATTTCGGTAAGTTCTCATCCTAAATCTTGTACTTTCTTGATCAATACACACTCCTACACCTTTCTATCTTTCAAATCTTGATTTCTAACCGTGAAATCATCAAGATCTTAGTATTCTAGGATGATGTCATCATGGTGTTCTTCAAGAACTTCATGTTTTGGCCTCAATCCACCGAGAATCACTTGGATCTAGTCGATTTCCACATAAAAACACTAAGATCTACCATAGATCTGAACATTTACATGGTGTGAAGGATTGAAAGAGGGATTTCTGACTTTCTTTCAACTCTTTTACACTCAATGCCTTCAAACCGGTAGAAACGAAGCTTGAGCCAACTCACCAATCATTCTAATGGTTGCGTGGTTCAAGATTCGGATTCTATCTACGAGGTTCACCGATTTCGGGTTAAACCATAAACTCCGTTCCGAACCGTTCACCGGCCGGACTTGGGTGATTCCTGTCCGAGCAGGGGAACAAGTAAGAACGAAGGTTCCATGGTTCATCTCGTTGTCAAAATACCTCAATATAACGTCAAACAATCAGAACAGCCAAGTGTTAGACGAACAGGCCGACCAGGTCAGAATGCTGACCGATCGAACAGGCTGTTCGAACGAACAGCCCAGCCGATCGGACATGTCAGCCGATCGACCAGGCCAGCCGATCGGCTAGCATATGGCCCCACACTTTGACAATTTTCTGAAGTATGGTGTTGAACGAAGTAATGTTCGATCGAATGACTGTTTGGTAACATTACTCTTCGAATCGTGAGATACTATGCTTCAACCCTTAATTGATTTTCAACTCGTTCGACGTATTGGAGTGCCACCCGATCGAACATGCCGATCGATCAGGTGACATCCCACTGAGGACCCATTTCCGAAGTTCCTAACCGATCGGTTAAGCCGGCCGATCGAACAGGCCGTTCGATCGATCGACCTGAAAGGTAAGGACACTTCAGTGTTCTCAAATACTACAACGAAAACTTCAAAAGGACAAGCCATCATACACAAACACATCCTACTCAAAGGAAGAAACAATCCACTCGAACAGTCTAACCGATCGAGCCTACCGGCCGATCGAACAGGCTGTCCGAACGGACTGTCTAACCGAACGAACAACCCGTTCGATCGAACCAACCGTTCGATCGACCAGGCTGTTCGACCCATCATCACTTGTTACCCTGTAACGCGTAAAATGTTACTCATCGTTATGCTATCGAACTATTTAGGCTAACCCTACTCTCAAGCGCTCCCTTCAATCCATCAATCAATCACTGTGAGTATACTCGAACCCTTTTTGCTTTAGCACTTTTGGGTGTTACATACGTTACTTATCTAAATCACAATCGAACACACTACTCAACTATTTAAACGCTAACCGTTCTGCATGTATTACGTGACTAAATGAATGCTTGTTGTTATGTTTACACGTGGAATGTTGTCTACCTGCCTTAACAACGTAGTACTATAGTTTGGACTCAGCACCCGTTCACACGGGGGTTGTTAAGGACCATTACTTGCATGGATTACGGTGGTAATCATGTATTGCGAACTGTCTCGGACAGTCAACCCGCAGTCATTGGTATCGATAGATCCATGTCGATAATTAACATGCTTCATTTTCCTCTGTGTACGTGCTGGTTATGCGTAAACTATTTCGAACTCTATATGCTATATCAAACTTGTATGCTCACCTTTACATTTTATGTATTGACTTAATTTAACGTATGTGACAGGCAATTAGGATGCTTATCTGCTAGGAAGGCGAGCTAGGAATAAGCGTCTAGAGCATAGTTGTCTGTAGATCTTGCAGATCGAGTCTCTAGAAGCATTTGAGCAATATTTATATTTTTATTTAAATCTGAGTTGTCGAAACAGTATATTTGACTAGATGCTTATCTGTAATAACTTGTTTTATTATTTGGGATACGGTATGGGACGTATTATTTAAACTAAATAGTAATGATAGTTGTTGTGGAAACTTCTGGACAATCTGTTTCGCTCAGTGCCATGCCCCGATGATTCCGCCATCGGTTGGGGTGTGACACCCCTACTTTAAGAAATTTCGTCCGGAAATTTATTCGTAGGAGTCTGTCTGTATAGTTGTGTTAAACAATTGTTTCGCATGGAATCTAGGGTGTTATCTATTTGTATAGACTAACCTATCAAGGATCTCCACGTAAGGCATAGTCTCTAAACGCCTATAACCGAGATCTCGAATGTCTTGTAAGCGTCAGTTCATCTCTTCGAAATCTTCCTTCATTATGTCTGGTTTAGCAGAAGAGGACTCTGCCATTTTCCCTTTTTTCCCACTTCTTCTACCGGGCGGTCGTTCCAACTCCAAATCCTCGTCATCCTCCAAATTAATGTTTAAGTCCACGTTACGAGCATCAGAAGTGGGTGTGTCCGGGTCAACCGACGATGATGTTTTGGACCACTTTGCTTTTTGTCTACCACTAGACGTCATGGTCGGTACGTTAGACCATTTGGGACTTCTGGGTAAAAGCTCACAACATCTTAAGTATGTGAAACCGCCTCTCGTTTGATTATACTCTTCCAACGCTCTTGTTAAAATATTCGCATCGTTTTGTCCGCTTCCCCAGTTGTCCCTTGTGCATTGGAAGAATTCTTGGAACTGATGACATTTTTTGTTTATATCGGCCCATTTGCTAGATATTGTTGGTGCAGTTGTCTGTCGACTACATCTTAGTTCGAGTCTTAGGTTAGGGCTGATTGTACAGTGAACGGAAATCAAGAAACACATAAGATTAGATAGGTTCGCTTATATGTCAATATTGTAGGTTCGCTTATGTGTCCTTGATAGGTTCGCTCATTTGTCACTTGATAGATCCGCTTTTATGGTCATGTCCATATAAGCGAACCCATCAGCCTATAAATAGGTGTCTGATGAGCGGATCTGTAGAGTAGTTGTGTGGTGTAACGGCGAAGCCCTGCCATTTTGTCTCCAGAGCTTGTAATTTGTCAGCAAATCAATAAACGAGACGTTAAATAGTGAAATCAAGCTACACGAAGACCGAATCAATGAATTCCGCCTCTGATTCTGTCTAAGCACTCTTCTGATCGACTCGTCAGGTCGTATAACGATCCTACAAGTGGTATCAGAGCTCAGGAGGAAGAGTTCTTACCGTTTAGCTTGTTTTTTGCTCAAAATTCTGATTTCTACACCTTCTTTCATCAGTTCAGGGAGTTTTACCGGATAAAATTGGATCAAAATTTCACAGATTGTGTGATATTGAACATTGATAAACCCTTGAAAGTTTCAGACTGAAATATGGACTAAAATTGGGTGAAATTATCTTCGAACATAGGTTCGCTTATTCGGACGGTGAATAGGTTCGCTTGAAAGACATATAGATCCGTTTTTGTGACCATTCAAGTTCGCTCATTTAGACACATTTTCAGTAGATTCGCTCCAAATTGCATAGAGATTCGCTCCAAAGATGCTTGTGTTGTAGGTTCGCTCAAACAGGTTCGCTTTTAGGGACTTGATTGTTGTAGATCCGCTCTTGTGGTTCGCTTATTGAACAAACAGGTTCGCTTTTGTGTCACATTAAGAGAGGTTCGCTCCAAGTGCACATAAGCAGGTCCGCTTTTGTGGTTCACTTCAGTGAACAAAGTGGTTCGCTCTTGTATTAAATACTGGTCCGCTCATAAGGACATAAGGTGGTTCGCTTGGTTGAACAATCTGGTCTGCTTTTAGTGACGACTGGAGTTCCGCTTTTCTGTCACCTTGGTGTTTCGCTTTTGTGAACAATAAGGATTTGTCGGGATTATTTGAACGATGGCAGAAATGTTTGATGAAATGGAGAATGGTTTGATTGAAAGGTTAAATAGGTTTGGGAGGTATCATACGAGTATGTTTGATCAAGATGATAAGCAATTTGGACTCTTCGATTTGAAAACTTTGCTTGTCAACAGAATGAGAGCTTGAAAGAGATGGAAAGAAGATTTGATTATTTGATGGACAAGTTAAAATCATTTGGAATAAATTTGACAAATACTTAAAAGATATCAAAGTTGGAAGCCGCTTTACCTGCTGAATGGGAGGATGTTCTAAAGAAATTAAAACAAAAGCCTAAATTCTCGAAATTACATCCTTCTGATTTCATCAGTAAACTTCAAAAGCGTCATTATGAAAATCTTGATAAGAAGAAAATATTGATGAATAAAATCAAAGAGCATTTAAATGAACTGAATCTGGGAAATTTGGATAGAATCAATGTTTGTTGGGCAGCAAAAAGAAATTTGATATATGATATGAAAAGAGGTTGTTATATTGATGATAATGAAAATCCTATTGATTTTGTTACAATCTTTGGTGCAGGTACATATAAGATAGAGAAAGAACAAGTGCCAAAGGTTGAAGAATCTGTGAAGTATGAAACTTCAAGTTCTGCATCAGTGTGCTTCAAATGTGACAACTTTAAGACTGACAATGACAAACTCTTGAAGGATGCGGAAAGTTTGACATCGAAAGTCAAGAAGTTAGAAGACGAGAAGCAAGCTGATATTAAACAGATTCTTATGTTGCAAGAAAATTGTGAGAAAATAAAAGCTGAAAATGACAAACTGTTGGATGGTTTGAACAGTTTGAAATCTGAAAACAAGTTTTTGAAAGAAAAAGAAAAAGAGTTTGAAAGCAACAAGAAATCCTCAGAAAATGAAGCTTTCTGGATAAAGCTTGAGAACAAAAACTTGAAAGCAAATGAAACGAAATTTCAGGAACAGATAAAAGATTTGGAAAATGAAAAGTTTGTTCTTGAAAACATGAAAAATGAGAATGAAAAAGCAATCAAGTCTCATCTTGAAAGAATATCTCAGCTTGAAAATGAAGCCGAGAATTCAAGAAACAAGATTGATGAACTTGAAAAGAAATTGATAGGTTTTGTGACTGCATCAGACAGTGTGAATTTTCCCTGTCCAAAACCAATCAATTCAGTTCCAATAAGTGACAATGTCACAAACTTTGACAATGTCAAAGTTGAAGATTGTGATGAGAAATCTGATGATGAAAATGAAAAAATAGAAAAACGAAAATTGTTTTTGAAATTGAAAGAAAAATTTCAGAAAACTGTTCTACAATCAACTGAAAAGAGAGAATGCTCTAAGCAAAAACCTTTGAAGAAGAAAGTGGAACAAAAACAAAAAGATAAAAATTTGAAAAATGTTCAAAAAGATAATAAAAGTTCATCAGATCGATCATCCAATCGTAATGAAAAATTACAAAAAGTAAAAAAACGAAAACTCAAAAATTGTTGGTAATAAGTGGTGCAGGTCGGACCACAGTGCTCAAAAGCCAAATCCAGCAAATTTGAGGAAAGAATATCACCAAGCCAGACAATGCTATGATCTGAGCGTTTGGTGTGAAGGTAGTACATGGTACGATAACAGAGTGTGTTACCGATGCGGTTATCAAGGACACATTGCTGTTAACTGCCAGAGAAGGAATTTTGAGATGAGGAGATGCTTTAACTGTCAGATCAAAGGTCACATAGCCAGAGATTGCCCAAGGAGATCAAATGAAAGATTGAGGGCTAAGTTTCAGAAATTGGCAAAAATTCCAGTCAAAGTCAAGCCCCATGAACAGAAGGTTCTAAAACCTAAAGTTCAAGAA